>NC_090929.1:147254414-147603914 GCF_040938575.1 Ambystoma mexicanum
ACCCCTGGCCAGGGTGCAGAGGCCTACCAGGACATCTCCAGAGTGTTTTATGGCCAGTCCACCCCTGGCCAGGGTGAGGGGGCCTACCATGAAATCTCCACAGTTCCCTATAGGCCAGTCAACCCCTGGCCAGGGTGCAGAGACCTAACAGGAAATCTCCAGAGTCTCCTATAAGCAGTCCACCCCTGGAGTCTACAGAGTTCCCTATGAGCCTGTCCACCCCTGGCCAGGGTGCAGAGGCCTACCAGGACATCTCCAGAGTTTCCTATAGGCCAGTCCACCCCTGGAATCTCCAGAGTTCCCTATAAGCCAGTCCACCCCAGGAATCTCCACAGCTCCCTTTAGGCCAGTCCACCTCAGGAATCTCCAGAGTCCCCTATAAGCCAGTCCACCCCAGGAATTTCCAGAGTCCCCTATAAACCAGTCCACCTCTGGAATCTCCAGGGTTCCCTATAGGCCAGTCCACCCCAGGAATATCCAGAGTTCCCTTATAAGCCAGTCCACCTCTGGAATCTCCAGAGTTCCCTATAGGCCAGTCCACCCCAGGAATATCCAGAGTTCCCTTATAAGCCAGTCCACCTCTGGAATCTCCAGAGTCCCCTATAGGCCAGTCCATCCCTGGAATCTCCAGACCTCCATATAAGCTAGTTCACCCCTGATTGTTTGTCCAATCGTGTCCTATTGATACAATTCATAATTTTCTGAGAACATGGAATGTGCACCTTTTATTTTACTATAACCGGCAAATAACCCCTCGCTGACTAAAATGTAGCGTACTAATCCGGTGTTTCTGCTACTTTGATACTGCGATCACACCAGCCCAGATGAAACACTGCTTTCAAAAGGATCCCACCAGCCATTTGATCAAATGAAACAATAGTCTGAATAAATGCATCATAGCATGGACCGGGTAACTAAATCTCCTCTAGGCGCAGCGGATCCAATAACTGGTCAATCCTGGTATTCACCAGCAGGTTAAGGAGCTAGAAGACTAGAAGGGTTTTCTTAAACCGTTCCTATTGGCTTAGTGGGCACGTTCCCTACTGTGTCACGAGAGAAGGAATAATGTTGCGATACACTGCGCGGTATTAGAACATCACCTAGAATAATCGAGCCAGCTCTTGTTTCATAAACCATCCTCATTGCTGGCTCTCGGCACAATTCAGAATCAAATTCAAGATCTTCTGGCACCTCGCGCAAGCATTCTAGGTGCACAGGTAAAAAAATACATTAAAAAAAAAAAGAATTGTCCCTTACTGCTCACCCACAATGCAACAAAGCTGAGGCTGCTCTGGCTCCAGCTTTAAAGGTTGACTCCAGTGGAATCGCCCAGAAAATGAAAGGCCAAAGGCTTTGAAAATTGCTGGATGCCCACTGTGAAGTCCTTACAATACCATAACCATACAGCAGCTGGAAAATCAATGCCCCCTGCCACTTACCCCCAAGCCCATACCTACAGGAGCCCAGCATCAGTGAGACATCCGAGGAGGCACTGATGCATAGGCCAGCTCCTTTTCTGAGGAACCTATTAGAACCCGCCCACACTGCCATCTAGAACCGATAGATGCCGCCGAACCAAGCTATGTTGAAACATCATGGCAGCCCGTCGCCACTTCCGCCTAGCACATCCTGGAGGAGAGGAAAGATTGAGGGATGTCCTCATCCTCAGGGTAGTGGGAGGACAATGAGTGAGCAGAGCCATGCAGGGATTGGGTGTCTCCTCAGGCAATCAGCCCCAATGAACACGGGCACAAAGTACTGCCAACCGGTCAATGAACAATAGGTCACATCAGTGTGGCATGGAAACAATCATCAGTGTGAAAATTAGACCCATAGAGGGTGTTGAGACTCATGGGTGGTACATGGAAGAGTGAGAGGGTCACTGCAGTATCACATGGTTAAATATAATGCATACAGGCCACCGTTCTCTGTCCCATTCTGGAGACACACTACCAATCCTGGTCATAAATGTTGTACTCTGGGACTTGTAGTCTTCTATATCCCAATTATATACCCTGAACTAAAAACTTAAAGCCTGGACTGGACTAGTGTCTACAGAATGGAATGGATAATGTGGGCATGTATGCTAATTGAACCAGGGGCACCTCCTTCTCGGTTTCTTGTGGGGTGCCAGTTCCCAACAACAACAAAAAAAGTCCCACTGAAAGTATAGGGACTCTTACGCAGATGGCCTCTCCTGGGGGGTGGTGGAGGGCCCCGGACCACCCACGTACTCGGTACCTCTGAATGAAACACCTCTCGGTAGGCAAAAGGAACCCCTGACATCGATAGCCACCGGGTAGCGCTGCGCCACCCAGTTGACAAATTAACTTGCATGCATGTGTCCTCTTGCAATAGGTCTAGGGCTTATTGTACGAGTCATTTTCACAGAGAAGAATCGCTTCATAGGGCTGTGAAATGGATTCCAGGGAAGCCATCTTGCAGTAGCGTCACTAGACCACAACATATGCCTTCAGCAGGCATATGCGCCGGTCCTGTGGGGAAAGCCTCTTTCTAATTTTAACAGTTGTGTAAATGTTAAAAGAATCTGAAATCATGTCCTTGTAGAGCATCTTCAGGTTGGTATTAATCCCATGGGTTCATGCAACTAATGACAGGGCGATAAGAGAGTCAAGAAGACTAGTGTGTTGAGGCTTGTACTGTCCGGAACTCTGGGGATGAAAAGGTATCCCCCTTTACTTTGCCATGAAAACTCTGTCTGCGCTCGCCTCGTCTACATTCACTCCGCCGGACATTTATGTTATCGTGCCTTTACTTCGCCTGCATCTTCACACAGTGAAGGTGGCAATGGATGTGATTAGGGTTGGGGTCAAAGGGCGGCAGGGGGAAGAATATGTGGTAGAAAAGAAGGCAAGTGCAGGGGAACTCCCTCGGTAATGATGTACTAAATTGCTAGGACAAGTGAAAAACAGGCGAAGTAAAGGTACGGCTAAGTAAAAGTGTCAAAGTGAACGTATGGCGAAGTGAACGCAGGAGAAGTAAAGGTATGGCTAAGTAAAAGTGTCAAAGTGAATGTATGGCGAAGTGAACGCAGGAGAAGTAAAGGTACGGCTAAGTAAAAGTGTCAAAGTGAACGTATGGCGAAGTGAACGCAGGAGAAGTAAAGGTACGGCTAAGTAAAAGTGTCAAAGTGAACGTATGGCGAAGTGAACGCAGGAGAAGTAAAGGTACGGCTAAGTAAAAGTGTCAAAGTGAACGTATGGCGAAGTGAACGCAGGAGAAGTAAAGGTATGGCTAAGGAAAAGTGTCAAAGTGAACGTATGGCGAAGTGAACGCAGGAGAAGTGAAGCTATGGCTAAGTAAAAGTGTCAAAGTGAACGTATGGCGAAGTGAACGCAGGAGAAGTGAAGGTACGGCTAAGGAAAAGTGTCAAAGTGAACGTATGGCGAAGTGAACGCAGGAGAATTGAAGCTATGGCTAAGGAAAAGTGTCAAAGTGAACGTATGGCGAAGTGAACGCAGGAGAAGTAAAGGTACGGCTAAGTAAAAGTGTCAAAGTGAATGTATGGCGAAGTGAACGCAGGAGAAGTAAAGGTACGGCTAAGTAAAAGTGTCAAAGTGAACGTATGGCGAAGTGAACGCAGGAGAAGTGAAGGTACGGCTAAGGAAAAGTGTCAAAGTGAACGTATGGCGAAGTGAACGCAGGAGAAGTGAAGCTATGGCTAAGGAAAAGTGTCAAAGTGAACGTATGGCGAAGTGAACGCAGGAGAAGTAAAGGTACGGCTAAGTAAAAGTGTCAAAGTGAACGTATGGCGAAGTGAACGCAGGAGAGGTAAAGGTACGGCTAAGTAAAAGTGTCAAAGTGAACGTATGGCGAAGTGAACGCAGGAGAAGTGAAGGTACGGCTAAGGAAAAGTGTCAAAGTGAACGTATGGCGAAGTGAACGCAGGAGAATTGAAGCTATGGCTAAGGAAAAGTGTCAAAGTGAACGTATGGCGAAGTGAACGCAGGAGAAGTAAAGGTACGGCTAAGTAAAAGTGTCAAAGTGAATGTATGGCGAAGTGAACGCAGGAGAAGTAAAGGTACGGCTAAGTAAAAGTGTCAAAGTGAACGTATGGCGAAGTGAACGCAGGAGAAGTGAAGGTACGGCTAAGGAAAAGTGTCAAAGTGAACGTATGGCGAAGTGAACGCAGGAGAAGTGAAGCTATGGCTAAGGAAAAGTGTCAAAGTGAACGTATGGCGAAGTGAACGCAGGAGAAGTAAAGGTACGGCTAAGTAAAAGTGCCAAAGTGAACGTATGGCGAAGTGAACGCAGGAGAAGTAAAGGTACGGCTAAGTAAAAGTGTCAAAGTGAACGTATGGCGAAGTGAACGCAGGAGAAGTGAAGCTATGGCTAAGTAAAAGTGTCAAAGTGAACGTATGGCGAAGTGAACGCAGGAGGAGTAAAGGTACGGCTAAGTAAAAGTGTCAAAGTGAACGTATGGCGAAGTGAACGCAGGAGAAGTAAAGGTACGGCTAAGTAAAAGTGTCAAAGTGAACGTATGGCGAAGTAAAAGTGTCAAAGTGAACGTATGGCGAAGTGAACGCAGGAGAAGTAAAGGTATGGCTAAGTAAAAGTGTCAAAGTGAATGTATGGCGAAGTGAACGCAGGAGAAGTAAAGGTACGGCTAAGTAAAAGTGTCAAAGTGAACGTATGGCGAAGTGAACGCAGGAGAAGTAAAGGTACGGCTAAGTAAAAGTGTCAAAGTGAACGTATGGCGAAGTGAACGCAGGAGAAGTAAAGGTACGGCTAAGTAAAAGTGTCAAAGTGAACGTATGGCGAAGTGAACGCAGGAGAAGTAAAGGTATGGCTAAGGAAAAGTGTCAAAGTGAACGTATGGCGAAGTGAACGCAGGAGAAGTGAAGCTATGGCTAAGGAAAAGTGTCAAAGTGAACGTATGGCGAAGTGAACGCAGGAGAAGTGAAGGTACGGCTAAGGAAAAGTGTCAAAGTGAACGTATGGCGAAGTGAACGCAGGAGAATTGAAGCTATGGCTAAGGAAAAGTGTCAAAGTGAATGTATGGCGAAGTGAACGCAGGAGAAGTAAAGGTACGGCTAAGTAAAAGTGTCAAAGTGAATGTATGGCGAAGTGAACGCAGGAGAAGTAAAGGTACGGCTAAGTAAAAGTGTCAAAGTGAACGTATGGCGAAGTGAACGCAGGAGAAGTGAAGGTACGGCTAAGGAAAAGTGTCAAAGTGAACGTATGGCGAAGTGAACGCAGGAGAAGTGAAGCTATGGCTAAGGAAAAGTGTCAAAGTGAACGTATGGCGAAGTGAACGCAGGAGAAGTAAAGGTACGGCTAAGTAAAAGTGTCAAAGTGAACGTATGGCGAAGTGAACGCAGGAGAGGTAAAGGTACGGCTAAGTAAAAGTGTCAAAGTGAACGTATGGCGAGGTACGGCTAAGTAAAAGTGTCAAAGTGAACGTATGGCGAAGTGAACGCAGGAGAAGTAAAGGTACGGCTAAGTAAAAGTGTCAAAGTGAACGTATGGCGAAGTGAACGCAGGAGAAGTAAAGGTACGGCTAAGTAAAAGTGTCAAAGTGAACGTATGGCGAAGTGAACGCAGGAGAAGTGAAGGTACGGCTAAGGAAAAGTGTCAAAGTGAACGTATGGCGAAGTGAACGCAGGAGAAGTAAAGGTACGGCTAAGTAAAAGTGTCAAAGTGAACGTATGGCGAAGTGAACGCAGGAGAAGTGAAGCTATGGCTAAGGGAAAGTGTCAAAGTGTCAAAGTGAACGTATGGCGAAGTGAACGCAGGAGAAGTAAAGGTACGGCTAAGTAAAAGTGTCAAAGTGAATGTATGGCGAAGTGAACGCAGGAGAAGTAAAGGTACGGCTAAGTAAAAGTGTCAAAGTCAACGTATGGCGAAGTGAACGCAGGAGAAGTGAAGGTACGGCTAAGGAAAAGTGTCAAAGTGAACGTATGGCGAGGTGAACGCAGGAGAAGTGAAGCTATGGCTAAGGAAAAGTGTCAAAGTGAACGTATGGCGAAGTGAACGCAGGAGAAGTAAAGGTACGGCTAAGTAAAAGTGTCAAAGTGAACGTATGGCGAAGTGAACGCAGGAGAGGTAAAGGTACGGCTAAGTAAAAGTGTCAAAGTGAACGTATGGCGAAGTGAACGCAGGAGAAGTGAAGGTACGGCTAAGGAAAAGTGTCAAAGTGAACGTATGGCGAAGTGAACGCAGGAGAATTGAAGCTATGGCTAAGGAAAAGTGTCAAAGTGAACGTATGGCGAAGTGAACGCAGGAGAAGTAAAGGTACGGCTAAGTAAAAGTGTCAAAGTGAATGTATGGCGAAGTGAACGCAGGAGAAGTAAAGGTACGGCTAAGTAAAAGTGTCAAAGTGAACGTATGGCGAAGTGAACGCAGGAGAAGTAAAGGTACGGCTAAGTAAAAGTGTCAAAGTGAACGTATGGCGAAGTGAACGCAGGAGAAGTGAAGGTACGGCTAAGGAAAAGTGTCAAAGTGAACGTATGGCGAAGTGAACGCAGGAGAAGTGAAGGTACGGCTAAGGAAAAGTGTCAAAGTGAACGTATGGCGAAGTGAACGCAGGAGAAGTGAAGCTATGGCTAAGGAAAAGTGTCAAAGTGAACGTATGGCGAAGTGAACGCAGGAGAAGTAAAGGTACGGCTAAGTAAAAGTGTCAAAGTGAACGTATGGCGAAGTGAACGCAGGAGAGGTAAAGGTACGGCTAAGTAAAAGTGTCAAAGTGAACGTATGGCGAAGTGAACGCAGGAGAAGTGAAGGTACGGCTAAGGAAAAGTGTCAAAGTGAACGTATGGCGAAGTGAACGCAGGAGAAGTGAAGCTATGGCTAAGGAAAAGTGTCAAAGTGAATGTATGGCGAAGTGAACGCAGGAGAAGTAAAGGTACGGCTAAGTAAAAGTGTCAAAGTGAACGTATGGCGAAGTGAACGCAGGAGAAGTGAAGGTACGGCTAAGGAAAAGTGTCAAAGTGAACGTATGGCGAAGTGAACGCAGGAGAAGTGAATCTATGGCTAAGGAAAAGTGTCAAAGTGAACGTATGGCGAAGTGAACGCAGGAGAAGTAAAGGTACGGCTAAGTAAAAGTGTCAAAGTGAACGTATGGCGAAGTGAACGCAGGAGAAGTGAAGCTATGGCTAAGGGAAAGTGTCAAAGTGAACGTATGGCGAAGTGAACGCAGGAGAAGTAAAGCTATGGCTAAGGAAAAGTGTCAAAGTGAACGTATGGCGAAGTGAACGCAGGAGAAGTAAAGGTATGGCTAAGGAAAAGTGTCAAAGTGAACGTATGGCGAAGTGAACGCAGGAGAAGTAAAGGTACGGCTAAGTAAAAGTGTCAAAGTGAACGTATGGCGAAGTGAACGCAGGAGAAGTGAAGGTACGGCTAAGGAAAAGTGTCAAAGTGAACGTATGGCGAAGTGAACGCAGGAGAAGTAAAGCTATGGCTAAGGAAAAGTGTCAAAGTGAACGTATGGCGAAGTGAACGCAGGAGAAGTAAAGGTACGGCTAAGGAAAAGTGTCAAAGTGAACGTATGGCGAAGTGAACGCAGGAGAAGTAAAGGTGCGGCTAAGTAAAAGTGTCAAAGTGAACGTATGGCGAAGTGAACGCAGGAGAAGTGAAGGTACGGCTAAGGAAAAGTGTCAAAGTGAACGTATGGCGAAGTGAACGCAGGAGAAGTGAAGCTATGGCTAAGGGAAAGTGTCAAAGTGAACGTATGGCGAAGTGAACGCAGGAGAAGTAAAGCTATGGCTAAGGAAAAGTGTCAAAGTGAACGTATGGCGAAGGGAACGCAGGAGAAGTAAAGGTACGGCTAAGGAAAAGTGTCAAAGTGAACGTATGGCGAAGTGAACGCAGGAGAAGTAAAGGTACGGCTAATGAACGCAGGAGAAGTAAAGGTACGGCTAAGTAAAAGTGTCAAAGTGAACGTATGGCGAAGTGAAAGCAGGAGAAGTGAAGGTACGGCTAAGGAAAAGTGTCAAAGTGAACGTATGGCGAAGTGAACGCAGGAGAAGTAAAGGTACGGCTAATGAACGCAGGAGAAGTAAAGGTACGGCTAAGTAAAAGTGTCAAAGTGAACGTATGGCGAAGTGAACGCAGGAGAAGTAAAGGTACGGCTAAGTAAAAGTGTCAAAGTGAACGTATGGCGAAGTGAACGCAGGAGAAGTAAAGGTACGGCTAAGTAAACGTGTCAAAGTGAATGTTTGGCGAAGTGAACGCAGGAGAAGTAAAGGTACGGCTAAGTAAGGGAATGCGAGCTATGTGACATGCAACCCAACGTGTAATGGTCTCATAATCTCACACATTCACAGGAGTTAATAAACATTGTGGGTTTCACTTTGGGATCAGTCAACATTGGGGTGTTTTGAGTCAGTGTACCTTATGTACGCAAAACCAAAGTCCAACCAAACGGCAGCAGGAACTTCCCCAAGAACACAACAGTTCGTGGAAATGGAAGGATTTCAAAGTTGCAGTTCACCCAATGATTTGATAAATATTCCAGCTCTCATGTATTTCTCAAGTCGCCCCCGCCCCCCACCCCACACATCCACTGTGATCCGAATGCGCCATCCAGCCTCGGGGAGGTGGGATGCATTTAATGTATCCAAAAGCAAATTGGATCTTTTTTATTTTGGCAAAAAGCAAATGATGTTACGCTAATTTACATTCATTCTGCACCAGCCAAACCACCACTGTAGCAGTGCCAGAGCACCTTGGCTTACCCGTGGAGGAGCAAACTGTGCCCCCACCAGGTGTGTCCAGACCTTAGTCTGCTGGAAGAAAGACAAGCATTGGCAAGGCCACCAGTTTGTGCTTTTGTCTAAGCATAGGAAAGGCACTTGCCAAGCACAACCTAAGTGGTATTAACTGTCCATTGATGGTAGCAGGTGCAAAAAGGGGCAATTACCTGGGCATCAAATGGAACTGCCTGGCAATTGCCTAAAGCCTAATACTTATACAGAAGCAAAGATTGGTTTGCCAATGCTTGTTTTTAACAGGACTTCAATGAAGGACACGTATAGTGCTTATAAAATCAACTGGCTGAAGGCAGTATTGGTCAAGACATGCTTATTACACCAGTCGCACGTTTACCATTCCAATTAAGTCAACTCTCAGAAGACTGAAAAAACACTGGTAGGCACTTTGTGTGCAAAGTTTGATGGTAAGGCCTTAAAAAGCCATTTCTCCCTATCTGTACTCTAATGATATAGTTTGGGTTTATAGGTGGCGCTAAAGTGCCACCTAATAGCCCAAACTAAAAATTAGTGAGGAGAAGATAATAGGTTGGCAAAACCGGAAGTAGATGCTACAAACACAGGGAGGGAAGGATGCAGTGGGGGAACAATGTTTTGCGAAAGCATGGATGCATGTCAGTCTGCTAGGTGGCGCAAGGTTCTGTAAACGGCAGGAGGCGGATATGCCCTAAAGCAGGTTTGTCCAACTCCAGGCCTTGATGGCCAGAATCCTGACAGGATTTCGGGATATCCATCATTAGTATTCATGAGAAGAAATGTGCATACATTTAAAACCATTGTACATTTATCTCATGAATATTAATGAGGGGTATCCTGAAAATCGGGCATGTTTACGGCCCTCAATGCCTGGAGTTGGACAACCCTGTCCTAAAGTGTTGTGACAATTGGGTTGTGTTGCTAAGGCAGACCACCCCCAATTTGCATAAAATAGCCACATTCAAAAATCCCTAATACATTGATTACAAAAATGTATCACTTGGTTTTTAAAATTTGTTTTTACAGCAGCAATTCTATTCATTAAAAAAAATGAGTTAGTAACTGTAGGGTTTTGCGCGGGTCCCCTAACTGCGGTGAACAATATCACACGGGAGCCGGGGTACGGTGCAACCTCTTTAATCTCTACTCAAACAGGAACTGCCCGTCCCAACATCCCGCCCCCTCCCTAGCCCAACGTCACTTCCCTTGTGCCGGGAGGTAAGACCGGAACGGCGGTCTGCCCACACAACGATGTGGGCGGGCTGTATAGCCCTCACTAACAACCTGACATCTCCCCCCTTTTTAGCACTCACGTGGCTCTCTCCTCCTTAGCCCATTTCTTCTACGAGTCTGTGCGGCTTGAACCGACTTCTCTGGGGTCGACCTCTGTGACCCGGCGTTTGCTCGGTCCGGCCTTGGGGTGATGAGATGTCCTCACCTTCTGAGGTCTCGCTCTCCTCCACGTAATGTCTGTCCTGAGCGTGGTCATTCTCGCTGTCTGCTTCTTGATCCTGTGCATCCTCCATGTGGTACCTCCTGGGTTTGAAGTACGACACATTTCTGGTGACGGAGGACTGGTCGGCTCGCTGGGCCGTAATCATCGTTCCTTTCTTGTGCGTGACCGTCAGCGGTTCCGGTGCAAACGTGGCATCCTCTTTGCGTTGTTTGGGTTGTCGCAACCACACTTGGTTTCCCAGTTCCACGTTCGACTCCTGTGCCTTTCTTTTGTGATCAGCCGTGTCCTTCATTTTGGCTTTTGCGGTGTCGTCCCTGTCTCTGGCCTCTTGTTCCAGGGGCGTGGCCTCTGCTGCACGTGCGTCTTCCGGCAGTCGTGTCAGGACTGGTCTGCGGAACATCAAATCAGCGGGGCATATGCCCGTCGTGCTGTGGGGAGTGTGGCGATAGTCCCTGAGGAACTGATATAGTGCTTGTTCAAAAGGTTTGTGGAGTATGGTCGCTATTTGCAGGGTTCTTTTGATGTTGGCCATGAACCTCTCAACCATCCCGTTGGCCTGTGGCCATCTCGGAGTTATCTTCCGATGGTGGAAGCCCATATATCTCGCAAAGTTCTCAAAATCTGTGCTCATGAACGGTGCTCCATTGTCGGATTTTATGATCCTGGGTATTCCGTATGTGGACAACATGCGGTCCAGTACCGGGATGACACTGGAGGCTGCCGTGCTGTCCACAATCTGTGCGTCTGGGAATCGGGAGTGTTCATCTATTAGCACTAACACATATGTGCCATTTCTTAGGGGTCCAAAGAAGTCCACCGCCAGTTCTTCCCATACCTTTTTCGGTAGTGGCGACATTTAGAGTGGGTTTGGGTGCGGAGGCGGTGCTACTTGTGCGCATGTCGTGCATTGACCTATGATTTCCTCCACCATCATGTCGAGTTTGGGGAACCACACTTTTTCCCTTAGTAGTCTCTTGGTGGCAACCACTCCTCAGTGGCTTTCGTGTGCTACCTGGATTGTTCTGGTGCGCAGTGACTTCGGGAAGAGTACTTTGCATCCTTTTAGTATTACGTGGTCATCGACGATGGAGAGCTCGTCCCGGACGTGGTCTATTAGTTTGACATCCTCTCGGACCTCTTCCGCTTCGTGCTGCGCCTGTTGACGCATGTGTGCCCTTCTGTCTTCTTGTATGCAGTGGCGTACGATGCGTAGAGCCGGGTCTTGCTCTGAGTGTGCAATGATGTCTGCCCACCCCACTGGTAGCGGCTGTAGGTGATGCACCACATAATTGAGGTATTCGTCAGCGATGGATGGTTGGGGTATGGCGGGGCCACTCGGGTGGCGTGACAGATAGTCCGCAGGATTTTCTTCTTTCCCAGGCCGGTGCTTGATGATAAACTTGTAATCCTTCACAAAGTTGTCAAGGGACTCTCCTTTCTCCTGTCTCGTAGTGTGAAAGACGTGGTGCTCGTAGTCTATGTTTGTATGGGGCCTGAAGTATTCAGATAGCTTCCCATGTAGCTCCGCATAGGTGACCGTGTCTACGTTCATCAGTTCTCCTGCGATTTCTCTGACGGCGGGGCCTACTGTCATAAATAGGGTGTTTTTCAGCATCGCGTTGTCGGTCAAACCGATTGCCCCGTGTAAAATTTGAAATCCCTGAGCCACACGACCCATCTGGGTCCTAGGTTGGATTTGTCTCTAACATCAAAGGGGCCTGGTAGCGGTAAATTGTGAGCGGCGGTACCTGACGTTGGTGCCTGTTGAGGGCCATCAGCCACGGCTCCAGCTCCGTCCGACGAGGAGGCTACGGGGCTCGCTGGGGCCGACATGTCCGCTGCGACGGTGGTGGACTCCAGGCACCTCTGTGCTGCCTTCTGTCGTGCTGTGCGGCAACCCACAGCACGTGTGGTGGTGATCAGCCTCTTCACAGGCTATGGTGTGTCCTTGGCCTCCTCACGGGCTGGTGCTGATTCTTGGTACTGTCCCCTGGATCCTTGGCCCGTTTCAGGGTCTCCCGCCGATCGCGGGTTGATACGCGGGGGGGGCGGGGCCAGCAGCAGTGTGCCCGCGGGCCCGCGTTCGCCTCGTCGGGCGTGGCTGCGGCCGCTCCGCTTCGGCCGCTTCGGCCTCTCTAACACGGTGTTTGTGGGGTGGGGCCTCCACCCTCCTCGGCACTCCGTGCCTGCGACCTCTCCAGCGGGTCCCTGCGTCCGTGAGGTGCGCCGACGCGCCACGCCGCTCAACCGCGGACCTCCGTGGCACCCCTGGCTTTTGGAGCGGAGGTGCGCCGATGCGCTGCTTCCGCTCGCCTGCGGGCCTCCGGGGTTGCGAGTGGGTACGATGTACCCGTCGTCGCCAAATGTAGGGTTTTGCGCGGGTCCCCTAACCGCGGTGAACAATATCACACGGGAGCCGGGGTACAGTGCAACCTCTTTAATCTCTACTCAAACAGGAACTGGCCGTCCCAACATCCCGCCCCCTCCCTAGCCCAACGTCACTTCCCTTGGGCCGGGAGGTAAGACCGCAACGGCGGTCTGCCCACACAACGATGTGGGCGGGCTGTATAGCCCTCACTAACAACCTGACAGTAACTAAAGGAATTCTTACAAAAGCGATTTACAATTCACACATGTTCATCCCCCCCGCCCACATAATTTGCACAATTCACGTTAAGCCTATTGGTTGGATTTGGAATCCCATTCGCTATTAGAGAGAAGAAAAAATAGTCCCCCCAGAGTGAAAATGCCATATGACCTGAAGCATTCCGGGGGACGCCAGAGGAAGCCACACACATACGTGATGTGGTGCCTGGAGGTGGCATACTGGGCATTCCCTAGTCCCTTCACTCTCCCCTTTGGTTAAAAAATAAATAAAAAAAAGGCAGACGGGCACTTTCCCAACCAGTCATGCGTCCGATAGAAAGCCCCCGAATTGGTTGCCATGAAAATTCCATTCCAGGTTTTGGGGTACATGGAGCAAGGGATAGCAACATAGCAGGTCGGGAAGCAGAACACTCTCAAGAAATGTCCCAAAACATACATTCCGTGAGTTCCCCAAGAGTACCAAAGAAAGGGAATGCTTGAGATTATAACTAGCACTAAGCATTGCCCATCACTCTGAAAACCCAGAATGGATCAGGGATTTTCTAAATGGGATCGAAAAAAGAGAAGTGATGTAGAGAGCCCCTTTTCTTACAAAGAAGATATGTGAAGGGGACCCTACCATTGTACCCAATGGACCAACCACAGACAGTGAGATGTGCAGGCCTCCTTATTTTCACTCAGCAGCAGGACTTTCCCCTAGAAAACAATGCAGCTCCAGGGATTAGAATATTCTCCCGATTAAGCTTCCTGAACTGCAGAAAGATCAGCTCCCCAGTTTATATCGAAGCAGGCCAGGAAATACTGGTGAGAATGAGGTCTGACCCAGAAATGGTAGAACAATGACAACATCTGTAGGAAACTTTCCTCACCTGTTTAGTAGGGGGAGAACACAGGGACTCAGGGCCAGGGGAAACCAGGAAGTCACAGTGCAGCCAAGCATAGACATTATTAAACCAGTCAAACCATTGCTGATCTCTGTTGTCATTTAACTTGGGACGCTTATGATGTCATGAGCAGTGGATAGCGGGCTGAGTTATGGTTTCCTTACAAACCATAGCTAGTGCCTATCAGTAGTTTTTAACTTTCACATTGTGCTCAATCTGGGCCTCATTAGGAGTATGGCTGTGCAGTAAAAACAAAAAAGTGGTAGCAATGGAACTACACCACCACAATAGGCCAACTGGAGGAAAGACCACCAGACCTTGGCTAGAGTGTTTCCTCCGCTTTATCACCAAACAAAAAATGGAAGAAATATTAACAGCCATATGCCAGCTGGCTGTAATTCACCCAAACCAAAATGGCATCCTACGGGACTCTATACTGGGGAATACCACCACCATAGAATCTGTAGAATTTACTTCCAGTTCCGAGGCTGTCACGTGGCAGGAACACTAAACCTTGGATAAATCCTCCAATCTTACCCACATACTTAAGACAATGATAACAAACAAAACAAAAACAAAAAAACACCAGTATCGCCATTACAGGAATAATTGTTGTAGACCCTTCTACCCTTTTCCTGACAGTCTAAACTGACCTGGGAATCGTTTAATGCTTTCAACAATAAAATTATTGTCCCATGTAACAGCATCTTGATGGCATTGAGGACACAAAGTTTGCTGTCCAGTGGTGTCTCATGCATTGAAGACGTTGTTCACAACTTTCATTTTATAGATTTAAGATGTTTCCTTTTGAGCGTGTTTGTGTGGTGAACTTCTTCACCGTTCAGTATTATTTTCCTACACAATGCTCTTATGTTTTGTTGAGAAATGTGCTGTACAGTAGCTTTGTCATGAAGCGATACACAAAAATCACTTTTTTCTAGATAAAAAAATAGAACAATTTGAATCTTTGCTGAATTGTACAACATACTGTAGAGACTCCGAATGGACAGTCGGGTGGAGCTACGCTCGGATTTGAAGAAACTGGCAACAGCACTGCGATTTTTTGTCAACCGCAGTCAGGCTTAAATTCATATTCTGCAGAGACTGATCTTAGCATTTCTCGAGGCAGTGTACAGGAAGTAAATCATATACACGCGTCGGCCATATTGTATCTCATTTCGGGTTCACTTATCCGCTTGGAAGAAAGCTCTGAATCAACAGAAAGCTTCCCGTAGAAGTAATGAAATACACACGAGTCCAGCAGTGGTTCATAAAGTGACATTGGAAACTGTCGGAGAAAATCGCCTAGAAAGAGGATAAAGAAAAGAGCTTATGGGGGCAAAATGTTACCTTTAGATTCAATCAGCAGCAATTTCATCATCGCATTGCAGCGGAAAATCTGACACTGCGCGCGACCGAGGTGGTGGAGATGGAAACTTGAGGCTCCGCTGATTCACCATTCAATGCCCGGATCCCTAGATCCAGCTCAACAACTAGGAGCAGAAAAAGCCACAACAAAAGGAGGCATTGAACTCCACGGGTAGATTTGTAGCCACTCGCGGCGAGACAAGACTAACCTAATCACTGGTGCATTGAGGGGACGTTCTGATGCGCTGCTGATGACAGGTGCGCGTTAGTTGATGGTAAGGCTCGGGAACAGAGATGTTTCCCCGTATAAAAGCAGCGAGTAGTGCCAAGTGCACTTTCTGTACTTACACTACATCGGCTTGGCGTGGCTTGCCTAGTCCAAATAAATGAAATTTAAATAGACTGGAATCCAGCTCAGCAAAACCACCTCAAAGTAAGTGAAATACTGATATACCAGTAAAATCTTCTGATAAATCCCACACACCAGGCTACGCATAAGATCAGCCTCTCCCAAACGTTCTAGGCATTCACATGCGTAAGTATCAACAGTTCCGGAGAGAACTCTTGATCCGCCGCAAGGCTTGAAATGGACTTCCTGTGGGCCACCATGTGAATGCATCTCTCACCTGTGTAGGCGAAGTCTGTAGTGCATAACTACATAGATAGACCTTGACACCTCCTGCCCACTGTCAACCATGACAAGACACCCTCTTGGCTCCTAGTTAGGATCTGCACTGTTTTTATATGCTAATTTATGTTATGTGGCAGTCCCAAAGTGTGCAAATGCTGTCAAAGTGTCGAGGTGGAGGAGGTCCACAATTGTGGAGGACTGTGGACGGACTCGTGATTACACAATCAAGCAGCACAGCGAAATATTAGCAGAGACAGCCAGGCATGTTTAACAGTAGGCACATGGATAGGCACTATGGGGTGGCAGGAGAGTTCATATACATTAAGGGTGTGGTGATTGAATGCGAGAGAAGCTGCAAAGAGGCATAACTCAGGTAGCTGTGAATTGGGCTAGCTTGCAAAAGTGATATACGCAAGGTCACATAATATCACATCCACTTTACCATTGCAGTTTACAGCAGTTGAGGGCTCTGCATAGGTAGAGAAATCGGTGCATACATACATTTCACAACAGACTGCACGTGCGGCTTCTCCCCAAGACTGTTACTTTTCTTTTCTGTCCGCTGGATCACTTGCACTATATCTCCTTAGTCTTCATATGTTCTGAAACAGTGTGTTGAGGCGAGCACTCTACAGGAAACCTACATAAACACTTGTGATTGAAGAAGCCTCCTATAACTTACTCTAGGTGAATTTAGTTGTCAGACGCAGTTTGTACTAATAAATTATCGTTGAATTCTGGCATCAGAAGCAAGAGAACTTAAAACAGCTACTTTCTGAAATCCAAATAAATTTGTAAAAATATATGAGGGATCAGTTTTCACATATGTACAATGGGTTCTGCCAGGCCGGGGAAACAGTGTTCAAAGCAGCTCCTCGAGAGCACAGCAACAGTTCTCTTTTCAGATTGCTTTCATGCGAATTTTTCAACAGGAGAATTAATGTCACTGGTGGATAAGGAAGCATTGGCGGTCCTTTGATTATATTGTGGTGTTTAGGACAGGAATGCAGGACGATAGACAGATAATTCCACACCTTTTTTAAAACAGGAAGCCATCCTTCAAAATGACTTTCCACAGTAAAGGCTCCACACTTATTTAACAGATATGCACTAAGATGTCTTGCACCTGGAAAATCATAAAACCAGGTATTGAAGGGCTCTGACTGCTTAGAATAAAATACCCCAGTGTACGTATAAGGATCCTGGAAATACCCTTTGTGCTCCGTAACCTTATGACCTTTGCCCTCTTCATGGAACTTCTCTTTTCACAGATGATAGTGAGCATTGTATCTCCTATATTATCTGTGATTTCCGGTTCCATAGCTCGGACTTGAAGCCTCATCATAACTCAAGCCTCAGCATATCATTTCCCAATGGACAACTAATGCCAGTCCTAGAAGGTTTGCACTTTTCCAAGCTTGGTCTTGTCTTATACCTTTTCTCTAAACGTATCTGTGCCTCTTTTGCAGTACCCGTCCACTTTAGCCATCCCAGGTCTGAGTTAAATTCCTGTGTTTCCTTCTTTTACTGACTGGTGGTTCCATGCGTTTAACACTTTCCCGAGGAATGACTTAGAAAACTCACTTTTCCAAGTCTGTTTCTCTGAACACGCATCAATGCTCGCTCATGTTTACATCTTTTCCTTTTTCTTTTCTGATCCTTAATTTGCTGCAGATTATTGACTGTTTGGATATATTCAAATGTGTTGTATTTTCAAACTCTGTACACCTTCATACTTTAAATTCTTCCTCCCTGGAGGTAATTCTTTGGAAGTGTACAATGCATACAAACTCCGGGTGATCCGGGTGGGCCATGCCGGCCTTGCCATGGCAAACGTCATTACCCTCTTTGAGACATCGAAACAAACTCTTACTATTAGTTAATGTTGTTTCACCTGATAAGAGTTGAGTTATGAATATATATGTGCTATATATACACACTCTAAATAAACATATGATTAGCAACTAAAATAAATAATTACCACTAGAAGCTCCAAGGATAATTAGAAAAATCACGTTTTGATGCTATAATGAATCGACTCTTTTCAAAGACACTTTCTCCTTCTACTGTTGTCCAGAGAAGGGTGTCACAGCGTGTATACAAACTCAACCAAACCTGTTGTCCAGAGAAGGGTGTCACAGCGTGTATACAAACTCAACCAAACATGGTCAAAAAAGTCATGCAGCAGCCTCTCCATTTGCTGAAGTTGTTAGGTATTGGTCTGAAGCACAAGTTCTTTCCTTTTATTAGAGGGCACTTGAAGGTCATCTGGCTGAACCCCATTCCCATTATTTACTTAACCGTATTCCCCCCTCAAACTGCAGAATTGTTTAATCCCTGGTTACCAATGTTTTGCTCTATGGCCTATATAGAGCTCCATGGCTCCCGGGCTAGGTGTGTTATAAAAATATATAATCATAATGGTACATAAGAGCAGGTGTTGGAGTCTCTCCTCGCATTGCTGGAATGAAAGGTAGCCTCCTTTTCCATCAAACCGCTCTTCCCTCGGTGGGCGCGACTTTCTTCAAGCGTTGTGCTTTTTCTGCCAATTTCAGTTTATTTTTAATATCAACTCACGGCAACATCTGAAAACCATTATTTCAATTTCCACCATGCCCAAGGGGAATCTTTTCCAAACTAAAAAAAAAAAATATATCTCCATAAAAATGGAACAGGGTAATGACTTTACTAGTTAAAAATAAACACAGATACGTTGGTATTGCGCAACATATCAAATCCAGGAATGCCTATTACATTTTTCCGCACATAAGTCACCATGAATCACACAATGTGCTCCCGGAACGAATGAAAAAGTGAATTTGCTCTGCTGCTTTGCCGCTCTTTATAATCTCTTAAGACGTAAGACATCAGCGGAGGCCCGAGAGTGAAAAACATTCTTGCGCTCGCATCGGGCACGTCTATTGTCCGAGATCCGCAGATATCAGGGGAAATTCTCAGAATAATGACAACTGATTGCTTCCTGGAAACCAAGTGCTCTCTTGCTCTTCTCTTTGGTCCCGTATAAGGATGATGTCAGGGGGCTGTGAGCGCCGTCCTGCCCTGGGTACTACCACAGTGAGCATCACAGGATCACCTGGAGCTCTCTTAAATAGAAAAAAATTGTTCTGGCGGGCTAGGAGCACACACAGCTGCACCCAAGACTTCCTCTGGAGCTTATTAGGTCCTGTATGAATGAACTATCCCCCGGCTTAATAGCAGATTCTTTTTATACAAGAAAAATGATTATGGTTTTTCTCACCATATACTAGGCTGATCGGTGAATTTTTAAAATGTAAACATTTGGAAAAGTGCGACATTGCTGGATCTATCATATAACTTCCACTGCTTGGTCAATGTTTCCAAGGATTGCACCATTTGGAAATCCTCTGCAAAATTAAAGAGTAGAAAGTAGTAAGGGGTAAATGAGGATTGGCAGTTAGTAAAGGAAAGACAAGAGAGGATCAAAGAAGCAATAAAGGGATAGGAAGGAAGGTGGGGAGGGAATAGGACAAATCCTACAAAAAAGGGAGGGAGTGGGACGAATCCTGGAAGGTAGGGAGCGAATACCACACATCCTGAAAGGTAGGGAGGGAATGAGACGAATCCTGGAAGGTAGGGAGAGAATGGGACGCTTACTGTAAGATAGGGAGGGACTGGGCGAAATCCTGGAAGGTAGGGAGCGAATATGACAAATCCTGAAAGGTAGGGAGGGAATTAGACGAATCGTGGAAGGTAGGGAGGGAGGGAATGGAACGCTTCCTGGAAGGTAAGGAGGGTGGTAGTGGGACGAATCCTAGAAGGTAGGCGGAAGGGGGGGGCGAATTCTGGAAGGTAGGGAGAGAATGAGACGAATCCTGGAAGGTAGAGAGGGAAGATTCCTGGAAGTTAGGGAGGGAGTGGGACAAATCCTAGAAGGTAGGGAGGGAGTGAGACGAATCCTAGAAGATAGGGAGAGAATGAGACGAATCCTGGAAGGTAACGAGGGAGTGGGACGAATCCTGCAAGGTAGGGAGGGAATGGGACGAATCGTGGAAGGTAGGGAGGGAATGGGACTAATCCTGGAAGGTAGGGTGGGAGTGGGACGCATCCTGGAAGGTAGGGTGGGAGTGGGACCAATGCTGGAAGGTACAGAGGTTGTGGGACGAATTGTGGAAGGTTGGGAGGGAGTGGGACGAATCCTGGAAGGTAGGAAAGGTGTGGGAAGATTCCTGGTAGGGAGGGGGTGGGAAGATTCCTGGAAGGTAGGGAGGGAATGGGACGAATCCTGGAAGGTAGGGAGGGAATGGAACGAATCATGGAAGGTAGGGAGTGAGTGGAACGAATCCTGGAAGGTAGGGAGTGAGTGGAACGAATCCTGGAAGGTAGGGAGGGAGTGGGACACGTCCTGGAAAGCAGGGAGGGGGTGGGACGAATCCTGTAGGGTATTGCGGAAATGGAACACATTCTGGAAGGTGGGGAGGGAGTGGGACGAATCCTAGAAGGAAGAGCGGTAATGGGATGAATCCTGGAATGAAGGGAGGGAAGGGGACGAATTGAAGGAGTGAAAACAGCTGGATTGAAACAAAAGAAGTGAAGACAGAATGAATCCAAATCAGAAGGAAAAGAGGGAGGAAGGATTGGAGGGACTGACAATAAAACAATGTAAGGGACAGACTCATGGGGGTGGGAGTAGGATCGAGGGAAATAGAAATCATCGGGCGAGTGAAGCGGTCACTGCAGCCCATGTGTCTTGTCCGATTCTCCTACTTGCATTACCTTCATGCACTCCAAGACACATATGTATGGGAGCCTAGACCCCAGACTGGGTCTGTTGGGCATATAGCACACAGTGAAATTAAAGGGAAATAAAAGGTAAATAAAGGCATGAGGAAAAGAGTGAGAAGACAGGATCTATGGCGATGGGCAGAGAGACAGCAAGGTTGGCAGAAGACCAGAAGGGTAGCCAAACCAGCAGTTTGGAAGAAAGGGGCAGTGGATAAAACTCTGCCCAAGCAGGTGATGTTTAAAAAGCGATGGTAGGGTGGAGATTGGAAGGAGGGTCCACAAATGAAGGTTACGCACAGGAGGCAGTCCCACCCATTTCAGCTTTGGATCTAGGGAGCTGGCAATTCCCAAGCTCCTATCAGCTGCTTTTTAGGTATGAGGGGATATTACCACATATACTCAATACATATTTTATGATTACTAGATTTTAGGTTTGCCTCTGATATGTAAATAGTGATTCGAGAAACCTACCCTCTCTCTAGCAGCAAAGTACTGTTTTTCAGCTGTAGTTAGATTAGTCAATGAGGGCACAGGCTGATCCGACCATTCAAAGGTCATGACTATTTCAGCAATGAGAGCGAAGTTTAATGCAGACCACTAGAAGGTTACAGCAACCTTTCATGCCATTGCATCTGAACTAGTCAGAGGTATTATAGATAAGACATGCGTATTCTGACTGGCAGAACCCACAGGTCTAACATGCCACGTCAAATCAAACAAGCATTAGCCTTTTTCAGGGTTGTCAAAATTCAACCAAGCCATGTGTTCTAATATTCTGTAGAGCAAAGCTTCCAGAGAAGAGGCAGACAAAGAAACTGGCATTCGTGACCATGCAGTCGAAGCAGAGGTGGACAGGTGCTCGGTGGAAAGCTCATAGGTTATGCATTAACATGGAGTCAGCATTGAGCCATGGACTCAGCCTCATATGTAATATGATATATGATATGGTATAACAGCACTACCGACTCGGTACCGCATCTTTCCAGTGAATACCACTAAACTAGGTATCAATAACAGATATTGTTACAGCTCTTATCATGAGAGGGACTCTGGCAAGAAGGGATACAGAAAAACTTGATATTTCCATGCTCTCTGACTTTACCCATTCTTTGGAATTGGCTAGAATAGCACTTATTTGTTAAGGTGCTGGGTCTCTGAAAACAGTCTTTACTAAATCATGATGGAGGGTCTCGCGCCAACACAATATCATAACATATATTTACCTTATATCTATGAATGCCCCCTCCTTCATGAAAAGCAGCCTCGTTCCCTATCGCCTTTGTCGTCCTTTCTTATACTTATGAAAATTCCCAGTCTATTTATTTGTGCACAGGGTCCTAGACACTTCCTTGGTGGTCAGTGGACTTATCGCTTCCACTGGCTTGAGGGAGAAACCCTGTGGTATTTGCTTCAGGGTCCCAGAACCTTCCCTGGTGTCCAGTGGACTTACCTCTGTCACTGTCCTGAGGGCAACTCCCACTGGTATTTACTTGGTTTTGCTTTTGGTTTTTGGTTCCAGACCCTTACTTTCCTCTCCTTTTCGCTAGGCCCACTTGGTTCACTCTCCTGCCAAGTACTGCCACAAGGAAGATTACTTGTATCATCAAGTTTAATTTGCATTCAGTATTTCCAATTAACTTGTATTTACTATCAAGCTTTAATGAATTGACCGGTTCTTGCGTTATACCCATTACTTTTACTGGCTTTGGGACGCTCTGCCGTTTCTTCCTGAGGTCTTGCTTTGTTAGGGAGCATTGCGTGGGCCTGCTTGGTCTCTGATGCGCCTGCTCCACATTCTTCATCCTTGCATGCTGGGCCGGCAGTGTAGGCGCTGTTGCATGACTGCACGGTCCACCTTCTCACGGTTGCACCACCACTCCTCAGCCTCCAGACATGTTCCCGACCGGCTCCACACTACTGGGCAAAGGATTCTCGGCGCCTTTCTCCTCTGCAGTGCAACACTGCTTTTGGCTTCCCCGCAGCATTCTCTGCTCCAACTTTGACTTTCCCTGGACGGACTGTCTCCCTCGCTGCTTTTCTTCTCAGCTGGCCCGCATCCAGTATAGTTCTCTCCTTCACTCAGTGCTTCATCAGTGTTTACATTGTTTTGATGACCACTCCCATACGGAGCACTGGAATGTTTTCTCTAGTTCCAAGAGTCACTTTTCATGGCTCCTTCGGGCCACCTCTTCTCAGTACTTAAATTGGGGTTAACCTTTGCTTTTCTGACGATCTTCTTCACCTCAGTTGGTGAAACTGACCTGATGTAGCAATAGCACATGGTTGTGTCAGTCAAGAGCGGTTGGTGGGGTGGAAGGGTGCTAGAGGTTTCGGGTAGGTTTGGGTTTGAGAGTTTTGCCGTCTATCACCCAGGTGGTCGTCCTTATGCCCAATAGGGGAGTCCCTCCTCATGAGGTCCACCACAGTAAACCATTCCTAGGGGACCAACTCCCAAGCCTCATGAGAAGGCCCCCCGTGCCCCCCTGGGGAGAAGTGACAACAGCTAGTAAATCATTACAACATGCTCTGCTCTACTCCCATACAAAATCATTTTATGGATTTCTGATGGGAAATAAAGTTACAATCTTGACTTTATCTTATGTACCGCTTCCTAGATCGATGTTCGCTATTTTATAGACATGTGGCCAACTGCTGTTACTGTTCAGAATTTAATGGTAATTCATTAAAAAGCCTACTTTAATACCATAGGAATCACAGGAAAATACTCGTATATTACCTTCCTGTAGGAGCCATTCCAATAATGTAATAAGATTGTTCTATAGGGATCACAATTTAGACTTTTCTTAAATGTATACTGGAGTGTGTCTTAGTTTTCTCATATGAAACCCAAAACAATCCTCTATGAATCCAACAAATTCCAATATGTAGCGGCCTGTACGTCTGTTCTTACATCAATAACATTTAACCGTCTCAGCTTCTCGGCCACAAGAGGATTGCATAACAATGTTCACTCAGTACACATCTTAAAGTACAGCTCTATTTTTGTATTTCAACTATTCTGGATATATCTCCCCAGGGCACTATACCCCCCACCCCCATCTAATTCTGGAAACTTTAGATCAGTGCGCAAATCCAGTGTATCCGTCCCTTCTCCCAAAGGGGGAGCCACCCTCATTGAGGCTAGGGAGGTGCGCGGACTCTGTAAAACTCTCTCTAGGCGTTTAGGTAAGCGGGACCTCACCGGAAGTGACTCCCACTTCGGGAACAAGGACTCCCAGGGGAGGGTAAGAAACCCTATAAAATCTGTAGCCTTAATAGGAACCACAGAAGTGGTAAAGGTAATGAAGCCTTTTAATTTGACTAACATCAAACCCTCCTCAAACTCGACATCTTTTAATCAGAAGCTCGTTACCTCTCATTACTGAGACAACTCCCCACTTACCCTCATGACCAGAGCTTTATTCTCCGGACCACTGCACCTCCTGCTCCGGCCACCATAGAAATGGAAGAGGGACTTAATCCCTTTTCCCTGTGGTGGTGGCCATCTCAGATTAATTTTTCTTTTTTTTCCTTCGCGATTGGCGTTGTTTAAGGCAGCCAATCTCTGGAGGAAAAATAAGAAAGCCATTTGCACCCCGGATTAACCCACAGGGTTCAAATGACTTTCACGCCACGGCAGCAGACATGGTCGGTAATGGCCCACAGCCCTCTCCGAGGCCCTCGATTCACTTGGCCTACCATGGCTTCAACTGGTGGGCCGTTACTGGCCATGTCCGTCCCACCCCCCCCACTCCGAGGCGTGAAAACCATAATAAAAACAGCTGTAGAGTAACATCATAGAATCATTTTTCCCAAGGTGGCCTTGTGCATGCTTCAGAAACCATCACAGCATGTGGCATACACGCGCCATGTCTGTAAGCAAAGGAGGACAAAGGAGAACCACGTGGGGGGAGAGGCAAAAGGGGGAGGAAGGAGAAACTATGAGGGGAGGAAAGAGAAGCACAGAGGGGAGGAAAGAGAAGCACAGAGGGGAGGAAAGAGAAGCATAGAGGGGAGGAAAGAGAAGCATAGAGGGGAGGAAAGAGAAGCATAGAGGAGAGGAAAGAGGAAGCAAAGGGCGGAGGAAAGAGGAAGCAAAGGGCAGAGGAAAGGAAGCAAAGGGCGGAGGAAAGAGGAAGCAAAGGGGAGGAAAGAGAAGCAAAGGGGAGGAAAGAGAAGCACAGAGGGGAGGAAAGAGAAGCATGGAGGGGAGGAAAGAGAAGCATAGAGGGGAGGAAAGAGAAGCATAGAGGGGAGGAAAGAGAAGCAAAGGGGAGGAAGGAGACCAAAAAGGGTGGAAGGAAACTCAAAGAGAGTGGAGGAAAGAGAAGCAAAGTGGGTGCAAAGAGAAGCAAAGTGGGTGATGGGGAAGCAACGGGTTGCAGGGGGAAGAAAAGAAGCATAGGGGGAGGAAGGAGGAGCAAAGGGGGTGGAAGGAGAAGCAAAAGAGGATGGAGGGGAAGCAAAAGAGGATGGAGGGGAAGCAAAAGAAGACGGAAGGGGAAGCAAAAGGAGACGGAAGGGGAAGCAAAAGGAGACGAAAGGGGAAGCAAAAGGAGATGGAAGGGAAAGCAAAAGGGGACGGAAGGGGAACCAAAAGGGGATGGAAGGGGAACCAAAAGGGGGTGGGAAGGGAAGCAAAGGGATGGAAAGGGAAGCAAAGGGGGTGGAAGAGGAAGCAAAGGGGGGTTGAAAGAGAATCAATAGGGGAACAAATAGCAGCTAAGGGGAGGAATGAGAAGCAAAGGGCCGAGGAATGAGAAGCAAAGGGCCGAGGAATGAGAAGCAAAGGGCCGAGGAATGAAAAGCAAAGGGCCGAGGAATGAAAAGCAAAGGGCCGAGGAATGAAAAGCAAAGGGCCGAGGAATGAAAAGCAAAGGGCCGAGGAATGAGAAGCAAAGGGCCGAGGAATGAGAAGCAAAGGGCCGAGGAATGAGAAGCAAAGGGCCGAGGAATGAGAAGCAAAGGGCCGAGGAATGAGAAGCAAAGGGTCGAGGAATGAGAAGCAAAGGGCCGAGGAATGAGAAGCAAAGGGCCGAGGAATGAGAAGCAAAGGGCCGAGGAATGAGAAGCAAAGGGCCGAGGAATGAGAAGCAAAGGGCCGAGGAATGAGAAGCAAAGGGCCGAGGAATGAGAAGCAAAGGGCCGAGGAATGAGAAGCAAAGGGGCGAGGAATGAGAAGCAAAGGGGCGAGGAATGAGAAGCAAAGGGGCGAGGAATGAGAAGCAAAGGGGCGAGGAATGAGAAGCAAAGGGGCGAGGAATGAGAAGCAAAGGGGCGAGGAATGAGAAGCAAAGGGGCGAGGAATGAGAAGCAAAGGGGCGAGGAATGAGAAGTAAAGGGGCGAGGAATGAGAAGCAACGGGGCGAGGAATGAGAAGCAAAGGGGCGAGGAATGAGAAGCAAAGGGGCGAGGAATGAGAAGCAAATGGTAGAGGAAGCGGAAGCAAAGGGGAGAGGAAGCAGAAGGAAAGCGGATAGGAAGGGGTAGGAAAGGGGTTAGGAAGGAGTAGGAAAGGGGTTAGGAAGGTGACGTAAAGAGGGAGGGAGGGGAGGCAAAGAGGGAGGAAGGGGAGGCAAAGAGGGAGGAAGGGGAGGCAAAGGGGTAGGCAAAGGGGGGGGGAGCAGCAAAGGAGGGGACAGAGCAGCAAAGGGGGAGAAAGGAAAAGCAAATGGGAGGAAGGAAAAGCAAAGGGAAGGAAGGAAAAGCAAAGGGGAGGAAGGAAAAGCAAAGGGGAGGAAGGAAAAGCAAAGGGGAGGAAGGAAAAGCAAAGGGGAGGAAGGGAAAGCAAAGGGGAGGAAGGGAAAGCAAAGGGGAGGAAGGAAAAGCAAAGGGGAGGAAGGAAAAGCAAAGGGGAGGAAGGAAAAGCAAAGGGGAGGAAGGAAAAGCAAAGAAGGAGATGTGCAGGGGGGCAGGAGATGTAAAGGAGACGCAAAGGGAGGAAGGAGACGCAAAGGGGGAAGAAGGAGAAGCAACACGGGAGGAACGAGAAGCAACAGGAGAGGAATGAAAAGTAAAAGGTTGGAAGGAGAAAAAACGGGAGGAGAGAGAAGCAAAGGGGAAGACCGAGAAGCAAAGGGGAGGAAGGAGAAGGAAAGGGGGAAGGAAGGAGTAAGAAGCAAAGGGGAGGGTGTACAAAAAAAGAGGGAAGGAAGGAGGGACAAGGGTTGGAAGGAGAAGGATAGCAAGTGGAAGGAGAAGCAAAGTGGAGAGTAAGGAGAAGCACAGGGGTTGGAGGAGTAGCAAAGGGGGTGTATGAAGAAGCAAAAGCAATGACAGGAGAAGCAAAACAAGAGAAGGAGAGGCAATGGGCATGGAATGAAGGCTAAGCGATGGGAAGAGAATAAATGTGAAGGGAATAGAAGGGGAAAGAAGTGAGAAAAACTGAAGAAAAAAAAAAGAAAGGATAGGAGAAAGCCTATAGACATGCATGCTCTCTTATCAGCCATGCTTTTGTTCTATTCAGTGTAGACCTAGATTGGACAATAAGTCTCACTATCTCTCACCACTTATTTGATCCATTCAGGATGACATTGAAAAAAGAAGGTTAATAGAAAATCCACTCCTTTCAAGGGCACCCCCTCATCAGGCGCAGCAGATAACAGGAGCATTGCAGGCACAGGAGGCAGCTGAGGCCTGGCAGAGGGGATGATGGGGCGGCGGGAGGGAAATGCACCCTGCTCATCAGTGGCTTCAATAGAAATGCATTCAGAAACCCACAGTCATTCTTTCCCCAGCTGCCCCCTCTATGTCTGTCGGGGTCTTGGCCTTGGGCAGCTGTCCCTCATGACTCTGTGACATTTACAGCAAGTGAACCCTGCCTCACACACAAATCAAACCCAGCCATGGCCACGAGGAGGGTGCCCCCCCCGCCCCCCCGAAAGGATGGCAGGAAGCCTGCTTCATCCGGGACTTTATTGGCTATTTTCACGGCCTTTACACCAAAAGTGTTATTAAACACGCAGCTCAGAACTGAAATGACGATGTGACCTTTGCCATGAATAACAGAGACTTGCTCCAAAATATCTACGTGTCCCTAGCGTGTGCTTCAGCAGGTGTGTTAGCTTTGGGTTCCCTGAAACATGTCAATAATTAACAGGGGGCAGGGGGAGAATATTCAGGATTCTGGAAAGGCTTAAAAACCCACCTCTTTATGTAATAGGTATTCAACTCTCGAGGTCGTTTGGTTTCGGTCATTGGAATATTCGTATTGAAAACCTGCGCATTTCACCCGGTGCTATATCCCGGTCCCGGGAGGATAGCACAGCGGCAGCGTGCGCGTCTTGGAAGCAAGACGACACAAAGCAACAACAGGTTCGATCCCCGGGTCCGCGCTTAGAAACCTCCGAGTGTTTAAGCGCGTTATAAATACGTAACTAAGACAAAGAAATTACACAACTAATAACAATTCCTGTAACAGCGCCTCGATGCCTGCGGGCTGTGTGAGCGCTTTATAAATGTAAAAAAATAAAAATAAAAATAAATAAATAAATATATAAATTCCTCAAATCAGATCAATACGCTGAGCCCCTGAGCCAAGAGACTTTTACCGACATGCTGTGGCATCACGTGGCATATATGCTTCAGGAAAGGTAGCAGCGTCTCCAATTAAGCTGCCGTATGGAGCACAAAGGCCAAGTATTTCATATTTAAAATGAACACGGAGGTCAGAAGAGCAAATTACAAAAGGACATGACTCGGTATCCTTTGGGGTTACTGTTTTGCTAGATCTCAGACTGCATTTCCAAACCTCTCTGTACCCCTCCTCCGCCTTAATTTCACAACCCTGGGAAACATTCTCCGACCGTGATATCCAAGTTGGCGGCTGAGCACCGCTTGCCCCCAAGTTAGACTCATTGCACAGGTTCTGCCACGCCCGCGCCTTCTGCCCATTGCCGGCCCGCTGGTGTGCACAGGTTCTGCCACGCTCGCGCCTTCTGCCCATTCTGTGTTGAGCTGTGAGAAGAACAGGGTGGTCTCTGCCCCGCCTCTGGTGGGCACATTATGCCAATCCGAATACTAGCATGCCCCTAAACCCCAAATTCACAAAACCATGTCATCAGATCCACACAATAAATGGAGTGGATCCATCAGGAAGATTGGGATGGACTGGGCCATACAATCCCCCCTCTATTCCACCGGCCTCTATGTAGGAAGTATCATGAAGGCCCCCGTCTGCATCTGTGGATGGCTGGAAGGGTGGCCCTGGGAGCCGGGGACCTCCCTGAGTAAGTGGGCAATGGGCCCGGTGGTGGAACAGGGAGGATTCTGTTTCATACCAGAAAACCAGAGCTTTGAAAAGGGAATTATGTCCTCATTAAAACTTTGGGGAACTCAGAGTCCCACCTCAAATTTCCCAACACAGTAAATGGTCCCTTTCCTTAAATCTCTCCCTGACTATTAGGACACTGCTTGTTGCTTCCGGTCTGTGGGATAAGGCGAATTAGCAGAATATAGAGCAGCTGTGAGAAACCTGGCAATAGAATTGCCCTGGACTGAGCCTTCACTGTTAATTGGTAGCCGAATTTCTTTTGGCTCAAGTGAACACATTTCTTTCTTAAACATCTCTTCTACAGCTGCACATGTTTGGGAAACATGCTATTCTTCTTTAGGCCTGAAATAACATACAGCATAGACAGCCTTTTGAGTGCCAAAAGGTTTTGCCTGAGGGGTCCGCAGGACTTTGGCGGGGCCAAAGGGGGAGGCACAGATCTTACTGCATCTCTCTTCGCCCCCAGAGCGTGGCATATTTTTAACCCTCGAGGCGAAACAAGGCTGTCTTTAGGACATTACACATGGACGCACAAGCCCCCTGAGGGTATTAAGATGGTCCCTTGTTATAGTTACCTACGGTTGTGTTCAGTGCTTGCCAAGAAGACCTCTGCGGTCATCAACATGCAGACATTCCGGTATGACTGAAAGAATACTCGATTGATGTGTTTATTGTACAATTCTCAGTAGCATGACATGGCATGGTCCACATATAAAAGCTTAACCCCTCATTCAGCCTGTGTGTATGTGCTGGGTTTTACAGAGCCTGAACCGAGCATGGAAGCAACGAAGACCGTAACGTCGGATAACATGGATAGAATATTAAAGGCACACTTGATACAGCAGGGGGGGGCATGCAGAAGCACACTGGGTGGGCGCAGGCTATTGAGGGAAAGGCAGCCACGTCTTGATAACTGGCTGTGCCCCCCTGACGCCACATTCCTGTGGGTGTCACGCCATCAGACCTTCCGCACAGCATTGTGGAGTCCTAGGGTCAGAATCAGCAATTCCCACCCTTGCCTTCTTCTGCTGCGAGAGAGGAAGTCAACCGTGTTCCCTTTAATCGCTTAAAGAATGCACTGCCTCTGGTGAAGGACAGGATTGAGTTAAATATCGAGTGCCTGGCTGTCCAATAACTCCCAGGCACCCCCTCAACCTCCACAAACCCATTTCTACAAAGATCCCATCCAAGGACATCCTCCTGAAACAACGACATTCTGGCTCCGAGGCGCTTTCATAAACACCTGTGGCTGAGAATCAGACAATTTGCCTGCCAAGCACTGAAATGATACCTGGAACAGTTGTCCCTCTTGCACCAATTCTCACTCACCCCAAACACTGTCCAGAAACACCCCACCTATTTAGTATTGTAATGAAATCCACACCTGTGCGAAATAAAAGGATATACCCACACCTCGAGGTGGTTTGAGCGCGTGCCCTACACCCTATCAGATACGAGAGAAGCTCAGGCTGCAGTGTCCTCAAGAACACAGTAGTGCAGGCCAGCTACCGATGAACCCATCCAGACCACATGCAAGACCATGCATTGGGCTTCACGGAAGAAGAATAGGACGTGCCGCAACTGGGAAGCAAGCTATATCCTAAGTCAAACGAGTGACAACGACAAGCATCATATTCCTAAAGCCGTGCTGGTATTTCCTAAAACCAACACCGATAGAGTGACCAGATGTCCCGGTTTTGCCAGGACTGTCTAGGTATTTGCAGCTCTGTCCCAGGGTCCCGAGACTTTTTGAAGTTTAAAAACCCTGTCCTGAGATTTGGGGATTGGGTGGATACTCTCCCGGTTTTTGGCACAATATCATGATTTTTCCAATGGTTTGGCCAAAAACCGAGATGGTATCCAACCGATCCCCAAATACCAGAGAGGGCTTTAAAATGTTTAATAATCTCGGGACCCCTGGCCGTCTCTCACTCGATTTTCACACCCTGCCACATACTTTCCACCTTTCTCCTGGTCCCAATAAGCGTTCTGCTCCTGCAACATAACACGGACAGGACACCCACATAGATGTAGGACTACAGTTTCACCGCTGAAGCAGTAGTCCTAACGTCTATGTCAGTGGCCTGTCCCATTTATTTTTATTTCAATATCTGGTCACCCTAAACACTGACCTCAGTCGGTAGAGAACCCTTCCTCTGATGGGGTTAAGGGCTTCACGATCTCACTAACCTTACAGGAGCACTGCGATCATCAAACAGTTTGTTGGAATCACACATTATCTCTCGCCGTAAACAGTTTTACACGAGGAGATGCGTCCTTACTTTGGCTGTTTTATTTATTCTATAGGACATAAGCGCAGTAGAAACCCAGACATCAATCAAGATGGGTTTTAAGCAATACATAATTATGGCAAATTGATCACCAATCAATATAGGAGATAATGGATTACTGGCGATGTCAGGCTAACCTAGCAACTGACAACTATTCCAGCACAGACCTTTCTTGTCTGAAGGTGAGGCCCTTGCTTTTCCTACAGATATTCGATTGCAGCCAATGGACAGTCGGGGGAAGCGTGATGTACAAAAGAAATCCGCTAAAAGGCCAATGCGCAACTGTGCAACGCGCTTTTCCTTGGCAGAATACAAGAGCCGGTCCGGCAGGGCCGGCGAGGGAAGGTGAGCATGGGGAATGGGATGGGACATGCGCGGTGTGGGCGAGCGAGGGCCACGGAGTGGAAAAGGAGGGCACGGAGGAATCCTCCCATCTTAGAAAGGGGGAGGGACAAAAAGCTGAGAGTGGACTTGTAGGGGGCAGCCATCGGCAGGCGGCCTCTGCATCATCGCTCTACAGCCCTAGATCCCAACCCTTACCATGTTAGTTTGCCCTTGTATCTCTTTATGCCCTGTGAACCTGCCGGCGTAGCAGCTCGTCCCTATGTCCCCTGCTTACTTCTCCTCACAATAACTCCTTGGTCTGGGGAAGCGCACCCCTCATCATAGGCTGAAGGCGTGGGACGCATGAACCTGAGACCAACCACATCTAAAGCATCTGACTTGATCATCTACACAACTGCATGCTACACTCAAACATTTCTAATATTTGTCTGCTCCGCAAGTGATATTTCTGCATTTATTCTAAGAAGGGATTATTTCTTAATCAACACAATAAAAAATACCAGTGTTCTAAATTGACTCATCGCACACGCGCCCCATGTACGATGTGCCCCCACTTCATCCCTATGCCGTAGGGGCGGTGGTCTGGCTAGTACCACCGATTGATTCTAAAGAAGCACTAAGCTTAGCCGATGCAGACCAGGCGGCCACGCATGACCTTCTTCCATCCATTAATTGAGTCTCGCCGGTCGAGAGATGGATTTAGCCCAGAGGGTCGGCTATCCGCCTCAGCAACGGGCACAGTTCTTCATTCAAGCGAAGCCGCCAAAAGACATTAGTACAAAAAACGCAGTAAGTACAATGTGACCAGCATTCAAGGGTTTGCAGAAGATCAGTGGTGAACCCTCAAGATATCGTCCCATGAGAGCGATGCATGCTGGGGCTTGGAAAGCAAATAAGTGGATGAGAAGGGAGTTGATCAGTATATTAGCAATCCTAGTCACTGAGTCGCCGCGCTCAGGATGCACGAATGATCTTCACTTCCACCTGAATACAATAAACTAAACCAAACCTCCTCCTTCCCTTCTTCTCTCCCTTGCTAATTCCCACAGTTGCTGCAATTGGTGTCCTGGGAACTTTATGCATCCTCGGGGCCCTGACCTCCCACACCCAATCAGCCCAGCTCCTGTCTATCTGCACTTGCACTTACACCCTCCGCCCTGGTGGCTGGCACTTACACCCCTCGCAGCTCCTGGCCGTGCAGCACTCAACATTCCTAACACTTCATCTGTGGCTCCCCCATGAGCTCAGATTCCACAGCACTGACCCCCTGCCTTCTTCCTTGCTGCACTTGCACGTTCTGAATACTCACAAGGCATAGTAGTTTCATCCGGTTTTCTTCTCTCCCCCCCCCAATGCTCTTATATCTTCCCACTCCTTCTCCCTCCGTGCCAAGTGGGCGCTTTGAAACATTATTTCTTATTATATAAGCACTCAACAAGAAAACAAATAAATAAATATCCAATAAGTTAAAAAAATGTGAACCGCTTTCATTCTGATGGTGGCTGGAGATTTGTTTAACTTTTCCGTTCCCTCCAAGTGGTCCCTGGAAATTCTGCTCAACGCTCAGGAAGATGATGGGGAAAATACTTCAAAAACATTCTTCATTTTGAAGTGGTAGCAATGGCTTTCTCTTCCCTATTGACGTCTGTGCACCATTCTCTACTGGGGCACATGCACCCTCCTTCTAATGGTAAATGTGGCAGTGGCAGCTGATCAATGTATTAACTGCAGATCCCACACATTTTGTACAGATCTGCAGGAGTGACTGAGCTAAGTGAGGTAACCAAAATTAACCTAGGTGGGTCTAGGATGTTTTTCCCTGATATTGTCTTATAGATAATGGCTTTCAACAGTGCTTTTTACTGAACACTTTCTGTGAAAAATTGGGTATAAAACCACACACTTTACAATCAGTTTTGTAGGGTAATGGATAGAGAAAGTCAATAGATGCCAAGCCTCTAACAATGCACAAAAGCATTTTCCAAGACATTTCATGATGCCTTTTTCCAGAATGCTTGATCTGCCTGTATATGCCAGTGGCGTCACATAGAACCATATTCCTGTTTGCTATGTCCATAATGCTAGAAAGTCGTCCATGGCACTGCAAGAAAACAGTAATACTGGCTGCACAGTTGTAGGCCAGTATAACCACATAAGAGCACTCATGTTGATTTTGTGAATACGTCCATATTGGCTGTATTAATGTAGGCCAGTATGCACATGCAAGAACACTAACCAATGGCAGTAAAGAATGCAATACCGCTGTATGAAAATATGTCTGTACTTGCTGTACCAATGTAGGCCAGTGTGACCATCATATTAGCTTTGCCCAATATGCCAGTAAGAATGTCATGCCACACTAACAAAAACCGACTGCACACATGTAGGCCAGTATGGCTACATAAATCACTCACATGGTGAATTTGCCAATAATGCTAATATAAATGAGTTGCCCACTGTGAGGAAATGTCTCCATGCTGCTTGCACTAATGTAGCCCTCGTCCCACCCTCCACTCCTCCATATAGGAAGACTTGTCGTGTTTACCTTTCTCATAATGCCGAACAAATATATGCCACTGTAAGAAACATGGTCATGCTGGCTGTTTCATAAATGTAGTATTCCCCCAATTAGAAGCTCCCTCCCCAGCCTGACACACACATGTATTCATTCAAGCACGCATTATCTCATTCAAATGCTTACCTATGCAAAACACACTTTTTCTTTCACATACACACCCCTATCTCATTCGCATGCAACCCCAAACATACATTCCAGTACCTAATACAAATGCTCACCCATACAATACAACATTCACACTGACTGTACGCATTAATTTGCCCACTTACACAGACAAAACTCACATGCATGCATAGATGCAAACATACAGAATGTAATGTCTTTCTGGCCTGCAGTCCCTGATGCCACACACTATCTTAACATGCTGCCCAATGGCCCTATTGACTCCTGTGCACCACAAAAACATGAAGCAGGACGTGCAAGATGTAACCAGAGCACCACTATCTTGCTGCCCCAGGGCTTTTTTGTATGTGAAGGCACAGGGGCTCCTCCCCTACTACATTAGGCCATGCAGTATCCCTGTCTGCATCCCTAAAGGGCCATGTAGGTTGGGAAAGCAAAACGACCCTGCCTTCCAAGGCCCATTTGGCATGCCAGTTGGGGTACTGTACTTTTGAAACCACCTTTCTCTGCACAGTTAAAGCCAGCCCAGAAGCACACCCTTATCTGCTTCCTGCAGCTGAGGGAGTGCTATGTGCTTAACCTGGGTTGGCTGGGCACCTCCATATTAGGTGGTGGGTTGGTGCACAATCGCTCCTTATGAATGAACACCTCAAAGATATCAGAAAATACACTTCATGGCTTTCTGCTTTTTCTTTTGGAATCTGACAATTATTGTGTGGGCAGAATTCTGCCAATATTCTGCTAGAGTAAAAAACATGTTCATGCTGGCAGTGCCCATACATATCCATAATGGATGCACCAATAAATGCCAGTATTCCAACATAAGAACACACTCTGGCTTGCTTTGACCATAACGCCATTTAGGAGGATTTAGTTTGAAGGGTGCAGATGGAAGAACAAGGAGATAGGGGAAACATAGGGCTACATGCAGGAGAAATAGTCCAGAGAGAACTTGGCCGACCCAGTCTTGACTAGCTTGGTGGATTCACAATAACAAATTGGAAATTACGTGAGAGCACAATTCATTAGCTTGAGAGAGCTGTGGAGATTCAATCTTGGGACAGATAAAGTGGTGTGAAAGCATCCCTTTAGAGTTCCAGTGGCAGGTGGCATTTGGAGTTGCAGTATGTTGGCAGTGGGAGAGTAGTGACTGGAGACTTGTAATCCAATCATTTCAGAGGCTTCCTGAAGTTGTCTCTGCTCAGTCTCTGTTCAGGCTTAGAAGGTAACCTGGGTGCATACAGACACAATGTGTCTCTAAATTTCTCTTATAAATCAAAATATTGAGAAAATAGGGGGAAATGACGTTGGAATTGAATGAATTTCTTTTCCTAATGCCAGATCAGTACATTTTGTATTTCCTTTCCCAAATTTCTCCCACTGCTGCAAGTCAACATTCAAATAAATTAACTTGGCACACATTTGCATGTCGGCACTTAAAGTATATGGTGCTTCCCTCCAGGTTTTCTGTATAGCTAGCTTCATTTTCGACCCATACATTCATAAAATAATATTTAACTGGACTTCTAACAATTGGTCATCAAGGGAAATTCTTGTGTGTAGATAGAAAGCACCACAAGTACCTCGCCTCTCTGATCCTTGTACCGAGATCTTTTGCCTGGTCCATTATAGTTTTACCAAGAGAATTGTCTAGCTAAATCCCCATTAAGATTGTTATACGGATATCATCTCAGACAATTCCTCAATGCTTGATCATTTAAGACTTGAGAGTGTTTTGTACAGCAGATTATCTTAGAATATTGCAGACCATGAAAAGGTGGCAATTTCTATTTTTTTTTTATAAGGACCTAAAGGAATACAGTTTTACATTCTTCCAGATTTAGCGTCATCTCAGAATTCCAAGAATTCTACCACAGTTTAACTATAGGATCTGTTTCCTAATACTATATATGGATTTTGCCAGCTACATTCTGCATCATGCAACAATGCACTGAGCTTTAATATAGCAATCACCGCCTGCCTTGATTTTTTATCACACTACACCTTATGGCATGTCACTTCGGAGACTAAAGAGACATTTAAAAAAAGGATGAGAGTAGACAGGAAAGGGAAAGAGGAATATCCGTATGAAAGTAGGACAACTTGGGGTCCGGCCTCACGTTCCTCATAGGTTGCTTGTAATCGCCAGAGAGCGATAAGAGGTTTGTTTGGAGAAATGTTGCAGTCTTCAATTTTCTGAGCAGCAACCTCTTAATGGGCGAGTGTACACCCAGCGCTTTCCTATTCATCGGCTCCCATCATCGCTGTGGTTGCTGGGAAACCAATACTACACGATGGGCCTTTAAAGTCTTGTCAATTGTAAACATGCAAAAAAAATATTTCTGTGCTCAAAGCAGGAGTAGAAATGTATCTGAGCAGTCCCACCCTGAAACTTAATGTTCAGAAGTGTCCAAATGGAACCTTCAGCGCAGTCCTCCTGCCCAAACACTTTTACGTCTCACAGTGGAATGCGAAGACATCTTGTCACATCGGGTTTATGAATATGGGTTGCACACAAAAACGCGTGAACAGACTTTCCTCACTGAGTGCTGCAACATTTTGCATCCGTTGAAAGAGCCATGTAACTAGGCATGTGTACAATGCACACATTCCGAGTCCTTTAGAGCATTGCCTGAATCCCGGTTTGCACAAGATTAAGATGGTGAAGACCATCTTTAATTTTGCACGAAAAAGTGGTCTGAACGTTTCACATTTATTTGGAGACTGGCACTGAATTGAAGGGAAAAGCCTCCAGTTCCCTTCTTCCATTCCAGTATCATCTACAATGAACAGTAAGTAATATCACCATCTATGATATTCATTAGATGACCACTTTAAGTTCTAAACCTACTGTTGGTGGTCCCACATTCAAAACCCAACTGGTTCCAAGCCGAAGATGCCGGACAGTCCGTGACTCACCCGTCAGAAGCTGCCACAAGCCATGCACCTATTGAAGCAGATGGACAAGGGCTAGGCCCGAAGGGAGAGTATTAGACCCCCCCTGTGCACAGATGGGCGAAAACGCACTGTGCTCTAAAGGCAAAAGCTTGGGGAATAGGCTTTGGGCGTCATACACTAAAAAACGGGAACTGCTGAGCAGGACCAAGGGCTCATGGGTTTCTGTAAATTAGTAGAATTTAGAAGGTGTCCCTCTGCGCGCGTACACACACACGCGTACACACGTACACGTACACACACGCGCGCGCACACACACACACAACAAAGAGCTGTCCTTCGGTAAGTACCGAAAGTATATATTCAGTGGTTGTAGGTGGGTAACACGGCTTGCAACATTATTACCAGCACACCGCTTAGGGTATTCGGGAATAGTTAAACGTTACACCTTGGTGCTTAGCAAGAGGCAGTGTAAAGTAATCGTCATTTGTATAGAGCCTTGCACCATTGGTATGGTCCCAACACGCTGTTGGTTGAACGCCTTCGGGGGAAAGATGTGCAGGCATGGGAGAGTTGTCCGATAGATTTAGAACACGTGTGCATTTTAGCTAATACAAAGGTAAGGAGGGGTGGCCACGTCTCTGCTAGCCTCCCAATGTCCAGCTGGGGGGTGGATGGAGAAGAAGACTTGTAATAGAATAGCTAATGGAATGGTTGAGAGGAGAGGGTGGGACTGGCCTACGCAGAGATTCAAGTATATCATGGTATGGGCTACTGAATCCGAGCTGTCTAGAGCTAATCAGAAGCGAGAGTTGATATCAAACTATTCAGATCTGCGTCTCCAACGAGAGGTCCCTATCCTTGATGAAGCAGAGTGCCTTCGCACTTGATGGATGTTGGGAGGAAATACAATTGGGCTTCCGGTCTGTGAGCCAGGACTGGATTTCAGATTGTCTTGCTCTTGTGTTTTTAAAATAACTCTAGGGATGGACTCCAGTCCTGGCCACTGAGTGACAGTACTTCAACAAGTTGGTGAATCGAGGGTACCAGAAGACAAGAGTAAATAAACGGTCAATATCATGGAGTACAAGAGTACCTAAATGGAGCTAAAGAGCGGTTTTATAACCAAAGCGGGAAATGGGCTGCAATTCACTGGCTACAGAAGCCGGGATGAATTGACGTGGCGTAGACAGGGTAGGGCCTGAGCGGGCAAGGCCCACCCAAATCTGTTAATGCCCACTGAGCAGCGCTGTGTGGGCCTTTACAGATGTTAACGTCACTGCAGTGGGCCCAACTAGATTAGCTTCAGGCCCCGCTTAATAGACAATCCGGGCTACGCCTCTTCACAGGTATCTCCCGGATTCCAAATCTGGGGAGACGATGAGCACATCCATGCTTGGTCGCGGCCCTTGCCTTGCCCGCACAGTTACCAAACTGGTTGGATATGGGAGGAGTGCTGGTGTGGGCACGCTGGACGTGACTTGCCCATTCATCAACTCGCTGATAGGCTAGCACGGGCATGCATAGATGAAAGGGCTGCAGGTACTCGGGGGCGTCAAAACAAAAAGAGGTAGACGCGAAATAATGACTGCGCCCCAATGCACCTTCCTCGCTCGCTGTGCGATTTGAATGGACGCTGATTTCAGTGCATTTTATGCATCGCTGACGCTCCAGGAATGAGTGACAAAAAAGGATGTTACCTTTGTGGTCCTGAACACAGTTTTCTTAAATAGAATACTAACATTAATTAGATTTCTGCAATCTGGTCAATATTTTTGGGGGACAGTGACAGGAGTTGTTTTGGGCATAGGCCGGACACCAAGTAAAATATATATGTTTTTTCCCCCAGTATATTTGGGGGAACAAATTGGGTAAGATTTAAAAAAAAAGAATGCAAATAAAATAAGGACCGGGGATGCACTCGATTTGTGTAGATTTAAAAAATGTGCAGATCTGCTTTTTCTCAAAGGTGACCCATACATTGCAATGGGCTAAACATCGCTGCACACAAACTGGCCAGCGTCCTTGCATGTATGCTTCCAACACTAACGTATGACAGACTCCCAGGACCCACGTGCATGCTGGGAGTACATTTCACAGTGAAAGTCCCATAAGGGCCCGTCATTTTGAAATAGCCAGCAAAAAGAAACATCTCTATCCCGTTTGAGGTGTACAAATACAAATGCTGATGTTCCACTGAAAAACGTTTTAAAAAAGGAGTCTGGAATCCCCCTGCCGTGCACTGATATGATATTAATGATAGGTTATTTATAACGCGCTTAATACCCAGAGGTTTCTAAGCGCCGACACGGGGATCGAACCTGTGTTGCTCTGTGCTGTCTTGCTTCCAACAAGAGACCGTTGCTACTGAGCTATCCTCCCGAGACCACTGTGTGCTCCACGTCACTTGTTGCAAACAGTGCTGGGGGGACGTGTTTCCCTGCTCTTCAATTTTAAAGGCATCCCCGTTCATAAATACCAGATATGCTTTAAAATGAGCAGAAATGCTTAAAGGGGGAGGAAAAGGCTATTTGAATGTGGGCACATAATCATTCAAACACACTTTGTGAATTGGGGCACCTTTTGTTAAAGTGGCGAAATGCGTAAGTGCATCTCAGAACTTGCGCCAAAAAAGATGCTGAGGGCCAGGCCTCTGTGTGCTTGAGGAGGAAAAGTGAATCCACTTTAATTGGCACGTCACTCTCCTGCCGCGCCTCCATCCCATGTCCCGCCCATCTGTCCCGTCCCCATTACTCACGCCGCACCTCCAGTGCCACAGGAGGTGGAATCCCAGAGAAAAGTTGTCATTTTCCAGCCCTGGTGAGGACCAGTGCTTTAAGTGGGCCAGGGGCCACCCTGGGCCGGGCCCCGGAAGTCTCCAAAAAGTGGGGCTGAGCCAGGGCACTGCTGGCGGCCCCAGTCCCACCATAACGTTGGCAGGACACATTATTCCGCTGCAGCGGCAGCCACAATGGGAGATGCGCCCGCATTAAACCAGGCAAGCTGACAGAAGTGCCAGCCAACCACAGCGTCGCTGTGGCTGGCACTTCTGTCAGTCACTGTAATTTCCTCTGGTGATCCCTCACGCGGGGGTCCCCAGGGGAAGTTACTGTGCCTTTGTTTCCCCAGGTCGTCGAGGCGTCTTTAATCCTCGGCGAACCTGGGGATTCCTTGAAATAGTTCGAGGTTTATAAAAGATGGCTTTAAAAGTACACAATTAAAGCAATCTTTTATAAAGCTTTGTCGTCAGACAAAGACGCCTCAGGCCCTGGTGAGGACTGAATTTAATAAGCGATTCGGGAGACGTTGGATGTAAAGGTGCGCAATGGTCCACTCTCTAGAACAAGCTCTCTACTCACCTGCTAGAAGGTCCATCGAACAACATTTTCAGGAAAAGCTTAAAGCTACCTCTGTTCCCTCACCCCTATCCGGGATAGGCTATCCCCCCATGTTCCCATTTTATTGCTTGACTGTAACCCGCACCCAGAGGCCCAAGGGATGGGTGTGCTTATTTAAATAGGTGGAAGCCGCGGTAGCCTTACTGTTGTGCATAGTACCGTGTGCCCTGTAGGAGGCAGTGTTGCTTTGCAATCTCAGGAAGAACATGCCCATTGAGAACCAATCACCTTCACCGGGCCAATTACAGCTCTACAAAGTCATAACAAATGACAAATGTAATCCTTCGAGACAGACCGAGACGCATTAACGCAACCAAATGATTCAATCAGTTAATACGCCAACACGCAGTCCTTCACGTGGCAATCAGCGCTACTAAATATCCATCAGCGAATGATGACATCTATTAGCCAGCGCGAGGCGACCCGCGTTAATTGCGCGGGTTTAATAAACACGATTCAAATGCTTGCAATCCGCAGCTGCAATGTATTGCGCCGATAAGGAATGCCAGCAAGACAGAGCACGAAATTAACCGCCCCTTATTCAGCGCGCGCCGAGGAATGGGACTTTCACGTGCAATGATTCCCGAAAAAGCCCCGCCACGAGGGCTTGTCATATTAGCGCCTCTATCGCTACACGAAGCTATGTTTTGTAATTATGGCCGACACGGAAACAATGGCCGGGGCAGTGGTTGAGAGGGGCGTGGGAGGGGAACGTCAGAAATACCAGGCATATTTCGGAGAGTTAATTCTAAGAGGCCTTCGACCAATTAACCGGGTAGCCCTGCCTATGGCAGTGGGAGGCGGGTTCCAGAGTTCTGCGACATACCCCACATTTCGGGAAAAATATTTGACTTTCACGCCCCATGCCGCCAAGCGGCAAGCCTCTGCGTGAGGCGGCGCACAGGATGCGGACTATGGCCGGTGGCCAACATCTTCTACTGGCCTACATTAATGTTTACAGCTCGAACCCCATTTCCCCCACCGTCCTTTATAGGCGGGCATGGAAGTGGTCTCTTCGTGCTTACCACCTTATCTTCCTTTCAGGAGCTAGGTTACTCCTGTTCTTCATGCCCACACTGCCCCTTCTTTGCTTGGCGCCTTGGCTGGCGTCCCCACTGCCTCTCCACTCCGCTTCAGGGGTCGGAGCGGGCTCATGTACCATGATACTAGTACCTGTCTGTTTGCACTTGCTTCTGTTGTATTGGTACTTGCGTGTTCCCATGCGTGCACATGTCGGTAGTTTGGTCTCCTGTGTGTTCAAAGCACTTGCCCACTCTCCCTGCTCCTGGGCACTCACCTGATCTGAATGCGACAAGGCTGTGAGGATCAGCTGTTCCACGCTTCCCGCTCACTGCCTGAGGGGCCATTGAGTGACTGTGGTTTACAGAGGGTGCTTTACACCTCTCCTAGAAAGGTATTACAAATAAACAGTGGTTCGGTACAACTGGTGCAGCTGGTGGAACCCAACAGAACGAGGGGTGATGGAGCATGCAGCTGTAGTTGGCTGGACCCAGTGTAGGACCACAGTGGAGCATGCAGCTGTAGTTGGCGGCATCCATTGTAGGACCACATTGCAGCATGCAGCTGTAGTTGGTGGGACACAGTGGAAGACCATAATGGAGCATGCAGCTGTACACGGCGGGACCCCGTGTAGGACCACAGTGGAGCATGCAGCTGTAGTTGGCAGGATCCAGTGTAGGACCACAGTGGAGCATGTAGCTGTAGTTGTCAGGATCCAGTGTAGGACCACAGTGGAGCATGTAGCTGTAGTTGGCGGTACCCAGTGTAGGACCACAGTGGAGCATGTAGCTGTAGTTGGCAGGATCCAGTGTAGGACCACAGTGGAGCATGTAGCTGTAGTTGGCAGGATCCAGTGTAGGACCACAGTGGAGCATGCAGCTGTAGTTGGTGGGACACAGTGTAGGACCACAGTGGAGCACGCAGCTGTAGTTGGCGGCATCCAATTTAGGACCACATTGCAGCATGCAGCTGTAGTTGGTAGGACACAGTGGAAGACCATAATGGAGCACGCAGCTGTACACGGCGTGACCCCGTGTAGGACCACAGTGGAGCATGCAGCTGTAGTTGGCAGGATCCAGTGTAGGACCACAGTGGAGCATGTAGCTGTAGTTGGCAGGATCCAGTGTAGGACCACAGTGGAGCATGCAGCTGTAGTTGGTGGGACACAGTGTAGGACTATAGTGGAGGATGCAGCTGTAGTTGGTGGGATCCAGTGTAGGACCACAGTGGAGCATGCAGCTGTAGTTGGTGGCATCCAGTGTAGGACCACAGTGGAGCATGCAGCTGTAGTTGGCGGTACCCAGTGTAGAACCAAAGTGGAGAATGCAGCTGTAGTTGGTGGAACCCAGTGTAGGACCACAGTAGAGCACGGCGCTGTACATGGCAGGACCCAGTGTAGGACCATAGCGGAGCATGCAGCTGTACATGGTGGGCCCCAGTGTAAGACCACAGCGGGGCATGCAGCTGTAGTTGGTGGCACCCAGTGTAAGACCACAGTGGAGCATGCAGCTGTAGTTGGTGGCACCCAGTGCAGGACCACAGTGCAGCATGCAGCTGTAGTTGGTGGCACCCAGTGTAGGACCACAGTGGAGCATGTAGCTGTAGTTGGCAGGATCCAGTGTAGGACCACAGTGGAGTATGCAGCTGTAGTTGGTGCCACCCAGTGTACGACCACAGTGGAGCATGCAGCTGTAGTGGGTGGCACCCAGTGTAGGACCACAGTGGAGCATGCAGCTGTAGTTGGTGGGCCTCAGTGTAGGACCACAGCGGGGCATGCAGCTGTAGTTGGTGGCACCCAGTGTAAGACCACAGTGGAGCATGCAGCTGTAGTTGGTGGCACCCAGTGCAGGACCACAGTGAAGCATGCAGCTATAGTTGGTGGCACCCAGTGTAGGACCACGGTGGAGCATGCAACTGTAGTTGGTGGGAACCAGTGTAGGACCACAGCAAAGCATGCAGCTGTAGTTGGTGGCACCCAGCATAGGACCACAGTGCAGCATGCAGCTGTAGTTGGTGGCACCCAGGGTAGGACCACAGTGGAACACGCAGCTGTAGTTGGCAGGATCCAGTGTAGGACCACAGTGGAGCACACAGCTGTACATGGCGGGACCCAGTGTAGGACCACAGTGGAGCACGCAGCTGTAGCTGGTGGCACCCACTGTAGGACCACAGTGGCGCATGCAGCTGTAGTTGGCGGTACCCAGTGTAGGACCACAGCGATGCATGCAGCTGTAGTTGGTGGGACCCAGTGTAGGACCACAGTAGAGCACGCAGCTGTAATTGGCAGGATCCAGTGTAGGACCACAGTGGAGCACACAGCTGTACATGGCGGGACCCAGTGTAGGACCACAGTGGAGCACGCAGCTGTACATGGCGGGCCCCAGTGTAGGACCACAGCAAAGCATGCAGCTGTAGTTGGTGGCACCCAGCATAGGACCACAGTGCAGCATGCAGCTGTAGTTGGTGGCACCCAGGGTAGGACCATAGTGGAACACGCAGCTGTAGTTGGCAGGATCCAGTGTAGGACCACAGTGGAGCACAGAGGTGTAATTGGCGGGACCCAGTGTCGGACCACAGTGGAGCACACAGCTGTACATGGCGGGCCCCAGTGTAGGACCACAGCAAAGCATGCAGCTGTAGTTGGTGGCACCCAGCATAGGACCACAGTGCAGCATGCAGCTGTAGTTGGTGGCACCCAGGGTAGGACCACAGTGGAACACGCAGCTGTAGTTGGCAGGATCCAGTGTAGGACCACAGTGGAGCACACAGCTGTACATGGCGGGACCCAGTGTAGGACCACAGTGGAGCACGCAGCTGTAGCTGGTGGCACCCACTGTAGGACCACAGTGGCGCATGCAGCTGTAGTTGGCGGTACCCAGTGTAGGACCACAGTGATGCATGCAGCTGTAGTTGGTGGGACCCAGTGTAGGACCACAGTAGAGCACGCAGCTGTAGTTGGCGGGACCCAGTGTAGGACCACAGTGGAGCATGAAGCTTTAGTTTGTGGGACCAAGTGCAGGAGCACAACAGAGCATGCAGCTGTAGTTGGTGGCATCCAGTGTAGGACCACAGTGGAGCATGCAGCTGTAGTTGGAGGGACCCAGTGTAGGACGACAGTGGAGCATGCAGCTGTAGTTGGAGGGACCCAGTGTAGGACCACAGTGGAGTATGCAGCTGTAGATGGCAGGACCCATTGCAGGACCATAGTGGAGCATACAGCTGTAGCTGGAATGACCCATTGCAGGACCATAGTGGAGCATACAGCTGTAGTTGGCATGACCCATTGCAGGACCATAGTGGAGCATGCAGTTGCAGTTGGTGGGACCCAGTGTAGGACCATAGTGGAGGATGCAGCTGCAGTTGCAGTTGGTGGGACAACGTGTAGGACCCTATAGGTGTCTAACAGATCATACCTACAGATCCCTGTGGATTCTGCTCCACCCATCGTATAGATTGCCCAGCTTTCTGCATGCTATTGCCATGTGTGGAGTGTGGTGCAAGCAAGTAGGGAATTAGATTTAGGGGCTCAATATGAGTTTTCCGGTATCCCGCCGGTAACTCCTGCGGGATACCAGCAAATGAACCTGCAATTACCGACACCTGATAGCTCAGTATTACAGATGCCGGCACCGGTAGGTACATCCCCATCCCATGGAGTCCATAGGACTTAATGGGTGGACTGCTGGAATTACCGCCCGGTGCCGGTAACACCAGCAGTTTTTTGCTGGTGGGGACCTGATTCAGTCAACCCCTCCAGCAAACTTGCACTCTGCCGGTCCGGAAAAGTGTGGTATGCGGAAATAGCAACACTTTTTCCGAACCGGCATGGTCGTAATGAGGCCCTTTGACAAAATGTCCTACATTCTGGAAAATCAGAGTGACCTGAATATTCTGGCAACCTGATTAACTGAAACACAATATGTTTCCAGCCAATCAAAGCAGGCAGAACAAGTCCACCATTCTAACTGGTTGGACTGCTCTCCTGACCAGCTTCGTCTGACATCCGGCTACTCTCACTGGGTGAAGCACAGAACGCTCTGCCCGCTCTGCTTGCCGGCATTGCGTCAATGCTGTATTTTACATAGTCCGATGGAACAAGGGTGAGGAGAATGCCCCATGGCTTCGCAATTACAATCCAGGGGGCATGTGAGGCTGCCGTGCCCACCGTAACTACCTATGAAATACCATGCGTCTGACGTATGTGCAAGACCACACGAAGCAGAAAGCTAAGTTAACATCACAGAAGTGCTACTCACGCCTGAGATCTGATCAGCGGATGAATGAACAGCGCCACCCTGCAGGTGTAAATGGTATTACTGCCACACCCGCTGTTATGTGCGGAGGCAGCCCAATACATCCGAGATAAAATAACAAAGTAACAGAGATTTTGTGTTGCAATGGTGTCTACTTAATATAACGATATTGACTAGTATGTAAACCAGGATATGTTGTTGTTTGACGATACTTGTGAAAAAGGTATGTTGTCTCTGCCCGGCGGTTGGCGTGGGGAAGGAGGGAAGGATTAAAGTTGTTTGTTTGGAAAATGTTAATAAAAATATATATTTTTTAAAAATAACAATGTATCGGAATATAGCTCAGAGAAAAGTGATCCTCTTCCGATGGTACGAAGCTCTTTACAACGCAACATAATCAGAATGGCATCGCCCAACTTGGTCTGAATGCGTTGGTCTGTTCACAGTTCCAACAACGAGAAAAGACTAGTAAATGTTCTAGTTCTCGAGGAGACATCTGCCCCCATCATTCTGAAACAACGGTGGAACATTACCTACACCAGCTAACAAAGTTACAATTATAATCAACTGCTCCTTACGCACCAACAGGTGCCCACAACACCATTCTCCTTAATAAACCCAAATAGACTCACCGGACTTCACCAACCATAGACCCATACCCAATCCATCACTCATAGTCAAAATGTTGGCCAGATCGCTGGCGACACAGCTGCAAGCATTTATAGAGGCTAACTCCTAGTTGGATCCAAGATGCAGCCTGAGGCGCGCTACGGGTGCTGTGCGCACCAGCATGCTTAACAGACTTCAATGCAATTGGACATTGTTGGGTGTCGGACCCGAGTCCTTCTGGACCTACACGCAGCCTTCGATGTTCCGTACTTCTTCACTGTCTCTATGAGATTGGAGTGCGTGGGGCATCTGGTGTATCCCAGAGCCAACAGCACGTTGCCCCTTTCCCTTACCAGTCCAAGGCCTGGATGTCTACTGGTCTAGTGCCCATGCGGTCATCACCCTCAACCTCACCCCTACTTGGAATCTTTGAAAAGAAAATGATTGTTAGGCAAAGATGTCCATAATTATGCTGTCCATAATTATGCTTATTATTAAACTAAGACCAAATTATCTACTCCCAATGCGAATATTCAGTGACTGCCAGGTGGCTATTGGCTGCTGAATGGGGCAACAGCTGTAAAATACTCTTGGCATAAGTCCCTCCTACCAGCTGCCTGATCTGGATCTCGGCTAAAGAACTAGGGCCAAGGGCAACTCCCATGCAAGGAGTTAGGAATGTGTGCCTACGGTCCTCCAGGTGGCAAAAATACTAAGTAAAGGGGTTCACAACCTTAAGAGGTTCTGAATATTCTGCTTCCTCTCCTTTTCAGGAAGAAAATAGGCTTAACTGGTGTCACGCCTCTTCTGTTTCATATCTGGACCCCTGCTGGGGTTTCCTTGTTGGTCCTCGCCAGCTGTTTACATTTGGAAGGAGCCGTGTTTTGCAGGTAGCAGTATTGGGCTCTAGGTTCCATCAGGCCTTGCACAGACATTGCGCATTCACGACTACTTCCGCTCCAGTACCGGTTACCCGACACTTCCCTGCCTCGTTTTGCTCTTTGTGTGGTGTTTTATGTTATGTTAAAGGTTCTTATACCGTGCACTGTCACCACCTGCGTGGTCCCTTGACCCTCTGGTGGATCTGTAAGGCAAGATGGTGAGGGGGAATGGAGTACGTTAGTAGGACGGACAGCAAGAAAAGAGCAAGGGAGCTCTGATGCGCTGTTGACAGCTTCAGTTCAGTTTACACCGTTCACTGACTGTAGGTGTGTTTTTCGGTTGGTAGCCGTCATGTGCTGTTTGTTTTTTGTGGTTAGTTTCTTTGCTGCAGGTTGGTGAAGCGCATGCGGTTTGTTGTGCTGTAGAGATGTGGCTGTGTTTAGGTCAGAGGTTTTGTAGTTATGTGTACACATTCCACCATTGGCTTGCATGCCTGCACAGCTGTTGGGTCTGGCAGCAGTATGCTTCGCTCACTGCTTGCCTCTAGCCTGAACTTGGACGGCTTTGAACTTTCCCAACTTGTCTCGTTTCACCGGTCGATAGTCGCTGCTGGCTCTCTGTTCTTCTCGGCTCACTTCCCCGGGGTGGTGTGGATGTCCTCATATTTTGCCCAGTTTGAAACTGGTGAACTATCCTGGACATCTCATCTTGCCTCCTTGGGTTCTGGGACCTTGCTGGAGGTTTATTCAAGTGTCCACTGCGCATCCTCGTTGGCAGGTCATCGGCAGCTCGTGCGCTTTTTCCGGCAGGTGGCCCATGGTTTGGTTCCTCCATTTTCTCTGCAAACCTCTCTTCCATCACCACCCCCTGCTGCCAGCCATGCATCCTACCCTGACCCTAGGTTCTTCACTTGTTGCCTACACATCTATAAAGTGGTGTGGAGAGGGTATCGCAGAAGTCCTTTGGGGTTTGCCATCCAATTGTGTGTAACTTGTTTGTTTTATGTTTGCAACGAGGAGAGTTGGGCTGCCTTTAGTTTTGTCTTGCTACCTTGCCCTTTATCCCAGGCCTGCAGTTTTGAAGTCCCACCAGAAGGGGCATTACTGCTGGGGTCCATTGGGGCTCAGCCCCCAGTCATGACTGGGTTCCTGGCAGATACCTTGGTGCGCTTCCACCTTGACTCTGCATATTTGTAGGCATCCCCACCGATCCCCTAGTGCGGCCGCAGTGTGTTCAGGATACCGGATTACAGCTGCAGCTTCGCGGCGGCAGATCTGAACCCACCTCGCCTGCTCTGTGCCAGCTGCCAATCAAACACTGGTTAGATTGTAGAGCTATCGGCACGGCCCGGAGAGCATTTCACAGCCTGGTCCTAACCACCGTAGCCTCAGAACGGACCAAGTGCACACCTAGGTGCTCACTAAACTCTGCCCCAGCCTTTCAGGCTAATGTACCGGTTATAAAGTGAAGAGAGAGCCCATGGGTGGCAGTGCTGAAATTCCAAGTGTGAGGAATAGACGTGTTAAATCATCATCATCATCATCATCATCACCACCAGCACCATAGCAATTATATTGGGGTTCCTGCTTGCAGTGTTTGTTTTAATGATGCTAGTGCTTTTCTCGTATTTTTAACAATGGGAGTTGTGTTTCAGTGTTTTTTCTATTTCCCCCCTTCAAAAATTGCAGACAACTTTGCTTTTACAGTGTCTACAAAAAATGAATTGTTTATATTGCCATTATATGGCATGTTTGTTTATGCAGCAAATTGACAATATATATACATTTTCTGGACAAGAAAAATATGACTTTTTGTAATTGTCATTGGCTATTTACAGCGCACTTGATACCCAGAGGTTTCTAAGCGCGGACCCGGGGATCGAAACTGTGTTGGACCGCCGCGTTGTTTTGCTTCGATGGCGAGCACGTTGCCCCCGAGGTATCCTCTCAAGTCCTTGTTAGAGCTTCTAATTTGAAGTCGCTTCAAAAGGCCAATATGCGGGCAATTCGAGAGCAGCCTCTTAATCCATTTCAGAAATCCCATTGATTGGCTGCACTGGAGGTTTAAGAAAAGGCTAGCCTCCATTTTATTTTCCTGAAGTCTCACAAACTGCAAACAAAGCAGTGTGAAGCCAGCCCTTCCATAACACCTCTCTTTGAAGCTGGTCTAAGCAGCGGTGTGCAGTTGATGAATGAATGAGCGGCTGAGGGTGGTTGGGTGCAACACGTTGGGTGGTGGGGGGGTGGCAATGCTACCCATCACCTGTGGAGTCCCACAGGGCTCCATCCTCTCCCCAGTATTCTTCAATCTATGCATGAACCCACTGGGAACCCTCCAAGCCACACACAACATCCACCAATACGCAGACGACACAGATACACCTCAGGATCGACTCCATCAAGGAAATCCATAGGCTCAAAACCTGTCTCTCACTGATCCAGTCTTGGATGTCCAGTGCATACTTGAAGCTCAACCCCTCCAAGACCAAATCTCTGCTCCTCACCAACAACACCAAACACCCAGACATGCATGCCTTGCTATCAACCATTAACTCAGAGGGCTTCACACCTGACCTCACCTCCTGCATCAACTCCCTCTCGTTCCACATTGAGAAACACCTCTCCTTCAGGACACATATAGTTAAGAAAACTCAGACAGCTTGGTATCAGCTCTCCCTCTTGTGGTAAAGTCAAGCCCTTCCTCCCTCCGGACAGCTTTAGATCCACCATTTAAGCACTGGTCCTATCCCACCTGGATGGGGGCAATGCACTCCTCAAAGGCCTCCCGTTGTCCTCCCTTGGGCCTCTGAGAAGTGTCCTACCCACAGCTGCATGCCTCATCAAGGATCTATGCAAATATGACCACATCACCCCGCCCCTTATCAACCTTGACTGGATCCCACTGCATGCACAGATCACCTTCAAGTCTTGCTGCATCATCTATAGGGCAGTCGCCCTCAAGTCACCCAGCTACATACAGAGAAACTCAACATCTCCGGTGGACGGCGCACCACCAAAAGCCAGGACACGTGCAGAATTGAAATCCGCTGCTGCAAAAAGTAAAGGACAAGAAACTAAGTCTTCTCTACCTATGCCCAAAGACTAGGGAACCTCCTCCCCGCCAACATCAGACTCACTCCTACAATTCAGAAAAGAGCTCAAAACCCACCTCTTCAAGGAATCTCTGTGCGTCAACACCTAGGCCATCAAATCGCCCCTGGCGCCACCTCACTCGCTAAACACTGCTTTCCCTTCCCTGCCACCCAGTGCAGCTGTACCCCTCCTCTGTGCCCCTCTGTATCCCACCCAGCCCTGCTGTACATCTATTCTGTTGTTACCTCTGTAAATTGCTCCGTTATGCATCTGTACTTTTGTACACCTCTGTAAAGTGCTCCATTGCTTTCCAAAGTTAGGTCTGCGCTCAATAAATACCATAATAATGATAAAAACAAGCAAGCTAAAGAACAAGTAGAAAGAAGAGGTACAGGATTTGGACAGAAATTAAACCAGAGGCAAAAGGAGCCAATAGAAACAAGAGAAACAGATGCTGTATCTACAAAATAATGCACTAGTCTATAGAAAGCTGAAAACAGCAGAAGAAGATGAAGAACAGAGACTACAGGAACACTGGGCAAGGAGTCTGAACTATACACTGAAGAAAAACAGCACAGGGAGTAGGAACCGGAGACTGCAGAGACACAGCACAAGGAGAAGGGCCTGGAAAGAGCAGGGATAGAGCAGAGTGGCAATGTATTGGTAGCCTGGCTGGAGGCAGGGAGGAAGACAATGGAGCATGTCAGTTGAGGTGCAGCATTACAAACACTGGTGAGGTGCAATGTGCAGACAGTATTCCAATAGTTCTGGTGGAGCAGAGGCAAGGCACTGACCAGGTCTAACCTGCACTCGAAGTCTCAAAGTAACAGTAGTTCCTTTAACACCTGGAGGTGATCGTTGATCTGCGGTGTGAAGAAGAGGCCTACATCAGAGAAGGCACCAAGCTTAAGAGCTTGGATGTTAGGAATAGGTTTGGCTTCCATGGCAAAAGACCAGGAGAATGGAAGAATCCTTTTGTAGGACATGCCAAAGAGGGTGACCTTGGATTTCTCAGTATTCAGACAGATGATGCCATCCACGGTCTATGCCTGTGTCTTACAAGTTCAGTAAGACATGTTTCTTGGGAATGTTATTTGCCTTGGGGGGGGGAGGGGGTCATGATTTTGACTTTGTAACAATGGTGTTGGAATGGTAAGTTAAATGAATCTGCAAGAGTGGATGGCGGTGTCACATATAGGTAGACTGGTGACCCATAATACATGGCAATTGCTTAGTTCTAGTCTCTAGTACAGGTCTCCTAGTTTCTAGGTCCTGCATAGCGGTTCAGCATCCTTGTTGCCTGTAGCCTTACTTCCCTGTGCGGCCTGCTTTGCATTCCTCATTCTTGCTTACTGCCTCGTAAGTGTCCCTTTGTGTGCTTGAATAGGCCGCTGTGCATTACTTTGTCAATATTTAACCCTCCCATTGCCTTGTCTTATTGTAGTCCATTGTAGGTTTAACAGAAGTGTTTGAGTGCTGTGACCACACAACGCTGCCAGTATCCATTCCAGCTGGTCCCATAGGTGCAGCCACAGAAGACCCCTTTGTTGCCCCTCTTCTGTTGTCTTCCAGGGGAGGTACCCGTTAGAAAAACGTGCAAAGGGGCCTTGAGGTAGTGCATTTCCAAGGGTAATTCCAGGTCTACCCTATGTGCACCCCCAGGGGGTGGGGAGGGGCTCCAGATTGATCATCTGGTGCGTGGTACCTGTTCATACTTCCTACGTGCTCTCTCCCCTGCTTGGGGGGGGGAGAAAGAGAGAAAGAGAGAAAGAGAGAAAGAGAGAAAAGAGAGGAGAGAGAGAGAGAGAGAGAGAGAGACTGTGTTGTACTTGGGACGCACACACAAGAACCTATTTTGCACTGTATCAGAGGCGTTGCTGGAGTGGGGGGGGCCAAAGGTCTATAGCCCTGGGTCTTTAGGTTGCAGCCCTGGATAGAAGCTCAGAGGCTACAACCAAAAGGCTAGTTAGCCACCCCCAAGTCCCCCCCCACTGTCGTGACATTAGCCGAGCCCTGGATCTTTTACAAACCTAGCAACACCACTGCACTGTATGAGACAATGGATATAGAATATATAAGGACTCGAGGGCCGGAATTCTGATGAGTTTTCACGATATGCCTCATTAATATTCATGAGGAAAAATGTGCATACATTTAGAATCATGGTATACAAATGTATCTCATGCATATTAATCAGGGGTATATGATATGATATGGCATTTATAACGTGCCTATACACAAGTGTTTCAGGGTCTAGAGTTGGACAACCCTGAATTACGGCAAGGTCAACCGGAAACAAATCGGTACAAAAAAGAATGGGCAAGACGATTTCTATGGAGGAACAAACTTCCTGAAAGAACCGCGTCAAGGGCTCTACGGGCCAGCTCCAATAGAATAATAAACCTGTACATTTAACCTGAAAAAATTAAACATCACAGGCTTTCAATTAACATCTCGGCAAAAGAGAGAAATAGATGGCATCTTCTGGAAAAGTGCCGCCAACAGTTTACGTGACCTGGCTCTGTTTCTTAGGCAAGGCCCGTTGACCATTCTTTTTGGACTCCCAGTTCCTCGGATTCCCCACACAGGTGCTACCCCATTTCCTAATGATTGACCCTTTATGTTCCCACTTCGGAATTAGGGTCAGAAAGTTAAGAATACAGGAAGTCACTTTTGCCTCTGTCTGAATGGATTACTGGGCTTCACTGGTGCAATGGCAACAAATAGACGTCTTGTCCATAGCGCGATGCTTACAGCAATGCACCAGAGGGATGTGGACGTGTCTTTGGAACTATTCTCTCTCCAAAAAAAAGAAAAAAATTATAATACACACATATATATATATATATCCTAATGCATCCAAGAATACATTTTTCCAGACCTCGCAAACCTGATATGATGAGCCTTTGCACTCCATGTATCTTTGTTGTGGTATTGTAGATATAGCATGTTGTATCAAGGGTATTGCATGTATTTGATGGTTTTGTTCACATTTCCACACAACTTCAATACACTGACATGATTGGCAATATGAGTAGGGCTGTAAATCAGTATGGGAGCCCCATCAACCAGGTTTTAGAATATAATAATAATATGCATGTTTCTTAGTCCTAAACTAATCCCTTAAATCCGCTCGAGTGTATGATTATGCGCACAATAAATCTTACCTTGCAATTTTGAAACTCTGTCTCAGATACTCTACTTTGTTTGAATTATAGCGCTTAGAAGTCTCACAGGAACATTGTCCACTTTATTTTTCTAGGTTTTGGTATCGCCTTTCACAAAGTAAGCAAAGTCTCTGAAACGTGATGGTACGCTGGCCGCCTCTGCTAATCTGCTAGATAGGAGCACTGAGAACCTGGACAATGCATAGGCAATCAGATGATGCTTTCGTGAGAGAGGGATAAAGCAGTGGCAGAGCTAGGGGGGAGGGCAAGGGGGCATCTGCCCCCTCTCCCTTGCACTAGTTCCCAGTGTACCCCCATCCACCCGCTGGCACCATATTAGCTGCCTCCCCGCACCAAAAGCTGCCTCTGCTATTGGGATTAACTTTTAGAGGAGGTTAGCCAGATGGCTTCAGGTGTATTCCGACTGTATCCATAGTAACTCCCACTTGGATGCTAGACTTTACAACAGTACAAGGGCATCAAACGTGGTCTTCGTGTAAAGCTTGCATGTGCTTCCGATTCAGAAAATGTGGGCCACTGAACTTTTTCTTTACAGATTTCTATGTGATGGGAAATACTGGCTACAGAGTGGATTTTGCAAAGGTTTTATGCTTCATTGTGGTTTCAAATGTTGCTTATTTTGGAAATATCTGCCATAGGTTAATTAAGCAATATGACCCGAGCAGCGGGGGCATTACAGACTCAGGAAATGCCCCGGGCCCATAGCGAAGTCCCCGGGGCATTACCTGAGTCGGTAATGCCCCCACTGCGAGGGTCATATTGCTATTAGTTCCCCGGCCCACATTATAGGGGCACTAAAAGCATTTTTTTCTGTCCCGAAATGCTGCAGCGTTTTGGGACAGAAAAAATAAAAAGAAACGACCAAGAAAATGGCCGCCATGCAAAGGGAAAACTGAGTGCATTTTCCCTTTCCATGGCGGCCATCGGGAGCGGACGCGCTGGGAAGACAGGTGTTACCAGTGCGTCCGCTCCTGAAAAAGAAAAAGAAGCAGAAGGTAAGTGGGGTTGGGAGAGAGGGGAAGAAAAAAAGAAAAAAAAAAGAAAAAAAAATACATACCTCCGCCCCCGGCGGGGGACGATGGAAGCTTCCAGCCTTGTGGAGACGCGGAGCGGGGATGGACCTGCTACGAGTCTCTACACTGCTGGAGGCTGCTTTCGTCCCCCACTGGGGATGCAGGTAAGTGGGGTGAGGAGGGCAGGGAAGATGGAGGGAAGGGAAGGAAAAAAAAGCGTGGGACGAAGGCAGCCTCTCAGACGAGGGGAGGCTCAGAGCAGGGATGGCCCCGCTTCAAGCATCCTCATTGGCTGAGGGGCTGCCACGCCCCCCGCAGAGGACAAGACGGCTGGAATCCCAGCCGAGAATCAAAGGATTCTTGGCCGGGTAAGGACCCGGCGAGAGCCAATCAGAATGCATGTTGCATTCTGCTTGACTCTCGCCAGGTACTAATAGAAATTACACTTTCTAAGGTCTCTATGAATAATAATCTGTGCTCTGGCACTTTGAAATGACCTCTATGCACTAGATGCAATTACTAGTAAATATCCTATTCCAAATAACCGGACAGACCCAAGGAAGATGGCCAAATTCTGCTTTAATCTCAATGAAAGAAAGCCGGGAGATAAGACAGCTATTAAAATAGATGCATTCGTATTCACTCTTTATCTTGTTTGTACAGAGTTTATATACTTTTACATACGTCATGTATGACATCATTCTACTTGGCATTCGCAAAACCTGTTGACGGGAGGGATTGATTAGGGGAATATATCTACTCTTAGAATTATATATGGGTTAATATCTCATTGGCTGCCTCTTGTCTGTAGGGCACACATTGAGCTACTTCTACATAAGTAATATACTGATTATAGCAGAGAATATGATAGCAGATTGGTAAATGCAACATTGCATGTAAAAGTGTGTGGCAGGCCTTATGATTGCTTGGCAACCACATCCAACCTTGGGCTTTTGGCTTGTTTAGCAGCAATGGCATTTGCTGGTGCCAAGTGCTTGTTTAGCAGCATGTGAGTGAAAATGAAACCTAGGGGCTTGAGATGCGTCAATTCATTCCTTGTTTCCCAATTAGTCCATCGTATGTCATCAACCTGATCCTTCGCCAAGGCCTTCTGTTTGTACTTGACCTCTTAGTCTGCTTACTGTCCTGGAGCATTCAAGGGAGTATGAGCAGACCACTGTCTCCATCTGGGCTTTTAATGAATAGCACTTGTTTTTGACTTCTGTGTCATGCGTTAGGAGACCACTTTTTTGTCCATTTCAGCCTCTCAATTACTACTATTTGGTTCTATTATGCTGGGTTACGTTGCTCCTCTTGGCCTCTAGAGACTTGCTCTCTCCACCTCACATAGGCTTCTGCCTTCGTGGTTGTTGAGCACTTGGCACCTGCAAATGCCATTGCTTCTCCTAATCTTAACAGAAACATTTCTTATGCACGTTTTTGTTAATTCGACTCCCTTTGTGCCTTGCACCCATCTCTCAAAATAGCCTCCTGGATCCCAGGCCAAGGGACCCAATTATTTTGCTCATGAAAACAGGTTTTTCAATTTGCAATCCTAGACTCGTCTTTTGAGGTATCAGGGTTGATTCTCAACACAGGCCGTCGTCCATTTTCTTCTAATGGCCGTCCTAAACATTATGTATATACATCTTTTTAGCAAGCTTCTACGTACCTTTTCTATCTTGCATTACAGTGTATTCAGAGTAATTGGTCAGCATGTTACTTCATCTTCTTATATTCACAATTACTTCATCTTTAGGCACATGTTTCTCTTAGCATTTAAGTCACATTGTCAGTTTTAAGTATTTTCATATCGTTTCAGCATAGGTTCATACATCTTCTTTATGACATCATTCTGTCATCATCAGACTTTACTTAGAGTTCATACATATTACTCATAGCCATATTCTGGCTTCTTGGTAGTGGACACCCTTACTAGTAGCATCTTTCTTCCGCCTCTACATGAGAGTATATTCTGAATGGCTGCCTGTGTGCATATCGTCTTTCATACACTCGACGCGGTATTGGAATGTTGCATCATTCATGCACGGGTTCCCAATTTTAGCTTGTCGTCTGATACTCCATTAGCAGGGTGGTGAGGGGGTGGAGACCAGAGGAGAGACATCCACGTGCTCCACTACAAATCTCTTAATCGTAGCCAGCATTGGCTTGTCAGATGTGGGCAGTTTGTTGCCCTATGAATTCCTCTTTGGGCACAGACTCATCATATGCCACCATGTTTCCAATTAATACACACGCCCTGACTGAGCCTTTCATTTTACAAACCATTTCAGTGCATTCCTACAATCTGTTTGAACGAAGAGATCCACAGGTATAGCTCACACCGAGCCCTAGGTTATTGCTTGGAAGCACACAACGTTAGACTGACATATCATTATTAGGCAACCATAGCTAAGTATGTATATATGAAAGCAGTTCATGTGAGATCTGCTGAACTTGGGCAAATGTAACCCAAATAAGGTGTGAACCCTAGAACGTCGTCCAGTTTTGAGTTATTGAAAATGTGCGTTCAAGTCATGTGCACCAAATCATGGAGGTAGTACACAACATGTTATCTTGCACTTCACCGCAATTTAAGTATCTTCCTTCACAGGGACTTGGCCCAACCCTCACTAGCAACAAGATAAATTGATCCGCTGAATTTTCCCCAAAGTTAAGGCCTATCTAAAAATCAAAAGATCCAAATAATTCAGATGTCCTATTAAAAAATGTATACGATGAGGCTTCACAGGCTCTAGTAATGCACCTATACTCATACACGGAAGATATCAGAATATGGACACAAGTCTCTGAAACTCACTACACTTCTTAGAGGGTTTTGTCTGGAATGTACATTTAGGGCACACAGTTCTCTGGTGTGGATCGCAACCCTATCTCATTGATCCGGATCCTAGATCCGGATCCTAGGCTTGGTTTATCTGTGCTAGGATTGTGTCACACTCGTAGCATCCATAGGAAGAGGATCTCCTTTGAACCCTCATGTCCCTGAGAGAGAGAGGTACCAGGAGGACCCAACAGCAGATGCCATTGCCATTGGGTGGGGTTGGGGGAGGTGAGAAACCTGCTTGTCCAGGTTCTCTCCATGGTACTCCCCCTTCATTGTGCCCTCCCTGTCTAAACTCTAGTTCACCATCAGATCTTGATTCTTATCCTTGATTCTTTTCACTGTCAACCTCTTGGTTTGTCTTCAAATGTCACATCCTAATCTTATCTCGCTCCAGTGCACTCTAGCCTCCTTCCCTTTCACATCATCTGCTGGAAAAGCAGCCTGAAGGTTCTGTCAAGTACTATAAATGGAACCCACATGCCCAAGTAGAACACCATTGGCTTTGGCAAAACTGGAGTAGGCCCCTGCTGGCTCATGGGTGATGTTCTAAGAGTCTTTTATATTCCCTGGATCTCTTTGCATCATTAATATCTTTCCAGCCGAGAGTCTCCTTCGGGGCAACCTGGCAAACAAGTCCACTTGTATTTTCCATGCAAAGGACTGTCACTTGTTCTCGTGGCTCAAGCGGTTATATGGAGTGGGGCAAGGTCAGCCCACTGACATTTCAGGAATAAGCAAATGTCAGACCATCCCTGAGAAAGCATGCACAGTTCTGAAGAGGGGTTCACTCCCTGCACAGATGCACCCCAGGTATTTACAACTAAGCACTACCCATGGGTAGCTCAGGGGAAACGTGCTCCCCTTGGAAGCAAGACGACACAGAGCAACACGCGCCGTTATAAATAACCTATCATATGAAAGAAAGTGTACAGTGTTGAGGCATTGCGGAGAAATAACTTTTCAAAGATGAGCGCCATCCTTCCAAATGGGGATGCCACCTGATCAATAATTATCCCAAAATTGAATCATGTGTTCATCACAATATCAACAGCGATTTATTTTGAATGCACGTAGCTGTACTGCAGAAACGCTACAAAATGTTAACATTTCACTCATTGGGCCCACTAATATCTCGATTTATTTTAATTAGTGCTGCCTGTTAAATTTTCTTAGAACCCTATTACATTCCCCACATTAATATCAATTTGGTTAGTAAAAGGCGTTGATAGTTTAATAAAGTCAGTCCATGTGCTTAAACATCTCATTATAGTAAAGAGCAGGAAGCCGGGCTTCTGTGCATAATGAAAAGCGGTGCCGCTTGGTCTCCCACGTGACCTTCAAACCCATGTTACTCTTGCAGTTCATCTGTGTTATTCGGAATCTGCCTGAAAGGTTTTTCCATCTTCTAGAGGAATCCTTCCAGGTTTTCTCAGAATTTCAGAGGCGCAGGTGAATGGATTCTGCATGAAAGTCAGGTCTGCTAAACAGCCTCCTCTTCACAAAGGCTCTGTGGCCAGAAGTGGGATCAGTGATCACACCTGAGCTGATGCCCGCCTCAGTGAGTGTGTACCGTAACCAATGGCGTCTATGCAGTGAATACGTAAATACTTCTGCTGTGCGCAGTCCAAAGAGGCAACGCCAGGTGATATTTTAGATGCAAGGTTGCATATCATTTACAGCGTGACCCGGCAGATGTCTGTAGCCACTGCTCGTGTAGTCCATCTTTAAGAGCCCATTTGGTACTAGAAAGATGGTTTATAGCATTCCCGGTCCGATAGCACAGCAAGTAGTGCGCTTGCTGACACCGATTCAAATCCCGGTAGGGCCAAACTCAGCCTTTCATCCTTCCGAGGTCGATAAATGAGCACCACACACTGTGGGTAATAATAAGCAGTGCTCAGATGCCTGAGGGTTCGTAGAGCTATATAAATGCTAAATTATTATCATACAAACGACTTTTGCCACCTCTTATCCTATCAATATTAAAAAGATAAAGTTTGGCATGTATGATTTTAAGGATGTCTGCTAAGGCCTACATGTACCTAGCAGACATGAAGTTTTATTTCATTTCCTAATGTCCTGTGTTATATTGAATTGCCTTTTCCCATCTTCTGGTGGCTGTGTCCTAGCATCACGGAACTCTATAGAGGAATACAAATTCTGCCAAAGAAGACTTTTTTGGGTGCGCGCAGAAATTAAGTTATAGACAATTGTAATGCCACTGATTTTAGGAAGCGATAGGCAAGGCTTAAAGTGCAGGACTCGAATGGCCGTCCGAACTTTTGAAGAAAAGCTTTGAACTGGCTCGAGTCGTTTGCGCCTCAATAGAAATGACGCGCAAATCGAATAAAGACGAGTAGATAAATGTCCAATTTGTCTCCAATCAGATCGACCCAGTTCAAGCCGTTGGTCTCTATGGTTAAAACTGTTTTTAAATCCATGTGGGTTTTAAGGAACCACAGGGAAGATTCTCCCCAAAAACGTTGCAGCAATCAATGAAATGCAAATCTCATCACATGTGCCAAAAACGCCTGCCCTATTCTCAAACGGCGTCTAAAATGTGTGCATCACAGAGGAGCACATCCAGATGTCCTATTTCACCCAATTTGCACATTTGCCACAATAACGGCACACACTGGAATCCGCAAACAGATTGTTCTTTGAAATGCACAGAAAATAGTCACATGACAGGTTCAATGCCGACCCTTTGATGCACTCTCTTTTAAATGGAACAGCAGCAGTATGAACCACTTCTTTCCCACTTGCATTTCTCTCAGACAGGGGTGGAAGTGATTTTTTTCTTCCTTTTTGACATTTCTCAATGATGGCCCCTTTCTAAGGCCTGCACTCTTAAATGTCTTCCCTTCCCCGACATGGGTGCTGTGAGCCTGTTGTGCATTTGCCTCGGGAATCCAGTGTACGTCTGTAGGTCCATTCCTCTAGTATTGTTTCCCTTCCTGCTTCTGCTCTTGCGTAGAGGATCGTTCATTTGGATACAGTACGGGGAAGCTTGGAAGCTGGGAAGCTAGCAAGCCAGTGTTTGGATGCCTGTTGGTGTCACATGGGTAGCCACGATCTTACTCTGGTTGGGTGCCTGCCCTTTGGTGCCCCTGACTGATTTGCATATGGCTGGACCCCTTTTGCAATGGCGCACACGGGGTAAAAAAACAGTGGTGTGGAAGGTTGCCCAGAGCAATGCCGGTAGTTCAGATTCATTCAAAACCTTCCACCCATCACTTTTGTGCTTACTGTTTGTCTCACTATGGGAGAGAGGGCATGCCCAGACATGGGTCCCTTGCTCGCTGTGCCATAGGGAACCAAGCTGCACCTCACTGAGGAGGCCCAAAAAGGCCGAAACATGTCTGGGGTTGCTTGTGTTTCCAAGCAGAGGGGACCTGGCCTAGAAGTTCGGGCTGGGCTGCTACCATTGGTGGCAGTACCTGACTGATTTTCATATGGCTGGACCCCTTTTGCAATGGTGCAGACAGGTTAAAAAACGGTGGTGTGGAAGGTTGCCCAGAGCAATGCCGGTGGTTCAGATTCATTCAAAACCTTCCACCCATCACTTTTGCGCTTACTGTTTGTCACACTATGTGAGAGAGGGCATGCCCAGACGTGGGTCCCTTGCTCGCTGCGCCATAGGGAACCAAGCTGCACCTCTCTGAGGAGGCCCAACAAGGCCGAAACATGTCTGGGGTTGCTTGTGTTTCCGTGCAGAGAGGACCTGGCCTAGCAGGTCGGGCTGGGCTGCTACTATTGGTGGCAGTACCTGACTGATTTGCATATGGCTGGACCCCTTTTTCAATGGCGCAGACGGGCTAAAAAAATGGTGGTGTGGAAGGGTGCCCAGAGCAATGCCAGTGGTTCAGATTCATTCAAAACCTTCCACCCATCACTTTTGTGCTTACTGCCCTTTGGTGCCTAAACAGGGTAACAGTGAATAATACGGTAGGACCTACTATGGGCATGTCTCTATTGATTTCTCCCATTGAGGCGAGCAAGTAAGCAAGGGGGCGTTTTCTCCCTCTGTTGCCTTATTTTCCTTATCTGATCTTCATGTGACAAGTGAGTCAATTAGTCAATGGGTCAGCCGAGTTATCCAGCAGTCCTGATATTAGGATATGTAAAGAATATATTGTAGCACAGTGCACACCACTAGTTAAATAGACTCTAAGTGTTTAGAGAAGTAGGGGGGTGCCGGGGAGAAAAACAACCATGACACGGGGTTGTGTAAATCTATGAAAAAACAATAGGTGTCCATACATTTATGGAACACTCCCGTCCCCTGCACACCCTTTGAATTGTAAATACAATCAAATATTCATAACATTTAACTCGTTTAAGCTTAGTACAAAAATTCATGGAACCAATCTTTTTGTAAAAATCTTTTTGTGTATTTCAAATAAACATTTGGTGTATCCCACCAATATCTCATAACATTTTCTCACTTAGACAGAGAAATTAATATCCGTATTTATAGCATACTGGAAAAAATGCATTTCTTGAAAGTAATATTTGCAATTCTTCTTCATTAATCCTCGTGGGTAAATAATGTTCGTATCCTTAGCTCGACGCGTTTCGGGGATTGATTCCCCTTCTTCTGGAGTTGTTCACCCACTTATAAACTTTCTGTCTTTAACTTTAATCTCATTCACCTATAACATATAATGTTTGTAATTAGTGTCTATATTAAGGTCACAGTTCCCTCTGTCATATTGTCACTTAAAACATACTATATAGAAGTAATGAACTTCTAAAATCTCAAATCTCTCTCTGAAATATGTTCAATATAATTGAAATTTAAGTAGATATAAATCAATTAGAAAATCACCATTTTGGAAAATGCAGGCTAATTTAAATAGGACGAAAAGGTTGTATTAGACTCTAGTGTCTAACTAATCTCATCTAGGATATTTCATGCTCTGTTCTGGTCATGATTTTTTCTCTGAATGAAGCTCGGATTTTAAGATCTTATAATGCTTGTCACTACACATCTTGCCCATGAAATGCCATCTGCGCATTCAATTAAATTAGTTCCCTCTCTGCTTCCTCCTGAGCATATGTCTCTTTGCCTGGAGGTAAAAATAGTGGTCTTGCAAAATAGATTCAAATCAGGGACAGTGGTTTAGGCCCCTTTGGAGAATAGAATAGCACCAATGAAGACTACGATGGTTAGGAATCGAATGAATCATCATAATGTGTTCTCCCCGGAGCTAATGAAGCTTAAATAAGAGAAAAGGAGGACAGAACGTAATTGGAGTAAAAACCAAACTGATGAAAATAGAGTGACTTGGAAAAGTATAGCAAATTGTTATAAAATGCAAATTTATGATGCAATAAAAAACTTTTTAATGGAGAGATTCAGAACTCAGCTAACAATATAAAGACACTATTTGAGACTTTGAGAAATTTAGAAAAAAACATGCGGAATCAGAATCTATCTAACCCACAAATGAGGATTGCATAAAAATACAACAAGCTTTTGCAGATAGCATACAGGGGCACATGCGTTACAAGGGCATATGCGAAGTTTGCAGCAGAATCTATCTCTATTGTCTCATCTGAGACTGGTAGGAGGATTGGAGGGGAGAGTTCCTCCATGTTTAATTTCACCTCTATCTCTGTTAAAGATATGGAGAAGATGTTGGGGAAAATGTGACCTACTTCTGGTATCTGTGATACCATTGCGTCTAAGATCATTTTGAACAACATATGTACTTTTGCGCCATTCTTGACTCGTTTTACAAATGCTACCTTTCTTCATAAAACTATTCCTGAAAATGTTAAGAAAGTAGTGGTTACACCATTGTTAAAGAAGATGGGACAAGATCCAATGGATGCCAACAACTTACGAACATCTTTTTTCTTTATATAGATAAGGTAGCCGCGATACAGCTCCAAGAACATCTTGATCGGACAAACAATTTACATTCTAGACAATCAAGGTTTAGCGCCAATCACAGAACCGATTATTGGATTTACAAACCCAGATGTTGCGAATTGTAGGCCAAGATGCTGCTCGATTTATCTGCAGCTTTTGACTATCGGGACCACCGAAAGATTTTGGTCACTCTGTCAACTGTATGTTATTGTTCAAAGGATGCTATTGGGTGGATAGAGCTGTTTCTCTCCAATATAAAGTCAACAGTATGTTGGGATCAGCCTACATCTATGGATGGAATATCCACTTGTGGAGATCCGCAGGGTGCATGCCTGTACCCAGCTCTCTTTAATGTCTACATACGTCCACTGTGCAATGTCCTTGATAAGGCAAGGGGCAAGATGCATAAATTATGCTGATGATACGTAGCTATTGATAGAACCATGTGGCGACTATGCTGAGGATACCCGGAAAATACAGGCATGTATAAACTGGTGAAATACTGGATGACAGTCAATTGGTTATGTTTGAGTAGCGGAAAAACAGATCTTGATTTTTGGGTCCTCTCAAGCCAGAACCAAACTGGACCGTCGTTTCTTGGATTTCACTATCGATGGCCACGGTATTAGAGTACAGGACAACGTGAAAACATTGGGTGTGGTCTTGAGCTCCACCCTCGGTGCTGACGCCCAGGTGGACAGTGTTGTAAAGAAATCCCAGTATCATCTCCAATTAGTGAGATTAATAAATCCATATGTCACTGATAAGAAATGTGAAATTCTAGTACGGCAACCATGATGCCCAGACTAGACTATTGCAATGCGCTATTGGGCGGCACGAACAAAAGTTGTATAAATAAACTACAACCACTCCAGAATGAGGCTGTACGTATTGTTAAGAATATATCCAGTACTGACTGAACAATCAAATGAGATAACCCACTGCTTTCGGACCAACCTAATTTTGTTCTAGTTATGCTTCCGATGAACATTGGTCAACATTACTGGAAAAAAATTGATGGTTTGTTGCAGTCATTCCTGTGGGATAATAAGCCGCCTAGGCTTAAATTGTGGAACCTTCAGTTGCCAGTAGAAAAAGGTGGTCTGGGTGTACCGAACTTCAGGGCATATCATTTAGCCTTTTCAAGTCATTTTATTGTGCCTTTTTTGATGGATTTGCCTGATAAATGGGTAATTGCTGAGGCAAGTATGTTGGGTCCGCTCCCTCCAAGGGCTATTCTCACGGCGACAAACAAGTCATGTAATAAATCGCCTTTGACGGTTTTTCTGAGAGAGACGTAGAGACAGGTTCATGAATTGTTGGGCTCGGTTGCTTCAAAGACCATTCACTCATCCATTTGGTTGAACCCATTGATTGCTATCGGGGGAAGGTCTTTATTCTGGCCGGATTGGTTTCTAGGCGGGGTGCTTTGGATTGATGATGTTCTGGTGGAGGGAGGGTGGATTGGGGAACGTGAGTTACGAGCAAAGTTTCTCATTGATAATTTCAGAACTGAAGACTTCAAGAAATTGAAAAGATGTATCGGTGATGTGGCAAAGCTAGGAAGTTCAATGGTGAATCTCTATCTTATGGAGAGGGAGCCAGGTGGTTGTTCCATTGCTAGCAGGATATATAATTGTATTGTGTCTGCTTATAAGGAAAATTCAAATTTGAGAGATGAATGGGGAAGGAGGTTAGGGTGTGAGATTTCGCCTGAGATGTGGTTGAATATGTGTGCGAATGTTAAACTCTGTGCAATTGATATGGTGGAACGGTCAAGACAGATAAAGATCCTCAACAGGGTGTTTTGGAGCCCAGAGTGAATGTTTAAGAGGGGTCTGATGGACTCGGATGAATGCTGGTGTTGTGGGAATGAACAGGGAAGTCTGGAACATCTGTTGTGGGAATGTGTGCGTGTACAGGGATTTTGGCACGATGTTTGTGGTGCCTGTCTGTGTGTTTTGAATTTGGATGTTGAATTGGATTTTATGACAATGATTTTGGGAGGTGGAGATTTGCTGGATGATCTCTCTGTGTCACGGAAAAAGTTTTTACTCCGTGGAGCTTGTCTGGGTAAAAAGTTGGTCCTCAGGGGCTGGAAATCGCGGAATGCGCCTTCTCTTGGTGATTGGGTGGAGGGCATGTCTGCCCTTGCATCCATGGAAAGGGTTTTTTCCAAGAGGCAAGGGAAGTTGAGGTTGTACGGAAAGGTGTGGGATGACTTTCTGGGTATTTACTGATTTATTGCAAGTTATGTACATATAATATTCTGTTATTCTGTGTATTTTTGCTGAGTATTTATTGTTCCGATTGTTTGATTGATTATATATGTGTAAATTTTATAAATAAACAAATAAAAAAAAAAAAAAGAATATATCCAGTAGGGACCATATTGCCACCACCAGAAAGGAACTACACTGGTAACCAGCTGCATCCAGGATCCTTTTTAAGGTAATTACTGTAACACACAAATGTTGATTTGGATCCAGGCCATCTTACTTTAAGGAAAGCATTGTTTTACAATCACACAGGAGAGCTACTAGATCAAGTGACACTTTTTGGCTCATATGCCCAAAGGCCAAGAGAGAAGGTGGGAACGGCCGTTCCTTCCCCGTCCAGGCTGCAATGGCGTGGAATGGACTACCGGTGGACATGCGAAATGAAAGAAATCGCTTTATGTTCCGCAAACGACTACAGGCTATTATTTAACTGAGATTGTCCCACTCTTGATTGGAATTCCCAGCTCGAAACAACTGTTTTTTTTATTTATGTCTTTAATGTGCATCCTGATGCCTGCGGGCTACGCCATGTAAGAAATAGATAAATGAAATAAATAAACGAGAATCCATGTGCTTCCCCAAGGCCCAGTGGGAGCCACTTGTCCATGGTTATGGCCAGGAGCGCGTGAAGGAGACGGCGACTCCAGGTCATGAGAGCCAGCTTTGCGGAGGATGAGGCAGAACCTGCTATGCCGATGGATATTCTAAAGTCTAATGAGGAACCAGAAATGAAGGTTTTGGATGATCAGGAAATGTTCATGAATTTGATTGGGATGGAATAAATGGAAATCAAACAGAGTAATATGAATCCAACTTCTCCCCCATTTCTGTTAGAACATCAAAGAATCAGGGTGGAGACTCGCAATTCGAAAATTCCCTTTACAGTCCCTGTCGTTCACATTCTGAACAAATTAGTCCAGAGGAATGGCATCACATCAAGGAAAATATTATAAGGGAGCTAAATCAGTGTAGAAATGTCATGGATTTCTACCTACGGGGGGATATCACTGACAAATGTTCAACCCAGATAGGAACGATAACGTCTGTGAAATGGATTAGAAAACCGACTTGGTAGATACATATTGTCAAACCGACCAGGAGGCTTTCCCACTGTTGGAAATTAACTAATTGACCATCAGGTTGTATCTGTTGAGTGTGTGATCAACACACACCTGGTGGAAAGCAGGGGAGCCAAGGCTGGCTTTGGCAAGAGGAACACGTGTTGTCAGACTGATTCTGCTTTGATTACTGTGTGTCCATTAGTGAGAAGTTCCTCCAATATACAAGGTGTTAGCTATGACTCCCAAGTTTTGGTATCTATTCCGCCTATTACTGACTCATATTTCAATCAAGCATCCTCACGTTCTCGTCAACCTGCTGACTCCCGAAGAAAGTCTGGTAGAATTAGTAACTTGTGTGTTGGTAAATCTTCTATGCTTGTGATCGATAAGACAAGACCATGAGGGTACGAATAAAATGAAACATTATAATCACCAACCTAGCGAAGCCGGTAGCGAACGAACCAAAGGAAGGACTGAGGAATAAAATAATGGCTATGCCTGATGACTGGGCCCGGGATCATAAGAACCTCCGACAGTAAGTTTCTTCATCGAATTTCATTGACGGCAGATGTTCTGTGTAAGATAGAAATTGTCTGCTTGTAGCTTGTGGTGGCAGCAATCTTTCATGTTTCCTGAGTTGGTGTTCTAACTTTTTCCCGACTATATTGTATATGGCAATAGATTTGGTATTGGAATGGGATAGAATGGACAGCCCCTAATGTAGCGCTCATGGATTCCATGCCTTGTTGCTTTGTATTCTGTTTTAGGTTCTGCTATGCCTTTGTATTGTACTTTTTTTCCAATTAAGTATGTTGTTATACTGTGTGCCTTTATTGGATTTGCACTTTTTCCCCCTGGTTGTAATCATTATTTGACTGTTTTTATCAAGTCAGTAAGTTTTTATGGCATATTTGTGGTTTTTATTGTTTTTTATCTCTTTCCTGGTTGTGTACTTCCTTGCTTTTACTGCAATTGTTATTTGTTTGTGGTGTTTGTTTTATGACCATGTCTTCATTTGTGTACTTGTTTACAGCAACCGTTTACCTTGGGGCACTTTACAAATGCATAAAATAAAATAGCGGGGGGCTGGCAAGCGCATGATTTTCACTGCTGCACAGCCCCCCCTGAAATGCAAACGTCACCTTTGCTGATAAGGTAATCTGTGTATTTCTCAAATTAACACAAATGAAGCGAGTGCATCACCTGCACTTTATTCACTGGTGTTCATTATCATGTCCCTATTGGTTCATTTCATGAGTCACCAGTAATGACGAATTCTAGGACACTGGTCCAGCTTCCTAGAACTCACTATTATGAAAGAGCTGTATTCGAGCCAAGTAGAACCATTAACTATTCGTATCTATAGGAGTAGCTTGAATTCTGGGACAAATGATTCGAACCATTTCGAGCCTCTGCTGCAAATGGTTGGAATCTTTCGATCCAAGCTGCACCTCCATTGGTTAGACAGGCTCGAATCTTTTTCAAGTCAGTTGGCCCATACTTAATGTAAAGTACAACCCTTGCCGCAATCTCACAGGCTGAATAGGAGCAGTTTTGGGTAAGCTTTCCTCTTTTGAACAGCTGGCCGTTGGTTGCCCTCCCGTACAGGAAACCATTTGATCTGCTCCAAGTGAGACTGTCCAATCCCAGCAGCTGGGGGAGGCTTGTCTGGAAAGGGTGGGCGATTGGAGGCTGCTCCAGAGTGGATATCCCTGCAAGGGAAGGGCAGGGGGGATGGGAGTGGTTATGAAGGCAAGATTGTGTTGGCCATCTTTGAATCTCCCTGTATGCGTCAGCCTGCCCAAAGTGATTCCATTAGAAGCCAAGACCTCTTGCAGTGAAAGAGGATGAGCACTTCCTTAGGAAGTTGTTCTCATTGTATGCTAGCAGAAGGGTAGGTAGCCATCAATCCTCTGCTAGGACTTTGCCATACATGGTGTAAGATGCCCTCACACTGGTCCCCTTCCATAAAGGTTGAAGACACTGATCACTGCAAGGAGGGAGACCCTCTTTTTACCATCCCAGGTGGAACATACAGGAGACCTGATGAAGATACTAGAAGCTTGCCTGCAATAAAGACCTTTAGGGCAAGACACCTGCGTACTCAGAGTGGAGACAGTCTACCTGTAGATGATTTTTCACTTTTCTATACTTGCCCTTCAGCGGGTGCGGTAGAGTGCTCCTATTAAATATGATTCTTGTCCTAGACCCCTAATACTCTTTCAATCATTATCCTTTACTGTTGGAGCTGTTATTGCTCAGCAACTAATGAAAAGCATTCAAGACATTTCCAATCTTCAAGAATCTGTTGAACTATTGCGAAGACTTCTGGGCACGAAGCCTCCACTGTGCCTTGTAACGTCTTCTGAGGCCAACAGTTAAGGTATTCTGCATTAGAGCCGTCTGATGCTGATTGCGCTCTAAGCCGACTCGTCGCATTGAGATACTTGGGCCAAATCCGCAGCTCCTTCTATTTTGAGAAACCCATCAAGATCTTCAAGGCATGCAGAGTTGAGCCACCGCCCTCAGTGTCCCAACGCTGCTGGGCTAGTGAGGCTCGATTTTCGTTGATCTATAGTGCAGTGCTCGGATTCCATTGAGCCAGCTCGTCCCATTTGATCTTAAACATGGCTGTCGATGAAACGACGGTATACCGTTTAAACTCCATAAAAAGCCAGGTTAATACTGTTGAATCCATGAAACAACCCATGTTCCCAGGTATTCCAAGTACCCGCACCACCATGTTTAAAGCCAGGCGGATGGCTCATGGGCAACACGTTTGCCTTGGGAACAAAACAACTACGAGCAGCACAGGTTCGATACCAGGTCCTGAGCTTAGAGTCAAGAATGAAGAATGACGAGCAATATAAGACAGCTATTTAATGTTTTTTTTAATGTTGTGCTATACAGACTGGTTAGGGCCTTTTTCCATGTTTTTCCTTTAATAATGCTAAATGTGTCCGTTATAAAGACAGGTCTCCCTCCTGCAGGATACGTCTCACAGATTTCAGTCTATTCATTAACCCCTCTCTATCGTTCTTCCACTCTAGGTCTATTCTGGGAGAGAACGAGAGAGAGAGAGAGAGAACGAGAGAGAGAGAACGAGAGAGAGAGAACGAGAGAGAGAGAGAACGAGAGAGAGAACGAGAGAGAGAACGAGAGAACGAGAGAGAGAACGAGAGAGAGAACGAGAGAGAACGAGAGAACGAGAGAGAGAGAGAGAGAGAGAGAGAGAGAGAGAGAGAGAGAGAGAGAGAGAGAGAGAGAGAGAGAGAGAGAGAGAGAGAGAGAGAGAGAGAGAGAGAGAGAGAGAGAGAGAGAGAGAGAGAGAGAGAGAGAGATTGGGGGTTTGGGGGAGGGGAATCAAGCATTAACTGATTATCTGTGTATTTTCTTTACAGGTTTTTTGTGTTTTCCATTATTGTTTGTGTTTAAGCAAGAGTGTCTTTGTATAGCGCCTTGCTTGGACACGCCCTTCTTATTTTGGCACTTGCTGTACTATTATTGTCTGGAAGCTTCTGTTGATAACTGACTTTTCTGAAGCTACTGCCTGGCCTCGGCCGACGCTACCAACAGGAGGCCTCCTATTCACTTTATACCCGTTGTACCTTTATGGCTTAAACACCTAGGAGCCGAGTGGTGATACAGGTTTGGGCATAGCGCATAGAAGCCTATGCTTTCCCTTGTACTTCCTCTGGTAGGAACAGCATTGCGTCACTGCGTTCATAACCTTTTTCCTCATGTGTTGGGAGGCAGTTGCATGGACGCCCTACTATAGCCGGAAATATTATTTTCCTTGCATCATTGTAAGCCTCTGCACCCCACTCTCATGGCAAGATTTCTGTTGTACTGACAAGGACCCACCCCTTGTATTGTGACATAACTTGTCTGTTGTGTTTGGGAAAGGCCAGGCTTTCAAATTCCCGGTTGCCTGTTTATGAACAGGACAGTAGCACCGGGTGTTCTCTACAGTGCGGCGATAGGAGTGTCTATGAAGCCAGCCTCTCTGTTTTTAATCTAATCATTAAACAGGCCATCCAGTATTTCGGTGGCTACGGCAGCTGCATACACGAGTGGCCTTCAAAACAATTTTCTATGATTGCTCAGCTTTTTGCAAATGCTCAGAGAATCTCTTCCCGGGGGAAATGGCCAGTGGGAGAAAAAGAATTGTCGAAGCTTCGTGAGCCCATAAAAAGAAGTGCATTTTAATTCCGTTGACATATAGGTCACTTTCCCAGAATGGCTTAATTTGTTTATATGCGGCGCTCGTCTCCCCTCCCTGCTCTAATGACAGTGTCAGGACAAGAGGAACGAGGCTGCCAGGGTTCACAGAGCGAAAGAAACATTCATTTAGAGTCGCTCCAAGATCTGGAGAAACAACAAAAGGGACCCAGCTGGATAAATGAGACCTCCAAGCAAAAGTAACCATTATTTTGCCTCGGCTTCACAGGACCACAATTATTTTTCTTGACTGCTTCCTAAAACAGCTTTAATTAAAAGGCCAATAATTAATGTTCCCCTTTTCAAAATACTTGCCAAATATATCGCTTCCGATGAAGATTTGCATTTCCCGGGCTCATGACACCTTGGAATAAATTTAGATAGGGCGCGCGACTTGGAGTCATTGTCCATGGATCCGAGGGGCCGCTCATTGGCATTCTAGAACACGAGCGGGCTTTTGTGCAATGCAGAGCACCCAGGTAGCCTGGCATCTGTTCAAGACTTATTTGGCATGCGCCTGGAGACTTACTGGCATGCGCCTGAAGGCTGCGCTGCGCGCTGCCTTACCTTGTTTTGTAGAGCCAAGCGAACCTCCTTCAGAAGTAGGGCACGTGCAAGGATTTTTATCACTGTAGGCTAAGGGATATTCTGTTCTCCAGGGACAGTTTCAGGGCCTTTCAACTCCTTCAAATGAAAGGGGCCTAGGCAGAGCCATATGATGGAAGGCCCAGTGCAGGAAAGGCCCATCCAAAATCTGTAAATGCCCACTCAGCAGGGTTGTGTGGACATTTACAGATGTTACTGTGGTGTGCCCAACTACATTAGCTTCATGTCCCACTTGCTAGATAATCCTTGCTACGCCTCAGGAGCCCCCCCCCCACCCCCAGCAACTGCCCCATATTGCCAGTCAGCAGTCTAATAACACAACGATATATTCCTTTATAGGTTACTTACGTTCTGGGGCTTAGTGTGCGCTTTGCGGCACTCACCTTACAAGCTGCGTTTGCTGGAGCCTCTCAGGCCGTCGCTTCCATTGGGGAAAACAGAAGTGTTATCACCCTTTAATTTCCATAAAGTATCCACCAAAGAGGTAGAAAATACCATTCTCACCCTCAAACCATCAAATTGCCACGGAGACCTTTGCCCCGCTCAATTGATTAAGGATGCGGCCCGTGATCTTGCACCATTTATTACCAAACTAATAAATGCGTTTTTCACATCAGGCACCGTACCTAATAACTTAAAACCGTCCAGGGTCCTCCCCTTGCTCAAAAAAACGAATCTAGACCCATCCACTCCCACCAACTACCGCCCCATTACCACAGTACCGTTCCTTCTCAAAATCCTCGACAAAATTGCATACCAACAGATCCAACATTACCTTGAGCACTTCCATCTACTAGGTGCCGACAATCGGGCTTCAGGCCTCAGCACGGAACCAAAACTGCACTTACAGATCTCAAGGCACAAATAGACGAGCTGAGAGATCAGGGTAAGACAGCACTACTGCTACTCCTTGATCTCTCGGCTGCCTTCGATTTGGTCGACCATGAGTACTTGTGCAACCACCTACAAAAAGCTGCCCACTTTTCTCAAGAGGCAACCAATTGGATCCAATCCTTCCTCAATAACCGCACGATGAGTCTTCTCTTTGCTAGCAGCAGCCGACCCAACGCCCATCACTTGTGGCGTGCCTCAGGGATCCTGCATCTCCCCTACACTTCATAACATCTTCACAAAGCCCCTTTTCGATGATCTAGACGATCTGGGTATCACCTACACTAATTATGCCAATGATACCCAGATCCTCATCCCGTTGTCGGGGGATTATGACAAGGATTTGGCCTTCGTTAACAAAGTGTACCTCATCATCCAGGCATGGATGGCTTCACACGGTCTATGCCTGAATGATGACAAGACGGAGCTCCTCATCCTAGGCTCTGTACATTACCTTAACAAGCTTGAGCAAAACTATTCATCATTCGTAATTGACAACAATAAGATTAAGGTAGCCAAGGAGGTTAAAACCCTCGGCTTTTATCTAGACTCTTCCCTCACCTTCAACAAACAAGTTAATACAATGGCCTCCGCCACTTCCTATACTTGCAAACTCATTAGGGCAGCCAAACCCTTTCTCTATTCCACCAACTGCATCACCTTGGCCATGGCATTGACCCTGTCCAAGTTGGACTATTGCAACGCATTATACGTAGGCTGCAATAAATATATCTCAAATAAAATTCAAATCCTCCAAAACAATGCCCTTAGAGCAGCCCTTAGCATACCGAAGAAAGCCCATATCTATGTCTCCAGAAGGTCTGTCAATTGGCTATCTACCAAAGACAACATTTTCCTCAAATCGGTCTCTCTGATTCACAAATGTCTCCACCAAGCAGCCCCTCAATACCTCATCTCCAGATTCACTAGACCTACCCTCTCTCGCCCTTCTAGAACGGCCAACTCCAACCTTCTCCTGGTGCCCAGGTTTAAACGTACAATGTCGGGAGGCAACAGCTTTCCAGTAAAAGCAGCGCAATCCTGGAACTCCCTTCCAACTCCCTGCAGGGAGGACCTACCCTACCACCAGTTCAGAGCTAGGACTATCCACTGGCTCAAAACTCTCGACTCATAACGACCTTCCGCTGCCCGGCTGCGCAACCACCATGTTGCTCCTTACCTCAACGAATGCATATATGTATATAGTATTGCCTATAGTGTATATGCTTTACCTATCCTATTCGGCGTGATACGTCCAGCATTGCAACCACAGCTGGACCTCACCCCGCTGTATGTAACTAAGTTTTGCAATCCTCTTGCTGCTCCTGCGCCTGGCTACCCCTGGGTTAGGTGCACATTATAAATAAATAAAATACAAATACAAAATACCTCATTGCCTTTCAACACTGGTTCCTCCACGTCAGCCACTTGCTTACAAAGAAGGGTGTATTGCTATTCAGCAGTCATTCAGTGTTTCAGCTCCCTGCTGGCTTGACGTCTTGTGATCATTGGCGGCTATTAACTATATCTGTAACTCCATTATTAGCTATGCCCCTCACGCGTGCCTCAGGTTGCTTTTCACTCTAAGCAAAGGGTGCCCCCCCCCCCAAACATCATAATGCAACCACACATATTCAGCCGGGCCTGCTGTTCCCGACCCCACATGGACCTCCACTATTGCTGACTAGATGCACGACAGGTCATGCATGCACTGGGGGAGTGGATGGTGATGCCCCAAACAAAACTCACAAGGAGACGAATAGTGCATGCTTGCAGAATTTCAGGACCAGCTTCTCAGAACAATACATTTTACAGAATCAATTTCGAAGTATACCATACCCACAACAGATTTTCCAAAGTAAATAGTAATTTTCAAATCACTTCCTTGTTTAGAATCAAACAATGGAGGACGTACAAGTAGACAACAGCCTTAAAAATCCGTTTGTTGCAATAGTGCCCCCTACTGGTTGGGGAAACGTGTAATCTTGCGGCCACGACAAGGTGTTGTCAGTGTCCTCATCAGATGAGGTTACCCATCAGGCAGCATGAAACCGTTCCCCGTCTTTAACCAACACTGCTTGGCTGCCATACAAAGGAGCTACCGTGTGCCATTCCCAATCTTGCCCATCAGGGTCACATCACCAGGGCACAGGTCGAGGAAACACATGGGTGGACGGCATCCGTCCACTTCATTCTAGACGGTCCGCCCCCTTGTGTGGTTTTCAATTGATTCTTTTTTTTAATTTTTTTTTTTTAAAGTGCTGCCTCCACTCGCTGAAACAGAGCCTTGACCGGGATTTGAACCCAGGACACTCGGTTGTGAGACAAGAAACTTAGCCACAGTCCGCTTGGACACGTCTTGTGAAACAATCAAATTGTCTTTTTAGTGTACAGGGCACGTTCATTTACACATTATAAGACACTAAAGGAGCACACTTGTTCTGTTTAGCAAGTAGTATTTTAAGAGAACATGTTCTCTTGGGAAATACGTATTAGTGCTGTGAATTGCCAATGTACGTTCACTGCCTGTGATGTCATTCCTCACTGCATACGTCATAGTCCCGCCCCCACTGTTTTTTAGCACTCGAGCCCTGCGTGCTCATTTCCATTCCAGTAAGGAGCACAGGTAACGGCGGCTCCATCCATGCTGCAGCCGCAGTGTGGCAAAGCTCCCCAGTGGGTGCGGGCACTCAGGCAGGGGCTAGAACCACACAGACCGCAGGTGCGGTGGGTGTCGTGTCCATTGGAGGCAGAACCCCTCAGGGCACAACCTGCCCTGGGCATATTTTGGCAGTTCTGGGGGTCAAGGCTGAGCTGTTTCAACAGTGCTCACAGGGCCGAAGGCAGCACCTCTTCTGGGCGCTCTGCCACTCCTCACTCAGTCTGGTGGCTCGGGTCTGCTGCTTCCGTCTGCCCATGGTCCTGCAGCTCGTGCTCTGTCATAGTCCTCTGAGACTCCAGCACTGTTGTTCCCGGTTGTGCCTCAAGGGTTGGTAGCCCGGTGCTCCACCTGCTTGCATGCTGGGTCCTCTCTTTGGCCCTCAAGGCTGCTGGCTCTAGCAGTATCTCCTTTCGACCTCAGTCTTGGCTGCACGTGCAGTGCAGTGTCCTTACTCATGTGTCTCTCAAGCACGGTTCCTGTCTGGGAGGCAACTCTTCGCTTTGAATCAAACCCAACCCTTTCACCCTTTCGTTAGGTTTTTCTGTTAGTGAAGCTCCACACTGCTTGCTTGTATACTTGAACCCGCCAAGATACTTACCCACCACAACTTTCTACCCAATGAGGCATGATTATCTGGCGTCCATCTTGCACACCTTCTGTTGACTTTTCATCTCCTGCCTTTCCCAACTTTAGCGCTAACTTCCCAAATGGTCTGGACTGTCCCTGCTGGAGCAATCTTTCAAGTATTATCCACCAGCTAAGGAGTGGGAGGGTTTGGTGACATGGAGGCAGCAGGGCCTTACTGAGCCTGCCCCTCCCTTTTTGACAGTCAAACATGCGTCACTGGTCCAACATCTCCGACTGTAGAGGACCCCTCAAATAGAAGGAAGGTTCCAGACCTATGTTTTGTAGTTAGCATGTTGGAGTCACTTCCACAGTGCCCTGCTGTAGCAGCTGCGGCACATGGGTCTGCATTATGCGGCTCTCCAGATGGTTTGGACTACAGCTCCCATGATCCCTTACCATTGTCGATACTGGCTGGGGGTTGTAGTCCAAAACATCTAGAGAGCCAACTCTTGCAGACCTCAGGCTAAGACCTGTGTCCTATGCTCTCAGCTGCCATGTGTTACCTTAAGGTAGGAACAACCTAAAGATTTAAAGTAATGACTTGTTTATGCTTTGTATTTAATCATTCCGGTGATACGTATGACAGTCATAAAATTATCAATAAACTATTTTTTTTTGTGAAAGCAACAAATTAATCATGTGCCCAATTCATCATCATTGTTTCTGGGCCATTTATGATGAGAGATGAGAAGCAATCTGGAAAATAATTAGTAACCATAACACTGCTCATTAGTATGACAATACTAGTACAGCTTACCAAACAAATACAAAATGTATTCATTATTAAATAGTATAAAAAAAATTACAAATGTGCATTATGTAATATTCTATTTCTCTAGACAGATAACTGCAAAAGTTAATCATTGCACTGACAATACTTGACAAGCTGGCATATACTCAATATCAGAATTCTGTAGAACAAATTAATCGCCTTGCTCGCGGACAATACAGGTTCCGTGTGAATCATGGGACCGAAATTGCACTTCTGGATCTTAAATCCAACATAGCAGGCATTATTGACAGGGGCGTCCTGGCACTGTTACTTCTCTTAGATCCGTCAGCCGCTTTTGGCTTGGTCGATCATGCTCTCTTGACAGACAGGCTAGTCAAGGTTGGCGGCTGTTCAACACTTGTGGCTTGCTGGCTCAGATCAGTCCTTGGACCGAGAACTGCATATGTGACCAAGGATAGTGTGCAATCACAAAGGCCCTCCGTTCTGTGCGGCGTACCCCAGCGATCCTGCTTGTCACCACTTTTGTTTATTTTGTATATCAGGCCACTATGTGACCTACTACTTTCTCTAGCGGAACGATTTGCCAATTATGCAGACGGTACCCAGATTCTGTTCGAATAATCAGGCACCTACAGTAAAGATCTAGACAGGGCTAATGAAGTCTTCAAGGCAATACAGATCTGGATGGCCATGAACTTTCTGGCTTTAAACAAGAAAACTGAGCTGCTTACCTTAGTACCCCACAAATTGAATCAACTGCATGCATCATATCACAGCTTTCTTTTTATTGCAGGCCACGACATTAAGGTGTCCGATTCTGTCAAAACATTGGGGGTAGTTTTTGACTCTAACTTGTCTTTTAAAAAACATGTCTCCCACCTCAAATCCTCTGGCTCTTATTTCAACCACTAGTTATGGCAGATTCGTCCTCATCCGTCAGAGTCCAACAGGGCTGTGATCACAGCAGCCATCATTGACTCAGAATTGGACTACTCCAATAGCCTATTGGTAGGAACTTTGCAGGCGAACCTGAAAAGCTTACAGGGGATTCAAAATGGAGCAGTACGTGTGGTCTTTGTCATCAGTGCCAGGTTCCTGAGTCGTGCAGAAAATTGCACTGGCTCTCTGCCAGCCAAAGAGTCCAGTTTAAAGGCACCACGATGGTGTTCAAATGTTTGATGGAAGAAGCCCCTATAGCCCTCTGATCACAGGTCTCGAGGATTACCTTCAAGCGGGAATTGCGCTCTAACCAAAGCATCTTACTGCATCAACCTCGTTTTCTCCTAAAAAAGGATTGGTGGCTCAAGGTTTTAATCAATGGGCACCAAGTCTCTGGAACCCGCTGCCACCTAACCTCAAAGGATACGCGTCTACTGCTCAATTAAAAAAAAAGTCTAAACAATTTTCTTTTTGCAGATGCATAGGCTAAATCACCTTATTTTCAGTCTCTACTGTCCCTCATTTTCGGTTCCTTTTCATGTTTTTTGTTGTTTACTGTCTTGTGAGTGCCTTGAGGCCTTTGTGCGAAGGGTGTTACATAAGAAATATATAGATAGATAGTCGTGTAAAAATAAAAAAAATAAAAAACTATGGCCATTTATTTTTTTGAAAACATGTAAGCAAATGTTGGGATTCCAGCACTCTCACTCCAAAATGTGATGTTGGGTTGCACAGCCTGATGGGATCAGAGGAAATCTATGTGTTGAAAAATTACTTTGCAAGACCCCACATTCCCTCTCTGACTACATCATTACACACTTGATCTATGAAAGGATTTGGAGGGGCCTTAAAACATCGTACAATGAAGCACTTGAACCCAAGGAGGTGGGCATTATTGGTAGGGCAACGGACCCGGGGTGATACAAGCCGGAGCGAAGCAAGGGCTTTAACATAGCCCCGGGGCATTACTCAGCCGGTAATGCCCCACAATCCGAGGGTTCTTTTGCTATTAGTACCCTGGCACATTGTACTGGGGTACTAATAGCAATGTTTCTCAAGTTGAGACACAGCGTTGCAAACATTTCTCAACTCGAGAAAAAAATGGAAAGAAAATGGACACCAGGGAGCGGGTAGAAGGGACTACATGTAGTCCCTTCTCCCTTTCCATCGCAGCCATTAAAAAAAATGAAAAAAGGTAAACAAAACTAAATGGCCGACCATGGAACGAGAGAGGGAGTACATATAGTCCCCTCCATGGCGGACAGGGAAGAAAGGGATGGAACTCCTGGACTCAGTGCACTGACCTGAGCGCTCAGGTAAGTCTGACCAGCCAGGTAACGACCCGGCTAGGGCCAATCAGACCATTTGTAACTATCTGATTGTCCCTCGCCGGGTACTAATGCAAATATAAAAATGTCTAAGTAGAGAATTAGGAAAAAAAAAAAAGTAAAAATTGACACTTCTTGAGAGTGACATTTCTGTCTGTTTATGGGTCTTTCTCCACGAGCAAGGAAGCCAAAGAATCGCTTTACTTCATGAAAGAACTACACTGCAAGAGTGATGTGGGGGCAAAAAACGGGTCTGCTCTGGCTGCCTCAGATGATGGTCTGCTATGCACCCTGGCACGCATGTGCCAACTCCACCGCTTTTCTGGTAGAACGCAGTTCGAAGTTGCTTCTCCTCCACTTACTTTTATAATGTACTGGTAATTTTATCATTGTAATTTAATACGTGCTTTCTCAATTGTAATTGGCGTACTCCGATAGTCCCCCCTCTCCTATTTTCCTGCCCGGTACACCCCTCCCCCTGCCCGTAGATCTATGTCATATGTTGTTGCGATCAAATGGCCATGACCAAACTATCCACTATAACATGTGTGCAAGTGAAAGTACTGCAGACCGTAGAACACGGGCTTCTCGCTACGTGATGGCAGCTGGTTTAGTCGAGATTACGAAGTAGGGTGAACGCATGCCAGGGAGACCTTTCTGACAGTAGGGGGCAATAGGACTGTACAGATCGGACGTCTGCGGTCAACATTTATACAACATGTAAAAGTGGTTGAATATTGTTTGAGCTCAGAAGCAAGACTGAATTGGAGAAATGGGAACACATCCACCAGCACCCCAGATACCATAATGGCTGTCAGTCAAAAGCAGGATCCAATTCAACTCCTTGTGTATCGCCCACTGTGGTGCCCATGGGCCCGGAACCCTCCAAAAAGAATAGGATCATCCAGTGCACACCTGTGCGAATGCTTCAATCTAGCAATGCAGCACGAGTAACAGTCCCACGCTTCACCGGCTTCCTGGCAATGTCCAGGCAACTCTGTACCTTGGAACACCACATCAAAGTCACTAAAATCTTGCCTGTTCACCAGACCCCAATACACAGATTAGCGCAGATAGCCATGTTCCAAACGCCAGGACAAATCCGGTCAGGTACCTGGCTCTCCGGGATTCCCCTCCTGAGCACAATGGTGCAGGCAGGACCACTCCCGAGGCTGGCCTCAATCGATCGGGTCTGTCCCAACCACATGCTCACAACCCTCCAAGCAGAGGCACATCCGCCATCGACTTGGCCTCAGTCAAGTGCCTCCCCACCAGAGACAGGATTTGAAGTCTTCACTTGAATCACAGCACCACTGCTCCACTCATCAACCACACACACGTGACCTCTTGCCAGGCGCTATAAGGAGATGAGGTCATTGGAATACACGTAAACTACCAACCACTGCTCCACCTTTCAACCACACACACGTGACTTCAAGCCCTCTTCCCAAGCACTCACTAGAATGAAATGAGGTCATTGGTATACACCTAAACTACCAACCTCTGCCCCACCCATCAACCACACACACGTGACCTCAAGCCCTCTCCCCAAGCACTCACTAGAAGGAGATGAGGTCATTGGAATACACCTAATCTACCAACCTCTGCTCCACCCATCAACCACACAGACGTGACCTCAGGCCCTCTCCCCAAGCACTCACTAGAAGGAGATGAGGTCATTGGAATACACCTAAACTACCAACCTCTGCTCCACCCATCAACCACACAGACGTGCCCTCAGGCCCTCTCCCCAAGCACTCACTAGAAGGAGATGAGGTCATTGGAATACACCTAAACTACCAACCTCTGCTCCACCCATCAACCACACAGGCGTGACCTCAGGCCCTCTCCCCAAGCAGTCACTAGAAGGAGATGGGGTCATTGGAATTCACCTAAACTACCAACCTCTGCTCCACCCATCAACCACACAGACGTGACCTCAAGCCCTCTCGCCAAGCACTCACTAGAAGGAGATGAGGTCATTGGAATACACCTAAACTACCAACCTCTGCTCCACCCATCAACCACACAGACGTGACCTCAAGCCCTCTCGCCAAGCACTCACTAGAAGGAGATGAGGTAATTGGAATACACCTAGGCACTCACTAGAAGGAGATGAGGTCATTGGAATACACCTAGGCACTCACTAGAAGGAGATGAGGTCATTGGAATACACCTAGGCACTCACTAGAAGGAGATGAGGTCATTGGAATACACCTAGGCACTCACTAGAAGGAGATGAGGTCATTGGAATACACCTAGGCACTCACTAGAAGGAGGTACACCTAAACTGGCAACCTATGCAAAAACCATCAGAAAACCCAAACCAATAAAGGCCATCATTGCCGGACTGCCACCGCCTAGCCTCCCCGCCCCCTTAATCTAGTCACTTTTCCCTCCTCCCACTTTCCAGTACATACCTGGGTCCCCATACACTCTGCAACTTCTCGCCCGTGGATACCATTAGCACTTTGCTACAGCAAAGCCACGGAGAGATATCTGCATGACTCTGCATCACTTCTATTCCAACCCCAACGCATACCCCACATCTTCCGGAGCAGGGGCTCCCCTGCAATACCTGCATTGGCTTCGAATCAAACGCGCCTTTTCCTCTCTGAAAAACAAATCCCTTCATAAACCACTGGGAATCATACCAGCACACAGGAATCGGGTACTCCCAGGCAGGACCCATCACCACCTTAGGGTACCAGACTACCATTGTCTGCCTTTTCCTTCATTCAGTCAGTCCTTCGCTCCCCCACCACTTCTAGAGCCACTCATGTACTGCCTCCCGCGCCCTTATTCCCAACTATATCAGATAGCGGGTCCGATAGCACAGCGAGTAGAGCGCTCGCTTTGACATCTCTGAAGAGACTGTGCAGAGCCTGCTGACGCAGTTTCGAATCCCGGCAGTGCCAAACTCAGCCTTTCATCCTCCCGAGGTCGATAAATGAGCACACACACACCATGGGTAATAATAAAGCACTGCTCAGATGCCTGCAGGTTCGTAGTGCTATATAAATGCTAAATTATTATTATTGTATACAATGATTGGCTCCACTTCTACATTGCATGCTCCCGCCTGTTTCTCCCTTGCCTCTTAGAGAAGCAGAGCGCTTCAACATCACAACTTATGGAACGAGGCGCTAAACAAATGCAAGATACCATATATTAATCCGTACTTTTGTGCACACAGTACGAATGAAGAAGAAGGAACTTGTATATGGAATGAGTTGTCGCTGTTTTTTTTGTGGGCGCGCCAATCGCAGAAGAATAAACAAGAGAAATAAATACAAAACAGTGAGGGAAAAATAAAAGGAAGAAAATATAGAAAATAAGAGAATGCTAAAGAATACATAAGTACGCATAGGTTATTGAAAAGAGTAGAAGAAAGGAAAACGTTGGAGATTTTGGAATGAGCAAATCATCAGATTTGATAAGATCAAAAAATATTCGTATTTGTATTGTTATTAGTGACACAAGAGTGTCGTTTTTTATTATTTATCATGTCCTCCCTCGGGGAAACGGTTGTAGCCTGGAACCTGTGTTATAAAGTCATTCAAAATTGATGACAATTGCTAGTCGGGGATGGATATTATTTTTAAGAAACATCTCTTCACTGTTTTCATAGGGCACGGCTTCATGCCACCTCGCCAAGAGGCAGGGCCCGAAAGGCTCTTACAACCTCCCCACAACCACGATGCCCCTCTTGTCATTCCATTGTCTGATGCAAGGGTCGGCCCTTATTCAAGCCAAGGCAAGAGAAACATGTATGTTCAAACATGTGCTGTGAAAGGCTTAGCCAGAACTACTACATTCAAAAACACCAAATCATGTTATCTGGTAAGCAGATACAAGAACCGAACAATGCATTCATTAAGGTTCCTCCACCGAGTTGGGTTGCTCAGAATAACACTTAGTGCTGCGAGCTTGTCGCCTAGCGCTGCACAGCCCTTTAGGAGAGCGAGTAAGCATTCGAGAGGGCAGGCGCGGGGGTTATGGGTCAGGTTGTGCAGCACATATAGAACAGGTGCCCTAAAGGGGCTTATGTAAGCCCTGCAATGGCCAGTTCCTAAACCTTAGCCATACACCTCTATGGCGAGACCCCAAACGGCTTTCAGTATTTCTGGCCATCTCCAAGTATTGCCATTAATATGGACAATTCATCCCTTCTCACCAAAGGTGACCCACCCCTTTTGAGGCTAGTGCAGGTAGCCCGCTCACCAAATCCTCCCCTTGGGAACTGGGCATGTTAGACCTCACGGGGAGTGACTCCCCTCTTGGGGACAAGGACTCCCATTCCACCCAGGAACTCCATGCCCAAGACATCTTTTCTGCCTATACGGATGTTGTAAAGACTGGCTGTATTCCTTCTTTGTCTCTATTGGCTGAAGGCAATGCTGAACAATGCCTAGATGACATGGACAAGGAAGACCGACACAATCCGTGGTGTCCCAATTATGTGTATAAAAGAGAATGAGTCCTACGTAGAATGAAGAACGAGTGCTACGCAGAGGCGAGCCCCTGTAACATTGACATCCTAGAGGGGCGGACTCACATCGAACCACAGAGCCAGTTGTGGCATGAGGAAAGCAGTACCTGCTAGCTGGAGGCTTGAAGATGGGTACCTTGATCGAGCAGGAGGCGCCGGTCAAGGAGGAAGGGCTGCCGAGAAGCAAAACGTCTTCTCGTGTGACATGACCACTGAGGGGCAATGGTAGGCCGAGCACCCAGCTAACCACGTCAAGACCCGAGAGCGGAATGAAGCCTGCCCTTCCCACCGAGAGAAGTACCTACAGGGAAGTAGACGCTGCTGACATTGTACAGGCGAGTGAGGTGGACAACTGCTGGTTTCCACACATACTGGAACCATTTCAGGTACAAAAGCTGGAGAAGATGTAACGGGCACAAGGCCACACAAAATCTGAGTGAACAAATTACAAACACCGCAATTCAAGGCTGGAATAGCCACCAAAGAAACAAGAACTCAAGGGAGTGTCACAGATGCATGGCCCCACTCGACCTAAGTGAAAGGAGTATGAACTCTACCATTCAAGACTGGAATAGCCGCAAGGCACACACACAAGCTTCAAAGGAGGTAACAGGCACATGGCCCCATCGAACCAAAGCAAACAAAAAGGCAAACATTGTATACCGTGGTGTGAAGTGCGAACAAGAGTATCAGAGCGGGACAGATACCAACCCGATACTGAGAGGGGGCGAAAGAAATGGGAACGCCCTTCAGTACAGCAACTAAAGTGCAAGAAACCATGGGGAACTGTGTTACTCAAGAAGGCAGGTGCCTTAATTGTGTACTTGGGGGGAAAAAGATATTTCACACTGACCCACAGGGCTTTGGAATTTCCATCTCTAGAAAGGTGAGAAAGAAAATTAGGTGTTGGTTTTATGTGATCCTGGAGGGATTGGAACATTTAAAAGCAGACACTGTTTGTTTACTTTAATCAAGGGGAGAGGGAACCCCATAAAGAAGACAAATATCATTTTTTACAAATAACTCAGTACAAAGCTCAGGGAAAATATACCACTATGCTACGAAGAGACTTTGGGACTGAGAGCAAGAAGACTGCATTTTTGGGCAAGGCGCAAGCTCATAGTGTCGCGCTCTGAAACACCTGTGTATGAGCGTGATACAAATAAAATATCATACTGACGCTGTGGTACAAGCCTCCCTTTTTTGTGAGGTATGTTTCTAAAGTGGTAGTGCCAGTTAGTTGGGATTCAGGTAAGAGACCTTTTAATGTTGGACTTGATGTGCATCCTCACCTTTAATGTTGTTAGGTAAGGAACTGTCCTTATCGAGACAGGGCAAGTTGCGAGTTTTTCTTTAATTTAAGTTAAACAATTTGAACATGTCATTAACTTGTCTGACTCCTTCTTCTGGTACGCCACAGTATGTGTAGATAGCCGGCTCCCCGAGTCGAGAGAGATGGCAGGTCATTAACGGCCATTACCATCTTCAGGTGTGTCTATGACTTCCTGTTACATGGGAATGTTCCTATTGGTTCTTAAAGTCCATACCTCACTTGGCTTTGACAGTTTTGCTATTGATGTGTTGCCTCCAGGTAATGAGGTAGACATCTTCATGCTCTCTAAAGCTGCTTCCCAAAAGGCAGGAGTTTCAGAGCCGGAGCTAATCAAATGGCCATTTATTTATGTATCTGGAATTCCTGTGTTTCTAAAAAGTATTACGATTGATCAGGTTTGACTGGTGGGCTAGCTCGGGCAACCAATAGTCTCGATTCAGTACCTTGACTTGCCAGCCCCTCATGAGTCAGTCAAGCAATGGTAGATGAACATGGTTCCAGTATCTTTTCAAAGGCCCAGGCTCCAGCTCCTCTATCCCCTTGTGCACCCACTCCAGGGGCCAGTCCAATGTTCCATGATACACTGCAGCCAGATGGCTGATGTAGGAACAGGGCACGAGGGTCTAGTTCCACTTGAAAACACAGCTTCATGTCAAAGGAGGGTCTCCCCAAACCGTTGATCAGAGCTCCCCTCAGTTGTTTACATTTGGAGTACTAGCAGGCTACCCAACTGTATAAGAGGAAAGCCTGAACGAGATCCAGGCCCCACGTTTGATTCGGTCGCCGAAGTAGTGAATGTCACTCTGATATCAACTAGCCCAGAATCTCCTAGTCAGTCCCAGATACCGGTCATTCACGTTGTGCTGCGATTTGAACGAATGAATAGCAACTAATGGAATTTTCAAAGAACCGGGAAAAAAATAGCACATTTCTAAAAACTATATATATATATGTTGTTGGGAAGGGGAACAGTAGTTTTGGGAGAGCGGGGGAACATTTATTTTTTTTAAAAAGGGGGGGTTTAGGCAGGAACCCCACCCAAAAATAAAAAATAGTTGTTATTTTTTCCCTGTTGTTTTGGGTTCATTAAAAATGCATTCTTCATTTATTCATTCGTTAAAATCACATGTAACCGTCATTCACAGGTTGAATTAAGCAGCTGAAATATTCCAATTACCCTGGGTCGGGAGGATCGCTCGGGGGCAACGCGTTTGTCTTGGAAACAAGACCACACAGAGCAACATAGGTTTGAATCCCGGAAGCGCATTATAAAAGATTACTTAATGAATTAATTACCCTTAAATTTGAAGATTATCTGAATTCCAAAAAGAGTAGGTGTACAAGGAAAAAGAGTGAAATCTGATGAGCTGGACCAACAGCTCAACATGTAATTGGGAAAGGACGGAAGTGATAGAGACAACAAATGAATCTCCACGATGACATTGGAAGGCTACATTGCTGCAGTTCTCTTCAACAAAAAAGATCGCCAATGCCTTTCGCAACAGACCGATTCTGGTTGAATTGATTATATAGTCAAGCTCTAGAGCACAATTGTAGCAATGGCTGTACAGGGCCAGTAATGTCCCGCCAGCTCGACCTATGCAACCCCGAAGGTAGAAAATGCCTCGCAAGTGCTATGTGCCAGTACCGGCCATGTACACCCTCTCCCCCCAGCTCGGACATGATAGCTATTCATACCTCAGGGTTTGCCCAGGGAGCAAATATGTGTTATTTTCCCTTGGGCGCCAAGCTATTGCGTGAACCCAATCTCCTGAGAGAAAAAAAAAGATGCCCGCCGCCATAGTAAAAGAGACTTAGTTCCTTTTTCATGTTGTGATCCGCGGATGGGAGGAGCACCGAGACTGGAGTACAAAGCTCCGGTCCAGCAGATAAGTGGAGGGGGGGGAGTTCTAATATTATTGTGGGGGGCAGGGAGTGTTGGGGACATGAGAAGGCAACAGGGAGAGACATCACCCGGGGAAGGCCTTAGGTGGCTGGAAAGAGCAGGTGGTACACACTGTATTCTCGGCTGCTGTTCCAGCAAGCTGATTCGGTGAGAACACTTCCCCGTGTCACAGCCACCACCAGTAACCATCTGCAGGTTGAACATCAAAATCAGCTCCGACTCTGTGCCCCCTTCATGGCCGAGCCACCTGCCAGCTGTGTAGCCGAAAGACGGGAAGATTTTATGCAGCTTTGAGGCTGAAGAAGGACTCGGTGTCCAGTTGGCTTTGCAGGGGTGGGGAAGGGGCATATGGGGATAGTTCGAAAAGATATTAGGGTTCTAGTAGGTTGCTTAAGAGGTGCTGTGATTACTGCTTTTTTCAGTAGTAGCAGAAGCATGGACAGTCACCAATTCGAAAATTCCATTGAAAATCCAGCACTTCAATCTCACCAGTCAGAAAACCAATGTTGGCCAAGTGAATGCGTGCGTAAGACAGGCAAAATGGGTAGGAAAAGGGTGAGATATGGGCATAAAAGGGGAAGGGTATTTCAGAGGTGGGGGCGGGGTGGGTGCTCAGGGGTGAACCATCCCATTAAAAAAAAATAAGAGCAAAACTAAAATTTGCAAAAGAAAAAATGAAATGAAGTGCAAATATAGCCCATTCTTATGATACCCCAATTCAAACCTTTCACAAATAACCTCGATGAACTATTCCATATATGAGGAATAGACTGAATAAGGCCATTATGGCAGGGTCCAATGCTGGCTTCATGTGCAGAATTTGACTAGAATGCACAGAGAGGAGCAGATGAGGCCTTCTAGAAGTTGCATACCTTGTTCTAGTTTCCAGCTGGAATGTACACCCCTTGTGTCTCCAGATGTTTTGGATCACATCTCCCATCAGCCCTGAACAGCAAAGTCAAGGGTTAGGCCTAATGGGAGTGATGGCACAAAACACCTGGGGTGCTTGCACAACCCTGTTATAGAGGGGAAGGGGAAAGGCCTTATAGATTAACAGAGTAAAAATTGTGGGCATACAAAGTGGAGAGTGAATTCAACATTGCATATTGTCATAGGACATTGACACTGTCATTATAATTAATACCCAGAGGTTTCTAAGTGCGGACCCGGGGATCGCACCTGTGTTGCTCCGTGTCATCTTGCTTCCAAGGCGAGCGCGTTGCTCCTGAGCTATCCTCCCGAGACCTGTATTGCTATTATGTGTAACTTACAGAGTACCTAGGATGGTTGTAAGCCATTAGCAGCTGCATGAGGTGAGACAATTCTGAAAAAACATGAAATATATTTTTGAAGATTACTGGGGTCAAAAAGCTGTTGAAACTCTTGGCCTTTTAAATGTTGCATTTATAATTGTTGAATAGCATCTTCTATTGAAATGTCCAAGTGGTTGCGGAGCTGAAAGGCCATTCCAGCCCTGTGGTTTACATAGCGTTCCTCATAGACCCTGAGGCTACCTTGACAAGAGCTGCTGGCTTGGTAACCTTCACAGACACCAAGGTCTTATGTGGGGCTATTTTGAGAAGAGTATAAGACACCCACTGAGAATAATACTAAAGAGCTGTCTCACGCTAAGACTCAGGTATTCACTGAGCAGGTTGACAAAAGATCAATAGGTCCTTATTCATCAAAGCCAAAGATCGGCTATTGATCTCGATTGCTTTAGGGGATTGTGCTTTGCCGGATTGCAAGAAATTGCAAAAGTGGTCATGACACAATCCAGGCACAATAGTGGAAAGACAATGGGGCTCATTATGAGTCTGGTAGTAATTTACCACCAAACTCACTATTATTGCCACTCTGTGCTGTGGCACTAAGATAGCTTTATGCAGGGTGGTATGTCGGTGTAAGGACTCAATGTGGCATTTTGGGTGGATTTACACGAGTGGTAATTTTGAATGGTAAATCCACCAATTGCTAAAAGTAAAGCTCAGGATTCACCTCCAGCTTTTTGCTGGTGGTGAATGCTCCCCTTTACCTCCAAACACGGAATTCGGCAGTGTGGTAAAAGTGGTGGTAATTCCATTAACACCCAAAAAATGTTGTGGTAAAGGAAGTACCGCCACAATTTAACTGCACTGCCAAACTCGCAATGAGGCCCACTATTATTAGAAGTGAAGCCCAGTGATTAAAAAAAGAGAGTCCAACACATAGGTTTTGTTAAGCATACCATGAGCCAGATGCCGCCAAGGATTTCTAGACTGGAGATATTTGATTTCCTGGCAGCAGCAGAATCATGTGACCAGAGGATGAAATGAAGCTGAATTACTTGGTAGACGGAAAGGGCGGTATGTTCTACAGTGCTTGGGAATGGGGGGGTAAACATCTGGAGAACTAATAAATGAACAAAATACCATTGAAGGTGGTGGCAGAAAGGAGATATTTGACACCAGGGCCGGCCTTGGAGGTCGCAGCACCCCAGGCAGCAAAACAAAAATGTGGTGCCCCCTCCCCTCGGCGCACCCCTGGTCACGCGGGGGGACAGCTGCAGCGCCCTATTGTTATTGAATGTGCTTCGCTCCCGAGAGCGGGCGCATTTAATTTCAATAGGGTGCCTGCCATGACTTCTCGCACCATGCCAGCTCGGGCGACCTTGAAAGCCTCGCCCGAGCTGGTGTGGTGTGGCAAGGGGGCTAATAGCATCCCGGGCAGTCGCACGGGCTACCCTGCCCTAAGGTCGGCCATGTTTGACACTTTAACTAAGCTTCGAATCCTCCCCTGAAAACTGCAGCAGGTGGTAAGGGCCCGGGAGCCCAAGTTCACGTGGGATCAGGGACATTACTAACCCACGATTGACTATGGGGGGCGGGCTGGGGGCTATACTCCTGGGACAGGCTGTGTGTTCCGCGGTGGCCTGAGGGCAGAAATCACAGGCCTTAGCAGGAAATGGGGGACGAGCTGGTTAAAGAGTTTGCCAGCATGACCCCGTGCCAGCAACTTCAGGAAGATGGTGGGGGAACGAAAGGTAGCAGCGATGGCTGGGTGAGTAAGAGAAGTCAGGCACTGGTGGGGAGAGCAGAGTGGGCAGGGAAATAGGAATTGGTGGGCAGCGCATTATTGAGCTAAGTGAAGATGTCGGCCGGAGTGGAGTGTCAACAAGGTAAGTGAAGACAACGAGGGTTATTGGGATGTGGCTGAAACTCTGGCCTAGATCAGGAAATATAGCCTCGGGTTTAGCCGCTCAAAGATGGCCACGTCAAGCCCAGAGATGCGAACAGCCTGAATGATTTTTCCTCTCAAGATTTCCAAATGAATTCCCTTTGTGTTGGATCTCTTACTGAAAGGCCAGGCAATCCCAGAGTGACCGGCAGAAGAAGTAGGTCGGGATTCATAAATGAAAGTCTTTTACATTCTTGCAAGAGTTTCTATAGGACAGGCCTGTATGTATGTTCCTAGGCCTTCTGAAATGATTCCCTACAATTCTCTTACCTTCCTATTATTTCATTATATGATTTCCAAATAGGAACCAGCAGCATTCTCCTAGAAGCAGTGGCGGATCCAGGGAAGAGGGATAGAGGGGGGCAGCCGCCTCTCCTGACTCCGCCTTCCTGCCCAGTGCGCCCACCAGCCTCCTGCTGGCACCCTATTATCCGCACCCCTCCAGCCCCCGCACCAAAAGCTGCCTCTGCTACTGCCTAGAAGTCGATTCCAGGAGAACTCTATGAGTTTAGCGCCCACTAGTGAGTTCTGGATTCAATAGATCACTGGTCGAAACCAGGCAAATCCATCTCACTCTTTCTTGCTTTCTGGGGTTAAAATTTGCTACAAAAACGTGTTAGAAGAAAGACGTATTATTTACTGTGCTACAGAGAGGCTGGTCCTGGGGTAGCAAGTGTGACATAGAAACAAGTCGTTATTATTGCCGTGTTAGCAAACCAGTAGCCTGTGGGTGTTCCATTGGAATTCGCAGAAGATGCGTGCTTGCTGTTCCTTATCAAACCTGTTGGCTCATTTTGTAGGGGCGAGTAGCAGCACTGGAGCAAAATGACACGCATCCCTTATGCCAGGGTCACAGACCGCCAACCCAATTATTAGGAAAGTCGAAACTTGGGGGGCACGCCAGAACTGCAGTGGAGGCAAAGGAGGCGTTTAAGCATCTCCCTGGGACGTGGACATTATGCGCCTTAATTAACGCCGTTATTCAGGAAGGACTTAATTTACCCGCCCCAGCTCCGCACGTGAGCTCGTAGAGGTTTGCACACAAAAGATGGAAACAAAATCCAAGCAATTTCTTTAAATACAAAGATTTAAAAAAACAGACTGGTGTTCAAATGGGGATGAGGGCGCAATTTGGGACCTTTAATAGCAATAGCCGGTTTAGCTCCCGTCAGCATGCTCCCATTGTGCTACACCAACAAAAAGAGCTACGGTGGCTTATAATTATTGCAACCGCACCCCATTTTCTGGTCCAAGTGGGCCAGTCTGTTGTCTATAGTGGGCCTGTCTGATGCGTTTAATTCACTGCGAAGCTGGACGTTTTAAAATATTCTTTGAAATGCAGAATTTGCAACACATTTGACCAAAACACTTCTTTTGGGTACTGCTCAAACAGTCTGTCACAAAAGGAATGACTTGCCACCAAGGACGTCATTTCACCAAAATGCCTGGGGTAGTGGAAGTGACATCGCATGACCCTTGACCTCTGATGACATCACAGGAAGTGATGTCATTTGACCCCCACCCCCGAAGTGATATCGTAGGAAGCGATAAAGTGCGACCTTATACCCTTTGACAAAACAGGAAGTGGCATCACATAGCATTGTTCCTAAGTACACAACGAAAAATATGGTTATATCACTATAACATGATATACGTTTCATACAAGAATGGATCGCCATGTGCATCGTTACAGTGTGTATAGGCCATATTATCAAAATACTGTGAATGCAAGCTGACGTCCATGGCCAAGTGATGTGTTATTATGTAGCACTTACTCTTAAGCTCTTTATATAGAATAAATATAGATAAAATATCACCCACCCTGTGTTGCTACTCATTTATCAACCTCAGAAGGATGAAAGGCTGAGTTGAGGTGTTTAAGAACAGACTAATTCAGTGACTCACCCCCTGAAGTGTGCCTGAAATAAACCTTTAATGAGTCTAGCAATTATTGTAATGATTTCCAGAAAGACACATTATTTGGTATTCCTATTTTTTTTTATTAAGATCACTGCTGTTAGACTTGTGGAACCCCTGTTCATTTTATTTTAAGAGGCCTGAACAAGAACGCCAGCCACTCCAGAGGCAAAGAGCCACATGGTGCTGGCCACAGCCAATGAGCTTGCATTAAAAAAAATAAAGACACTTATTTTTTAACATTTATTTTTAGGGGTATGAAAGGGATACCACATGGGTTGCAGTTGCGACCCCTGGCGACCCCTAAATGATGTCCCTGCTTGCCATTTGTGACTGTGGGTCACATTTTCATTGGTGCCCGTGCCAATGTTATGCTCCAGTCCATTAAGCGCGTTATAAATAACCTATCATATATTATGTAACCCTAGAGATGGTGCTGCTGTTCCTGTTCATCACCCAGTGATCAGAGTATATACCCTGGATCAGTGGGCAAAGAAATGACTGAATGGGTTCACTGGCATGAGACATTGGGAGTTGGATAAAGAATCCTATGTTCATTTGTAAACCTGTAGGGCCAGTACGCCTGCATGGCGCACCTCTGACGTGTGTGAAACCTGTAACACCAGGTTCTAATCCAGGCAGTCCCATTTATCCCGGGACAATACATCGAGTACTTTGATTTGGGTTATAAGAACACCAACTTTCAAGCAGCAAGAAACATTTCCGTTTATATTGTGCAGTATATACATTGTAAGTATTATTATTCCATATGGAAATATCCCCATGCTGGTAGAATTTAAGGTGTTTGCAGGATAGATGTCAGATTTGCAACTGTGTAGACTTGGAGGAAGCAAGCTTCACCTGCATGCTAATGTTTTCAGGGCTACAAACAACATTGTTCTACATTACATAATATTTAGATTTATATAGCGCTACAAACCCGCAGGTATCTAAGCGCTGAAATAACAGCTGATATTTTATCCCGCAGCGTGCTACTCAACTTATCGACCTCAGAAGGATGAAAGGTTGAGTTGGCCCTGCCGGGATTCAAACCTGCATCAGCAGGCTGTGCACAGATGTCAGAACGCTGTGCTATCGGTTTCTTATATTACAAGCCTTTTACACTGCCCCATATCAGCACTGTACTAGTCTGACAGTGCCTGGCTTGGCTGGAGGTTGGCGTATTATGCACCCACCTGAGCAGGGACGTCATTTAGGGGTCACACCTGCAACCCCTGAGGTCTAGCTTGCTTCCCATGTGGTCTCCCTTGCTACCCCTAAATAAAATGTTAAAAAACTTTAAAAAATATATACATCATTTTTTACAAATGTATGCTCCTGGGCTACGGAGCTTTAGTTTCTGGAATGGTTGGCCTTCTTGTTCTGGCCTCCTAAAAAAACAGGGGGTTCCACAAGTGTATCACTTTGCGCCGTGACCCTAAATAAGAAAGAATAGAAATAAGAAATAATTTGTTAATTTGTCTTTCCGGAATTCTATACAATAATTGCTAGACTCTAGGTTTATTTCAGACACACTTCAGGGGGTGAGTCACTGATTTAGTCTGTTCTTAAAAACCTCAAATTCGTAATGCAGACAAAAACTTCCAGAAAGCATTTAGAATAAGCATCCATTTCGGACTATGCATTTTGCTTTTTGCAAGTTGCAGTAATAGCATTAATTTTTCTCCCGTTGTCTCGGTTACGATCAGCACAAGACATTCCATCTCGGTGTTCTCGGTCACTTGACAACATCTTTGTGCCAACATTTCTCTTGACCATAGCACTTAAAGTGGCCTTTGATTTCATTGTGCCACAATGAATGCCTTGTTGTAATGTGTCTATTTTTCCTATCTCTATTTCATGCAGTTCAGGATGTTTGTTTGCATGTATGAGGTAATGAGTTCCCAAAGTACGGGATGCCTTGTGAGGCCAACCTCTGAAGGCTGGAAAGTAGATCATCGCATGCTTGACATGTGGCCAACTTTGCACCAGACCAGCAGATGAACAGGCTTGCTGTTAAATCTCAGTTACCAGTTTAATGGTATACACCACAGAGTGTTAATTTGCTTTCTGACTTTAAGAACATTCAGACATGGAATTGCTCATTTTACTATAGCCGATGAGATAGTTATGACAGGTAAGATGGCTCAGTGGGTTGAGCACTCGCCGCAGTGATATGTGTGTGATCTGTAAATTGCAGGTTTGAATCCCGGCAAGGCCAAATGAGCCTTCAATACTTCTGAGGTTGATAAATGAGTACCAACGCAGGTTGGGTGATATGGTATGTATTTTTATTGTAAATAAAACGCATAAGCTTAAGTGCTATGTAATAACACATCATTATCATTTAGCCTTGAAAGTCTGCTTGCATGCACAGTAATTTGAGCCGATACACACTGATATTAATGATACATATGGTGATCCATTCTTGTATGAAATGTATATCACATATCACAGTGATATTGTAACCATAGGTTTCGTAGTGTACTAGGGAAGAATGCTATGTGATGCCACTTCCTGTTTTGTCACGGGGTGAACGGTTGTGTTCCATCACTTCCCATGATGTCACTTTCTGGGTGGTGGTCAAATGACATCACTTTGAGCTGGGTGTTCCCAAACAGCCCTTTAATATGAGTAGCGGTACTCTGGAGATGGATGGGATGTAGATTTTATTCATACATCAATAATCAAGATGACACAAATAGTTTGGCAAAATGTGTCTGTTTTAATATCAAGTACCTAAAACAGTATAACGAACATCAGCAATCACTCGATACTCTGACTCTACTTACTTCATAAAAAACTGGCCTTTGTACCCACAATTGGTCATCGCTGACGTTTTGACCTGCGTCATTACCAACGTCATCCTACGTGGCAAACTACAAAAACCTAATGGGAGGTCAGATTGGTTCTAAGTGAATAACTAAGCATAGGTTCCATATCTGTATAGGGTAACGGAGAGAGGTAATTGGAAAGTTAACATCAAGTGGGGCAACTTAGCCCTCCCCTCAACACTGAAACACTGTTTCTTTACTAAAGGACTTCTTTACTACAAAATATTGTCCTTACTATAACACACTTTCTCTACTTTGGTCATCCCTTTTACTATAATAGCTCTCCTTTACCATAACATACCATGTTAGCTATACAGGTTTCTGTAACACCCCCCCCTTCCCACTAAAGCATTCATCCTTCGAAACACCATTTCTTTTACAATTTCCAGCCATGCTGTAAAAACGGATTTAGAGTATTCAAGCATCTCGTCCGGAGCATTCCCAACAGTCCACCTAGAAACTGCTGCCTGGCAGTACCCATGTCAACACATGCAATGTGTTGGTGATACAATCAAGTATGCTCTAGATCAGGGGTCTGCAACCTTTGGCTTTCTTGATATTTTGGACAGCAAATCCCATCAACCCTAGCCAGTATCCTCAATGGTGAGGGATCATGGGCTGCAGACCCCCTAATACTAGTATTGACTATTTTACAGATTCCTCTGGTAGAGTCAGGGAAGGAACAACCTCTAACAAACCATCTCCTGAGACCCTAGGGGGCACACTACATACTACTCTAGTAGAGAAAGGAAAGCATCAACCTCTTCCAATCCATCTCCTGGGACCCTAGGGGGGCACACTACATACTACTCTAGTAGAGAAAGGAAAGCATCAACCTCTGCCAACCCATCTCCTGAGACCCTAGGAGGGCACACTACAGACTACTCTAGTAGAGAATGGGAAGGATCAACCTCTACCAACCCATCTCCTGAGACCCTAGGGGGGCACACTACAGACTACTCTAGTAGAGAATGGGAAGGATCAACCTCTACCAACCCATCTCCTGAGACCCTAGGGGGCACACTACAGACTACTCTAGTAGAGAATGGGAAGGATCAACCTCTGCCAACCCATCTCTTGAGACCCTAGGGGGGCACACTACAGACTACTCTAGTAGAGAATGGGAAGGATCAACCTCTGCCAAACCTTCTCTTGTGACCCTGGAAGGACACAGTACAGACTCCTCTAGTAGAGACTGGGAAGTAACAAACTGTACCAAACCACCTCTTGAGACCCTGGGGGGGGTACTACAGACTCCACTAGTAGAGAATGGGAAGGATCAACCTCTGCCAACCCATCTCTTGAGACCCTTGGGGGGCACACTACATACTACTCTAGTAGAGCCAGGGCAGGTTCAACCTCTGCCAGCCCATCTTTTGAGACCCTAAGGGAGGGGGAGGGTACACGAAAGACTCCTCTAGTAGAGCTGGTGACGGATCAACCTCTGCCAACCCATCTCTTGAGACCTTGGGGGGCGGGGGGGCACTACAGACTCCTCTAGTAGAGAAAGGAAAGGATCACCCTCTGCCAACCCATCTCTTGAGACCCTAGGGGGGACATACTACAGACTACTCTAGTAGAGCCAGGGTAGGTTTAACCTCTGCCAGCCCATCTTTTGAGAGCCTAAGGGAGGGGGAGGGGACACGAAAGACTTCTCTAGTAGAGCTGGTGACGTATCAACCTCTGCCAACCCATCTCTTGAGACCTGGGGGGGGGGGGCACCACAGACTCCTCTAGTAGAGAATGGAAAGGATCAACCTCTGCCAACCCATGTCTTGAAACGAAGGGGGTGGCCGGGGGGGGGGAGGGGGCAAACAATAATGACACCCACATTCCAACACACCTATCCTTGAAGAACAGATGCAGGTAGATATGATGAACATAAACCCCACACCATAAAGATAGGAACCAGCTACTCCCCTTTTGCAGAGAATACTGTGCCACTGTTCTGTTTGACCAATATAAAAGTTACTTCTTACACTTTTTAGGAGGCTCATAATCCACAATGTTTAAGAAAGTTAAAGAAAACGACAATCTGTGTATGACATGCATAGCCAACTCATTTAGCTCCATAGAAAAAATGTCATTTTTGGTTACCATTTTGAAGAAAGAGCAACTCAAGTAGTAATGCAAGCTCATTGGCACATGTTGGGCTAGGACTAGGAGAAGCTCATCTTGGCCTTTATGTACATTTTTTCACCATCACAAAAATGTGTTTATTCCTTCTGGGACTGGGATTGTGTATATTTTCAGGGAGCAAAATAAATATGCAAAAAAGTCTGTGGTGTTAAATATGCTCACTATTACTCCATCATAAATGTAGCCACTACCAACGTTCTATGAGTGGTCTAATTTCTGCTTTCAATGAGCACTTTAATTTATATTTTATGTAAAACGTATACATTCCTCACAGCTCGAAAGCAACAAAGCAAAGTAAAAAAAAAGAAAAAAAATAATTGCATTAATATTCTAAATACAAACAGAATAAAAATAGAATATGAAATATAAAGAACAGAAACAATAGAAAAGCAAGATTAACATTAAGACAGGGATATAATTTGGGGGTCACCAGGAGTCGCAGCTGCAAACCCTGAGGCCTTTTCTTTTTTTTTTTTTTTAATGTGAGCTCCTCCACTATGGCAAGCACCATGTGGCTCTTTGTTTCTGGAGTGGCTAGCTTTCCAGTTCAAGCCTCTAAAAAAATCAGAGGGTTTCACAAATGTAACACTTTGAGCAGTGATCCTAAATAAGAAAGAATAGGAACAAATAATTGTCTTTATGGAATTAAGTTTAATAATTGCTAGACTCACCTCGCGCATCCCGTTCCATGACTGAAAATACTGGGCTAAGATGGCCGCCATGGAAAGAGAAGACGGGGCTCCATACAGAGCCCCTCTTCCCTTTCCATAGCGGCTGGAAAACCTGGGAAGCTGTGGCGGCGGCCTGCGCCACTGTAAAACACAGGTAAGTGGGGTTGGGGAGGGGGCCGGGAAATGGAAAGAAAAAAAAAAGGGACAGAAGGTGGGGGAAGATGGCAGCTGGGGGAACCAGCTGTTAGGTGGCTTGGAGCGCGTGCTGAGATTGCAGGTTTCAGGTAGCATTTCTGGCCACATGCCAGGTACTAATATAAATGAGCCTACTGTAAAGGTCAGTGTTGTAGCATAGGTGTGTTACAGTACACTTGGCATATTGTAGTAACAGAAATGTACTATGGTAACAGGGAGGGCTATAGTAGAAAAGATGTGCAATAGTGAATCTGTGTTATAAATAGTAAAGGAGATGTTTTTTAGTGCAGGAGTCCTATAATGCAGGTGGTGTGTGATGTGGTAAATGGGGGTGCTAGAGTAGAGTTGGTGTTGGATAGTACTGGAGCTGTGTCATATTATAAAAGGGGCGGAGGGTCATACTAAAGCTGCCCTGTTGCTGTAAAGAGGGTGTCGTAGAGTTGAAGGCTGTGTATTGTAGCCCCACTGCTTTAACGGGGGCCCCGCATCCCCTATTGGGCGGGTGGCCTCGCCACCACATGTCCTGGGAGGGGGTCCCCCTTGGACTTTAAAAAGAAAAGTCTTAATAAAGTATTTATGAAGGCAGAGTGACTAAAAAAAATAAATAGTTTCTTTTTGTAGTCCGAGGGCTCCCCCCACGCCATGACATGGAAGCCTCTAGGCTAGAGGCCTCCATATAATGGGGTCGGGGGACCTCTATGACTTAAAAAAAATAATAGTTTATTTTCAAATTCACTCTGCCTTCATAAAGAAATTATTTCTATTATGGTTCGGTCCTTAACAGAATAATTTCTTTATGAAGTCGGAGTGACTTCAAAAAGAAACCATTTCTTTTTGAAGTAATAGGGCTCCCCTCAACCCCATGACATGTGCTTGTGTGAGTGTATGGTGTAAGGGTGCACACTTAAATGTGTAGGTGGCTGCATGTGTGAGTGAATGGTGAAAGTGTGCACACTTAAATGTATCTGAAATGTATAGGTGACTGCTTGTGTGAGTGCATGGCGAAAGGGTGCATGCTTAAATGTATGGGTGGCTGCCTGGTTGTGCCTGAATGGTGGAAGGGTACACACTTAAATGTATGGGTGGCTGGGTGTGCATGTATGTATGGTGAATGGTGTGTGTACTTGTGTTCCGGGGTGCAACAAAACCTACATTTTGGGCGGGAAGGTGCTAACCCTTCAAATGTTGGGAGAGGTGCTAACATCACGGGCGATGGGGATGGGGCAAACCTATTTGTGTGGGGGCATCTAACTTCTTTATGCATTCTAATGAGACTATTCTAGTGAAGCTCCGATGTTACAAGCCATTAACTCTCTCCTTTAAGTCTGAATACACCCAATAATGGACTGCTCTGAGAATAAGCTGCCTCCTGTCCCCTCTCTACACGCCCAATCACTTCCCTGGCATACAAGTACTAAACCCACATCAAGATTTCAATTGCCTAAATAATTGTGCATTTGAATGCAGGTACTACCAGTGAAATGCTTTATGTTAATAATTGCTGGGCCTTTGTCAACAGTGAAACCCAGGTGTCGTTTAACATCTGCGTCAACGTATGTATAGCAATGGCTTTGTAGGTCAGCCAGATCGAGTCAACATAGCCCAAAATATCAGGGGAATTTTGGGGGGAGGGTGGAAGCCCAGTAAGCTCAATGGTGTTGTTCCACTACTTGTGTTTAATCCCTTTGTTACTTATTGCTAATCTTCATTACTCATAACCCTATTCTTCCTCATCCCAGTACTTACCTATGAATCACTGTCTCATACACAAGTACCGGGGTGAGGTAGAGGGACATGGAGGGAATGCCTGGTTTAGTTACTTGTACTCATCATTACTTCTAGGCTCACCCTTCCTCATCCCAGTCCTTAGCTATAAGGCAAGAAACCTCATAGGTAAGCACCGGGATAAGGAAAAGGGATGTGGAGGGGATTCTAAACCGAGAAACTGATTTTGAGGGTTGGGGCAGAGGGTGACAGGAGAGGGGGGTGTGTCGGGGTCAGGTATTGGGCGATACATCGTAATGTTCATCCATGTCCAGGCTAAGCAGGCATGATATGTGGTATTAGTGGCTAGAGAGGCATTTTGGTGCAGCCAGTCTAGTCATTTCTTAGTTTGGCTCGACTTTCTTTTACCTGGGCATCTCTCATAAAGCAGTCCTGCTATGTGCAATTACCTGGCTAGACTGGTATTTGAGTGTTGCCAGTCTAGCCGTTTCTTACTGCAGCATTGTATATTGTTCTGGACATCTGTGAAAAAATAACCATGATAAGTGTTATTGCTTCCACTGGCATTTTGGTGCAACCAGTCTAGGTATGTCTAAATGTGTCCTGATATGTTTTACTGTAATATGGTATTACATGTCTAGAAAGGTCTACATTGTGCAGCCAGTTGGACAGGTTTTCATTGTGGCATGGCATTTTTAATAGCAAAGCATTATATTAATCAAAGCATTAATTTTCCTGGGCACTTGGTGAATTGCATGTAGTGGAATTCTGGATTGGTGTTGCCCGACAAAACAATTGCAAACGCTCTGACTTTGTAGCCAATTTTTCTCAGAAAGTGTGCTGTATATTTCTCATAGTTCAGTGTGCAGCATACCCCTGCAGCAGCATGTTCCTGAGTATTGAGCAAGCGTGGTAACCTAGGCCGGACCAGAGTGTGGCGCGACCCGTGATTTGTTGCAGGGGGCACCCAAATTTTGCGTGAGGAGAGGACACTTTGTAGCCCCATTTTTGTTTAATAGGTCTGAGCGGGTTGTAGTACACGATGCGTATTGCTGAGAAGAAGTACAGCGGGAAGTGGACGAAAGCTCTATTTAAAGAAGGAATAGGGTGTTCAGAAGGCTGGAGTCTTCACCCCACCTTCGCAGTTCTATGGGTAAGCGGCTTAACACGCCTGTCACACCAGACTCTGCAGCCAACAGATTCTCTGGGCCTAGCTTCCTGTTCAGTAAAACAAAAGTCAGGAATAACCATTTTTTTGTTGCAAACATGTATTTTGTTGCACTTGTGTTTAAATAACTTTCTTTTTTTTTTAATACTACATTGTGAGCATTCTCTTCCTGTTCTCTAATTTGCAGCACCATGTTACATAATTAAAATATGTTTTAATTGGAACATAGGTAGGTCAGGTCAATTTAATTCGGGTTATCTGTTCAGCTGATGTGAAACACTTTGACAGAGTCAGAAATATCACCGCACACAAATCTCATTAATTGTTGATATTTACTTTGCAGTCAGAACACACTGGCCTTTCTGCGGTTGACTAAGCGACCCGTGCACGGTGGAAGCAGCACACAGCGTTGCTCATTGTGTGCTGGGATACGAAACGAAGCGTGCCAGTCTCGCCTACACCGCTCTCTATTTTCAAAACAAGCAGAGGGGACAGTCTGCCCGTCGTGTCTGCCATTTCACAGTGTTGTCGTGTGTTCAGTCAGATGTAAACACAGTTTGCAGCTTGCAGCATTGAGTGTGCACCTCACACCCTTTCCATGCAGAAAGCCTCTTTTAAAGAACACACACACACCTTGGAGTTGTTGGCTCATGACTTTGAAACACATTGTGTAGAGGCGCTATATAAATAAACTATCATATCATATCATGATGTGAGGTCTTGCAGTGCTAAGCCTGGGGAGCTTCTGGGCACTGGACACCCGTGGAACCCCCTGCACCCACCTTCAGTGCCAAGAGCAAAGAGGGCAAAGAAAGCCAACAAGGAGTTAGTGTCGGCTCTACCTTCTTTTGACATGTCTGCACACCTGGGCTCTCATGCGGTCTGGGGCCTGACAAGCTCCCTCCTTTTCCCTTTATTGGGGTCTTCCAGGAGCACACATTCACCGCCCCCTGCAGTTATGGTTTCTGTGGGCTAGCGTGCATTATGGGTGCAATAGCAGTGCAGCTCACATGATGCATGTCATGTTATAGGACATTTGTAAAATTCCTAACTGACTTTGATATGGCCTCAAAGCACGTTGGGTTGTCTGGGGATTCGAGTAGACAGTTGTTTGATTACCCAATAGACTGTAAATGAGATGAGAGAAAACAGTTGCGTTAGCAGATATGTGCTGCACTGACACATTGCATTATGTGTTGGGTGGGAAGAACTGTGTATTTGACTAGGTCTCTGACAAGAGACCCGAATTTAAGTCACTGAACTATGCCAGCTGTTAATGGGATGCTGCACTAAAATGTGGACCACACAAGTGAGTTGTTAAGACATGACTACATATCCAGAAGCAACTGTTTGCAGTTGTGGGCTCTGCGATTAACAGGACAATATTTTCATGCAGCATGTGGAATCAAAATAAGTAATTGAGGAGAAATCTTAGTCTTAGATTGTTTAAGATATTGCCATGTGTCAATATGGAGCAGTAACATCTTTATGTTTATCCAACTCCCTGAGAGTAACTCGCTGCTCCAAGCAAAGAGTTGGTGGTAGATCTCTTTTCGGATGGGGCCTCCCTCTGGAGCAGCCTCCCTGCCTCTCTGAAACTTGAGGAGAACCAGCTCCAGTTCCGGAAGCACCTCAAGATCTTCCTCTTTGCTTCTGCCTTCTCTCTTCATCTCCCCTGCTGATTTCCTGTCTGATACTGCACTGGTCACGCGAGTACCCTCCGATTTTGGGCCCAGGTCCCTGCCTGCCCAGTTGCACACCTGCACTGCCTCCCGGCAACCCTTGCACTTTGGGTCTGTATCTGTAACCCTACAGTCTCCCTACCTGCACTTCTGGACACCTGCTGGCCACACGTCTTGTTATTGGTTTGATCCCATGTATAGCACTGCCCCCCTTCCCTTCACCTGGCACTTTTCCCCTATCCCCCCTGCACTTGCGCAATCTCAATGTCACCTGGCCTAGTAAGATTGTTGTCTCTGTCCTCCCTCTCATCCCCCTCCCTTGCCGTTTTTCACCTTGAAACACTTGTGTATAGGTGTGTTATAAATGCATATCATATCATATATGACTAGCACAATGAGCCACTCTCGGATTATATATTGGATGGAGCTAATAATCTGTAATTTAGCAGTGCAGATTTAGTGGTCCGATTTAAATTATGCCATGTTTGTTCTGGGATATTAGCACATGGAGAACATTATTGATCTCATCTCAGCCAATCAGAGTGCAGTCAATAACTACTGGTATTGACAGCGTTCTGCATTCTGTATTCTGTCTTCCAAAGCAGACAGGGTAACAACAATGTCAAACCTTTTTCAGCAAGACACTTCCACTGAGGGGGTCCTCTTCTGCCCTGCATCATCCTGTTTAAATCTCCAAAAAGAAGCCTAAAATATGGGAGACCATTTCACTTTCTTATAGAGAAACTGTTTACTTTTTTAGAACATCAAGTACATGCTCACGTTAAACACACAGTTTCAAGTCAAATGCACAACTCATGAAGACAAACCTATTTTTTAAGTATACAAAATACAAGCACATTTAATTTGCTAGGATACTTTGTCTATTTACTTTACTCATTATTAAAGTAACGTTTTCTTCACCATCAAAACTCCAAAATATGTAGTGCTACTACCATTATGTGCCAATGGCCTTATAGACCTCTTGGGGAGGGGGTCATTATCACTTGGGATAGTGACCTTTCCCCAGTTTACAGCCCCCGGCTTTGCCTCGGGCAGTAACTTGGTGGTAGGTCATTATCTCACGATAATAACCCCTCAGGTGGGTGTATAAGGCTCTATCAAGTAACGTCTGCCATTTGCCTAGCCTCCCTTGTTGCTAATACTTTCTGGGATGTGCGATGGGTGACTGGGCAGGATATGGTTTTGCTGGTTAACATCGGTTCCAGTGCCTATGTGAGTGTGATAGTATGATACGATAGATTATTTATAAGACACTTAATACCCAGAGGTTTCTGGGATCGAACCTGTGTTGCTCCATGTCGTCTTGCTTCCAAGGCGAGCGTGTTGCCCCTGAGCTATCCTCCCGAGACAAATACCAACGCCCATTATATTCCATATATTATATTGGCCACGAAGTTGGTAAAATAACTCATTATATTCATGCACCAGCTGCCAAGGTTGGTGAGCAACGTGTGGGTCACATGGTAGGTTCCTGGGCTGACTGGCTCCGTTTTATACCATTTAGAGTTGATAAAAATGGATTCTGTTAAGTTGCTTAACACTAACAACACTTATTTAAGGTGATACAGAGCCAGAGATATTTCGCAGCAAGTGCTGTATAAAATCATTTTCACACAAGTAATAACAGGTGACCTTGTTCCCCTACACATTCGCAGTAATTGTGTGAACCCCTGAAAGGAGAAAGGCTGAGGTGGGCCTTCCCACCTTGCCAACCTGTGACTACTTCTGCACGCTTGCATTCTCGGCAAAGGGGGCTCACACTCTCGGCGCGAGTTTTCCAGGAAAGTGAGAGGTGCTTTTGTGACACTGGTGGCCTGAGGATTGTCTATCACTGTTGCCAGCGGGGCTATTTTGTGAACGCAAATGCATTTTAGCATGTAGACCTGTGTGTCTGGGCAACTTGACTACACGTCTGCCCATCGTAGGACATGCGTGTTACCAGCCCTGAGTGTACAAGTGTGTAGTGGGATTAACTTTTTAACACCTGTCAAAAGTGAAGAGGATCTGAGCAGTGCATAACACACCGAGACAGTGGTGCACAGAGGTGAGCGTCCAAAGATGCACAAAAAGACCCAAATAGAAACTTCAAACACACACACAGACTGCGAAACCGTGATAGTAACACCTGTGCAGAAATCGCGAAGATGTAACACTCTGGCCATGTAAGCTGGCACTGCCGCATTTCACTTTAAACCGATGGGTAGAATCCGCAGCCCTCTTTCAGCATAACACAGGGGTTGCAATGAGGCGAGGATGGACGGCAAGACTGGTGTAAAAACCTTCCTGTCTGTGGTGCGAGTCTGAACATACTGAGTACACGGTGCGCTGGCACACACTGCTTTCACAGCCCGTGCTTCCTTGTGTGGAGTGTAATACTGGGATCACACCGGATTGGGTAAAGGAAACAGACGTGTGCATTATTATATAGGCATCCCATGGATGTGGACCTACCAGGCTTCAACAAACCGAGGATATGTAAACTGAGGGCCCTGCTTGCCGACCCTCCAAATAATATAGTACAGTTAGGTGTATACTTGTGTATATGCGCGTTATAAAGGCCATATCATATCATCGACTTCCCCATCCCTCAAACCCCCCAAAATGAATAGAAAGAAGCGTCCACCTGCTAAATGCAGTGGAGATAATTAGCATCATATTTTGGTCATTCTGAAAACACATGAAGCTCTCAGTGTGGAGAGCAGACTGAAGTCTCAACATGGGTCTAGGGGGAAATCAGCTGGTGTCGAATGGGGAACTAAGTGTGGCCTATATGAGATCTCTGCCGGTCTCATTCTCGCATAGTGACTAGCTCAGCCTGTCCATTGGCATTCTCAGCTGGGACTAGCGTGGAATCCCAGCAGGTCAAGTGGAGATCCCTGCTGGGTCTAATGGGGCTCTGAGCGTGGTCTAGTGAAGACTTCACACTGGTGTGGAGGAGACCTCACCTAGTCCAGTGGAGATCTGAGCGTGGTCTAGTGAAGACTTCACACTGGTGTGGAGGAGACCTCACCTAGTCTAGTCTAGTGGAGATCTGAGCGTGGTCTAGTGAAGACTTCACACTGGTGTGGAGGAGACCTCAACTAGTCTAGTCTAGTGGAGATCTGAGCGTGGTCTAGTGAAGACTTCACACTGGTGTGGAGGAGCGTGGTCTAGTGAAGACTTCACACTGGTGTGGAGGAGACCTCACCTAGTCTAGTCTAATGGGGATCTGAGCGTGGTCTAGTGAAGACTTCACACTGGTGTGGAGGAGACCTTACCTAGTCTAATGGGGATCTGAGCGTGGTCTAGTGAAGACTTCACACTGGTGTGGAGGAGACCTCACCTAGTCCAGTGGAGATCTGAGCGTGGTCTAGTGAAGACTTCACACTGGTGTGGAGGAGACCACACCTAGTCTAGTCTAGTCTAGTGGAGAACCGAGCGTGGTCTAGTGAAGACTTCACACTGGTGTGGAGGAGACCTCACCTAGTCTAGTCTAGTCTAGTGGAGATCTGAGCGTGGTCTAGTGAAGACTTCACACTGGTGTGGAGGAGACCTCACCTACTCTAGTCTAATGGGGATCTGAGCGTGGTCTAGTAAAGACTTCACACTGGTGTGGAGGAGACCTTACCTAGTCTAATGGGGATCTGAGCGTGGTCTAGTGAAGACTTCACACTGGTGTGGAGGAGACTTCAACTAGTCTAGTCTAGTGGAGATCTGAGCGTGGCCTAGTGAAGACTTCAAACTGGTTTGGAGAAGACCTCACCTAGTCTAATGGGGATCTGAGCGTGGTCTAGTGAAGACTTCACACTGGTGTGGAGGAGACCTCAACTAGTCTTTTCTAGTGGAGATCTGAGCGTGGTCTAGTGAAGACTTCACACTGGTGTGAAGGAGACCTTACCTAGTCCAGTGGGGATCTGAGCGTGGTATAGTGAAGACTTCATACTGGTGTGGAGGAGACCTCACCTAGTCTAGTGGAGATCTGAGCGTGGTCTAGTGAAGACTTCACACTGGTGTGGAGGAGACCTCACCTAGTCTAGTCTAGTGGAGATCTGAGCATGGTCTAGTGAAGACTTCACACTGGTGTGGAGGAGACCTCACCTAGTCCCTAGTCTAGTCTAGTGGAGATCTGAGCGTGGTCTATTGAAGACTTCACACTGGTGTGGAGGAGACCTCACCTAGTCCCTAGTCTAGTCTAGTGGAGATCTGAGCGTGGTCTAGTGAAGACTTCACACTGGTGTGGAGGAGACATCACCTAGTCTAGTCTAGTGGAGATCTGAGCGTGGTCTAGTGAAGACTTCACACTGGTGTGGAGGAGACCACACCTAGTCTAGTGGAGATCTGAGCGTGGTCTAGTGAAGACTTCACACAGGTGTGGAGAAGACCTTACCTAGTCCAGTGGATATCTGTGCGTGGTCTAAGGAAGACTTCACACTGGTGTGGAGGAGACCTCACCTAGTCTCTGGTCTAGTGGAGATCGGAGCGAGGTCTAGTGAAGACTTCACACTGGTGTGGAGGAGACCTCACCTAGTCCCTAGTCTAGTCTAGTGGAGATCTGAGCGTGGTCTAGTGAAGACTTCGCACTGGTGTGGAGGAGACCTCACCTAGTCCCTAGTCTAGTCTAGTGGAGATCTGAGCGTGGTATAGTGAAGACTTCACACTGGTAGGGAGGAGACCTCACCTAGTCTAGTGGAGATCTGAGCGTGGTCTAGTGAAGACTTCACACTGGTGTAGAGGAGACCTCACCTAGTCTAGTCTAGTGGAGATCTGACCGTGGTCTAGTGAAGACTTCACACTGGTTTGGAGGAGATCTCATTAAGTCTAGAGCAGATAGTAGCATGGCGTAGTGGATAACTCTGCCTGGTCTAACAAAGATCTCATCCTGGTCTTGTGGGATTTCATCCTGATCTAATGGGAGCTTTGCCCTGTCTAGTGGGAGCTCTGCCCTGTCTAGTGGGAGCTCTGCCCTGAATAGTGGGAGCTCTGCCCTGAATAGTGGGAGCACAGCCCTGACTATTGGGATCACAGCTTGATGTAGAAGATATCTCAGTCTAGTGGGTATCTCAGGTGGGTGTAGGGGATATCTCAGCTGGGTCTAGTGAACATTTCCGACAACTGCTGAGGAGATCTTAGTCTAATCTAGTGGCAGTGGAGAGCTCAGCCAGGTCTAGTGGAGAGCTCACCCTGGTCTAATAAGTATCTGAAACTTCTCTCCTTGGGATTGCAGGCGGGTCTGGTAAAGATATCTGCTTGAATCAGAGGAGATCAGTCTGGGCCAATGGTGATCTCAGCCAAGTAGAGTGGACATATCAGCAGGGTCTATTGTAGATTTCAGACTCATGTAAAGGAGATCTCAGCCAAGTCTAGCAGGGATCTCAGCCCGGTCTAGCGGGGATATTAGCCTGGTCTAGCAGGGATCTCAGCTGAGTCTAGCAGGGATCTCAGCCGAGTCTAGCAGGGATCTCAGCCGAGTCTAGCAGGGATCTCAGCCGAGTCTAGCGGGGATCTCAGCCGGGTCTGGTGAACAGATTGGCTTGGGGTAGAGAAGATATTAGTTTGTTCCAAAGGGATATCAGTGGTGGAGAGGTTAGCCTAGTCTGCTGGGTCTAGTGGGGATCTCAGCTGATTTAGTGAAGAATGTATCATAGCAACATCTAGTGGGGATGTCAGTTGGGACTAGTGGAGATCTTAGACTGGTCTAGTAGGTTCCTGGCCTCGTCTAGTGGGGATCTCAGCCGGGTCAAGTGAGGATGTGGTGTGGTCTAGTGGATATCAGAAGGCTCAGCCTCGTATAGTGGAGAGCTCAGCCTCATCTGGTGGGGAGCTCAGCCTCATCTGGTGAATATTCCTACCTGGAGAAGAGGATATATCACATTGGTTCACTGGGGAATTCCAGCTGTGTCTAGTGGGGAACCTACCCTGGTCTAGTGGAGATCCCAGTCTGGCCTAGTGTAGATCCCAGCCTGGACTACTGGGGATCCCCAACATGGTCTAATGGAGATCTTAGTCTGTTCTCTCACATGGTCTAGTGGAGATTTTAGCCTGGTCTAGTGGAAACCTGTTGGGTTTAGTGGTGGGCTCAACCAGGTCAAGTGAAAAGCTCCTCCTGGTCTAGTGTGGATCTCAGCCTGAAGGATAAAATATATCCATCTGGTCCATTGGCAAACTCATCTGTGTCTATTGGGGTTCTCAGCTGATTTAGTGTGGATCCCAGCCTGGTATAGTAGAGAGCTCTATTATAATGACAAATTACAGCAGTAGGGTATACATTTATCACCCTAAATCACTGATTGAATGAAGTTATTTTATTGCAGCATGTGGGATGTAATCAAATGCCCCTAAACCAACTGAACTGAAGGGCCCACTAGGAAAGTAACCTGCCAGCATTTATAACACAACTTTCACACGAGAAATGGGCCTATTAAAGCAGACTGTGTGGTTTCTGCAAATAATACAAGGATGGACCATGTGAAAAGGCTTACCTGTCATTACAAAAGGAAAATCCGTATTTAAATTCACAACGATAGAAGATAATCAAAGGCCCCTTTCGCATTAAAAACAGGATTTCTAAACACTTACACAAAAACAGCTCTGCATGTGTGTTTGCAAGTTAAAGCAGTTTAAATGTGAACAATGTATCCCTGCTAACATAAAAATGTCACGGAAAAGACATGGTGTATGTTGACAAAAAGTAAGGTATGTTATGTTTTGCATGCAAAATACCAGCAAACATTTGAAAAGAAAAGCCCATTTTGTTTCCAGGGAAAAGTTTCTGTAGGCCTGAGGCAAACCCTTTGCTTGCTGTGGGACAAATGTCACAAAAGTCTCATCTCCCATGAAAAGCCTGGTTTACATCCCCCCCCCAGCTATTTTAAAACTGCAATAAAATATGGCCTGCCTGAAAGGTGTTGTCCCTGAAGGCAGGACAGTCTCTGCAGGACAATTCCTTTGGCTGATGCATGACTAAAATGTAAGCAGGAAGTGTGAAAACAGGGGCTACAATTAAGGGAGGCTGAAACTCAAACTTCAAAAAGTAAGCTTCAAACACAAAGACACTAATAAAAAACCCACTGCTAACAGGCTGGCCCAGTGAGAAAAAATGGCCAGAAGGCAGCAGAGTTGCCAATTTTCCAACATGAAGATTGACTATTAATTTAAAAGGACTATTATCATTTAAACATTTTTCTCAGCAACCATAATTTGGGTTTTCTTTATTTATGCGTCATCATTTTGATAATTTCCAAGCTATTTTGGTGATATAAAAGTCTTACCCCTGTGACTCAGGGAAATGTAATGGCCATATAAAATAGGTTTCTGGCTGATCTGAAAATGTTCCAAATTTAAGGGTTGGTTAACCAGTGGAGGATGAAAGTAGGAATATGGTTAATACATTGCATGTTCTTAACTTTTGTGCTTCTTGTAAAAACAGCAGAAAATTGCCAAACGGCTGTGAAACATGGTGCAGACCTGGCTGTTGTTTTTATTTAATTCCACATGATCAGCTGAATTGGAATATATATAAATGATGGCAGTTGTGAGTAAAATTATGAAGTTTTGCTACATAACTAGATTTTTGCCAAAAGTTGGCATCAGAACAAATGGGCATTGCAAGTGAATCTGCCAAATGTCTGATCCAGACTCTTAAACCAATCTGTAGAGAGAGCCAGGAGTTGGAAAGAGTGAGAAGGTGAAATGTCCAATCCTATTTGTGAGAACTCTTGTAGGGTACTCCCCCAAGATGGTAAACTTGATGGTGTTATCGCTGTTATATAACGGGGAATGCACTATGTGGAAGGGACAGAGCTGCTGACATTTTCCATCGGGGAGAGCTGCTCAAACGTACATCTGACAGCTGCATGGAAACACCAGAGGAGATTGCTGAGAGTGCATCTGGGTGGAGCTGTCCATTTCTAGGAACCCTTAAAAGCTGACTCGGTCCTATGGTGGAGAGCGGGAGGTCATCCTTGAGAGTGGAGTGACCAGACCCCTGCCCTATCTTTCCAGAGAGTCCTGACATGCAGCTGGCTGCTGTGAACTTACTTTAAACAGAGGTTTTCAATGTAAGTAGACTTGAGCCCTTCGTAACCAAAAGGTGGCATAGTCTGCTGGCCTTAAATATTTTCCCTTTATAGTGGGGCTGGGCAAAAACTTTGTATATCCTTAGCTTATTTAACTGCAAAAATATCAAATTCATTAATTCCCTTTGGCAGAACACTACGGGGTGATTTTTGTTAAAATTTGAAATCAACAAAGCTCACTTCCCAGTGTGGACTGAAACACTATACCCTATCATTTAATTTGGTGATCCTTTTTGTCATGTTGACCCCACCTTCTTTATGGAAGAGGGATGTCTTTGTTCTTAAATCAGTCCAATCTTTTTGTCCAACCTTCCCCAACATAGGTCTTTCAACGGAGTCGGGGGGGTGGGGGGGGTCTGAAATCCAAAATTCTTCAACCATCCTAATTGTCCTGTCAGGCTTCCCCAACCCAGAGCAAAGTAGGGGGGTCTTAAAACAAACTGCTTAATCACCCTGCATTTATTTCAAACAAAATGTGTTAGTGAAATCATAATTGCCCTATGCATTTGTCTAAATCTGAAAAACCAAACTGCTAGCCTTTTAAGCACACGGGAAAATCGAAATTGCACAACACTACATTTGTAAATTGTCTTCACTGACATGCGCTTATTATTTCTTGAAGTGAAATGTGTAGAAAGTAAAGAATTGTGATTTGCATTCTTTTCAACTCACTCATGTGATTTATTTATGTTGAGAGAGGTTGACTGTGCTTTGCCATGGATAAAGTGTAGCTTGACATTTCAGTGTGAAGTTTGTGACAGCCAATTCAAATAAATATACATGTATTTCCTGCACACCGGCATGGTTCTTGGCTCATAGGTATCTCAGGGGGAGGGATCCAGGGGATATTAAATGAATTGAAGATAGGGCTGAATTAAAAAAAAATACAGTTTATTGTGTGATACTTAGCTTGTGGAGGAAAGGAACTCCCTGTGTCGAGAGCAGCCTCTCAAACCATCAATAATTGGGGGCTTGTGCCAGGGATTTAGCTGCCTATTTCTGAATCATGACAAGTGCATTGTGACAGACTATTCCTTTTGTTGCAATTGCATTAAGGTGGAGGGAAAGTCATCTTTGCCTTGTTAAAGTGCCACGAGGACTTGTCCTGTGAGTTCCAGAGAGCTGTTTGGGTGAAAAAATAAGATTCAGTAAAAAAAAACAAAAAATGAATATAATTGATTTAGATGATGCCAGAAGACATTTCCTTACAGAGCTGTTCATTCGTGGTGAGTGGATGGAGCCGGATGAAGGAAGCCAACAAGCTAAAATGATGCAAAATGACGCATCAGAAGGAACTGATATTTGTTGTGAAGGTAGGACATGGCACAACGCATTAGAGGCATTTTATATGACCTGAAATGTTCAAAAAGAACTGAGTCAAATGGCTCAGCTCGTGGCTTATCTATACTTCCACTTGCAGTTAGTAGAAGAGTGAGTGCACAAGATTGAGGCCTGTGTTAGAAGATCAAGTACAGCAGCACCATATTTTTGAGCTAAAACAAGAAAGCCTCATGGAACAACTCAAAATGAATTAAAAACCCAGCAGGAGTCAAGTGCAGAGCATGAAACACAGTCTCCTGCACTTGAAAATGCACGTAAAGAGTGTGTAAAATGTGAGCACATTGCAACATAAGGTAAATGAGCAGAATATTTATAATAGAGTGTTGTTAGAGGGCATTGTGCCGTCAAACAACAAATTACAAATTAGGTAATTGGAAAGGGAAACTAATCCGTCTTTCATTAAAGAGATTGACTCACAAAAATAGTTTGATGAGGTGCGGCACAAGGTAAATATTCTGAAAGAACATAATTTACAACTGGTCGAAGACCAAGATGCATTCAGGCTGAAAGTGGATGCTGAGAAGGAACAGTCAGGTCCTCGGGAATTGACCAGAATTACAGAAGAAAGGAAGGAGCTAGTAGCGTGTGTGAGGCAAATAGAAGCTAAACTATTAGAGGCAGCAAATTGTAGGAATGAGCAAGAGAAAGTGATTGTTCTCCTGAAGTGCCTTTAATATGTATGCAGAATACAAGGTTCACAGCGGGAGAATGAATCAATTCAGCATTAGGTGCAGCAAACAAAAGATTGGTTGACAGCTCAGTGCAGGGTGCTTGACACTAATCATGCCTAAGCGTCAGAATTAAAAAGGTCAGCTCTCAGACTACCAACAGGAAATAAGGAACGAGAGACACAAGGGTGAGAGTCTCAACAAGGAAAATGAAAATTATAAAAAGGCCCTGTGGTACCCTAAGCAATCAGGATATGGGACAAGGCCCACTGATCAAGGTGAGGCGTCCCTCCCAGCAGGGCCTCAGGCCAGTCCTTTACAGCCTCCAATGTTCGAATGGGAACCAACCTCATGCATGCCACTGATAAGGAACAGGGTGAGGTGAAGCAGTTGGACTTACCCTGGCCCGGCCCAACTGATCCAGAAGGCCAGTCTCTGTCTGATATTGATGAGTATACATCTCTACCCCCACAGAAGGAAAGGTGGATGGACCAGTGTGTCCTGGAAGGCCATAAGAAATCTTATGAATAATTCTGGCACAGAAAACTCCTATGATGAGAAGATCAGGGAGTTAGACTTGTAGAAGATGAGGATATAAAGAGACCACCTAGATCACCTCGCTGGGTCCTAACTTGCGTGTTCTTAATTGTTATGCTTTTTGTAGAAAGGGTGGGACATTACCAAATGGCTGTGCAACATGGTGTGGACCCGGTTGTTTCAATTCCCTGTGATTAGCTGAATAGGAAAACATACATATGATGGCAGTTATGAGTAAAATTATTATGTTTTTCCACATTACCAGATTTTTTTTTTCAAAAATTGACATGAGAACAAATGGGGACTGCAAATGAAGCTGTCATATGTCTGGTCAAGATTCTTAAACCAATCCGTAGAGAGAGGTGGGAGGAGAGAGAAGGGTAAATGTCCAATACTATTTGTGAAATCTCTTGCAGGGTACTCCCCAAAGATTGTAAACTTGATATGCATTAAGAGGAAGGGACAGAGGTGCTGAAATTTACCATCAGGGAGAGCAGCTGAAACTTACCACCGGACAGCTGCAAGGAAACACCAGAGGAGATTGCTGAGAGTGCATCTGGGTGGAGCTGTCTAATTCTAGGAAGGCTTAAAAGCTGACTGGTTCCTATGGTGGAGAGCGGGAGGCCATAATCAAATGAAAGTCCTGTCAAGTGGAACAGAATTTAAATCTAATACATGAGTGTTGAATAGACAAAAATAAATTAGAAAAGAGCCCAGAGTGAGACCATAGAAACAAAAAGATCAGCAAACAATTTTATGTCATTTTGTAAAAAGACAGTCATTTTATTATTGTACAACAAATTCAGTAAAATTCATATTCAGGCTATATAGGCCTATACCAAATATTGGATCAATACATTATAGAAAAAAGTGCATAGTAATGAAAATACATTCATTAATTGCATCATAGAGGCAGGCCCACTAAAAGGGTCCACACCACATGCCAATGTGCCAGGCACCGAAAACCCAAGATGAGTGAAGAGAATCACTCAAAAAGGGGAAACGGAGTCCACACAGATGTCTACAAAGTACCTATAAAATATACAGTCACAAATTTGGATAATCTTAATTTTGATAAAACAAAATATGCAAACAATTGAATAGAGGTGCCTATGTCAACTAGCCTGGTGTGGGACAAATAGAATATTTCTAAAGTCAACCAAACACTTAGAAAAAGATCATTTTAGTAGTTTCGACGGGGTGGAAGCATCTAGCCGCATTTCCAGTTGATGCCCGTCTTCCTCAGGACTAAATGCTACCTTATGGTCAACAGCCACAGATAGCGGCTCAATTAAATTATACAAAATTTTTAAGAATGAAGCTAAAGTAGACACACCCAAAACGGGTCGACAGTCCTAGAAGAAAGAAAATAAACAAAACATGAAGATTAAAAACTAAAAGGAAATGCTGCTGGGGACATTTCTTACAATCAAAGTAAAAAAACATTTCAACAAAAGCATAATTATAACTATAAAGCCGGTTGAAAACTATATATACCATTTACTCAACCAGGCTGGCCAATCATAGAATTCAAATGACGTGTTGGTCCTGCCACAGGTAGATCTCTTTTGAGTCTGTGGGGACATAGAGAAAAGGAAAGAAAAAAGGAGAATTGGAGGCAAAAGAAGAAAAACTCATGAAATAGGGAAAAACCTTAATTCATACTAGTTGAGAGAGAATTAAGTTAAACCATCAGTTGGCCAAATGCAGAGAACCAGATAATTCCAATGGAGAGTGGGAGGCCATCCTTAAGAGTGGAGAAATCCAAAATTCTTCAATCATACTAATTTTCCTGTCAGACTTGCACAACCTAGAACAAAGTAGGGGCGTATAAAAACAAATGGCTAAATCACCCTGCTTTTTTTAAAGCAAATGTGTGGGTGAAATTATAATTGCCAGATGCATTTGTCCAAATTTGAAAACCCGAACTGCTAACCTTTTAAGCGTGCAGAAACATCAAAATTACACAGCACTACATTTGTAAATTGTGTTTACTGACCACCACTAAATGTTTCTTAAAGTGAAATGTGTAGAAAATAAAGAATTGTGATTTGTGTTCTTTTCAAATCACTAGTGCTATTGATTTATGTTGAGAGACATTTAGTGGGTTGTACCATGGATGAAGTGTTGTTTGACATTTCAGTGCGAGTTTCCTAACATCTAATTCAAATAAATATAGATATATTTCCTGTACACCAGCCTGTTTCTTGGCTCAATGCTAGCTCTCGGGACAAAGGATCCAAGGGGCGTTAGATTAATTGGGGATAGGGCTGAATCAAAAGAACCAACATTATCCATTTATTGCGGGACACTTAGCTTGGGGAGGGAAGGAACTCCCTGTATCGAGGGTGGCCTCTCAATAAACCTTTACAATCTCTATTGTAAAAAAATGAAACACAAAACGCAAACAATTCTCACAAAAAATAAAGCTACCCATAGCATACAACATTTATCAAAACAGTGTGCGGTTTAGAATACAAACAACAAAGCAAGGAAGGGCGGCTGTTTGATTCCAAACCATTATTGCATGTGAACATTATAAATACACTTGCTTTTCAACCTGCGAATTACATAGCTTTGTTTGTGTGTTTACAAACAATTCATACATGCATACAGTTCACATGCACAAAGTTTCCATCCTGTTTCTGTCATGGCAACCCAATTATGACATTCATCAGGGTAAAACATTTAGTAGTATATAGCCCAAACTACTATCCCCCACTGGGAACTCTTGAAGACCCCGATTGGATCTAATCAGAGGACTTAAAGCTTTCCCAGTGGTGGGTGGTTATTAAAAACAACTTCCATTGGTCAGCTCAGCATGGTCTAATGAATGTCTCACATGGTCCAATGGTGATCATAGCATGGTCTAGTAGAGATCTGTGCCTGGTCTAGTCAGGACCTTGGTTGGGTCTAGTTGGGACCTCAGCTGATATAGTGGAGATGTCAGACAGGTCTAGGGGTGATCGTCTAGAGGGGATCTCACCCGGGTCCAGAAGGGATCTCAGCCGGTTCCAGAGGGGTTGTTAAAAAATGTAATTGTTCAGCACAGCATGGTCTAATAAAATTCTCACATGGTGCAATGTAGATTTTAGCATCATCTAATAGAGCTCTTTATCTTGTCTAGAGCGTTTCAGTCAGGTCTATTGGGGATCTCCACTGGATCTAGTATGGATCTCAGCCTCGTCTGGTGAATGTCTCAGCCTGGTGTAGAGGAGATATTGGTCTGGTCCAATGGGATATCAGGAGTTTCTAGTGGGGTTCTCAACTGGGTCTAGTGAGTAGCCATATCAGATGGGTCTGATGATGAATGGATCTCATCTGAATGTAGTGGGCACCTCAGCTTGGTCTAGTCAGGATCTTGACCGGATCTAGTTGAGATACCAGCTTAATCTAGCTGGGATCTCAGTCGGGTCTAATGGATAGCTCAGTTTGGTCTAACAGATATCTCTGCCACGTCTAGTGGGGAACCCAGCCTGGTCTAGTGGGGACCCCCGCATGGTCTAGTGGGGATCTCTGCTGGGTCCAGTGGGATCTCAGCTGGGTGCAGTGGGGATCTCAGCTGGGTGCAGTGGGGATCTCAGCTGGGTGCAGTGGGGTTTCAGCTGGGTTTACTAGAGATCTTTGTTGGTCTTGAGATGATTTCAGACTGGTGTATAGAGATCTCACTCATGTCTAATCTACTGATATCCCAGCCTGTATCCAGTGATTTCATTGCAGAGTATTCACTGCACACATTTATCGTTGTGGAATATTAATTGGGTATACAGTGATGTTATTGAGAAGAAAACAAAGAATGCATTTAAAACAAATATAAAAAAGAACACATTTTAGAAAACTATATATGTGTTTGGGAATGGGAATAGTAGTTTTAGGGGTGGGGGAAACGTCTTTTTTTTTAAAGCAGGGGTGTGTGGGGAACCCACCCAAAAACAGCAAATATTTTTAAAAAATGTATTTAGATGTTTTTTCTTCGTTCAAAATGCATTCTTTGTTTTATCATTCGATAAAATCACATGTAACCTATTAATTGCAATGAAATTCACTGAACATATAAAAATGAACAAAAAAAAACTTGTAGTATTGGAAACGGGAATGAGTTGACAGTGGTGGATGAATGAAGGGTAGGGGTTACCTGATTGATGCAGCCACCCCCCCCACACACACACGTTGCAGCTGCAAATCAGTTAAAAAGAAAATTGGCTGCAAAAAGGTGGTGGTAAGAACACTTGGAACCATCGCACCCTGGTGTAGTAGATTTGTGTAAATCTCATCATGGTCTAGTTAACATCTCAGCCTGGTCTGATGAAGATCTCGGTCTGGTCTGGTGAGGTGAGGTGAGGTGAAGATCTTGGCCTCGCCCAGTGTATACCTCACCCAGGTCTAGTGGGGATCCCAGTCTGGTCTAATCCAGATCTGAGTCTAGCTTAGAGGAGAGCTTGCCCTCTATATCTTGGCCAAGCCTATTGCAGATCCCATCATGACCTATTTGAAATATCAGCATGACCTAGTGGAAACGTGAGCATGGAATAGTGTAGATCTGAGTGGGTCTAGTGACGATATAAGCATGGCCTAGTGGAAATAGGCGTATGGAATAGTGTAGATCTGAGTGTGTCTAGTGAAGATATAAGCATGGTATAGTGGATATGTCCGCCTGGCTGAGTAGAGATCTCAGCATGGCCTGGTGGTGATCTCAGTCTATCCTACTGAAGATATCGCCCAGCCCTAGTGGAGAATTTAGGGTGACTAGCAGAGACTTTAGTCTATCCTAGTTGGAACACATTAAAAAGCTGAAGAATTTAGGGGCCAGTTTTATCTCAAGCCCGGCTTTGGGCAAGTCACATTCTCTTCTGTTGCCTGAAATGGAATTGTCACCCAGTCCACACAATAGATTAATGAAAATGGTCAACACAATTGAAGAAAGTGCTGTAACCTTTTCTGCTTTCCATTGTCAAAAGTTAAACACTTGTGTATAAGCCTTGAAACACATATGTGTAGGCGCGTTCTAAACGCCATACCATACTAGTTTCATTGAGTCGAATCATTTCTCAATATTGTCGCTTGAGTGTTGTGTAGCTTGTGTAATATTAATGCTATTAGCGTTTTAGCACATGACTAGTCTGATTTGTCTAAAGGGAAAACAAACAATGGCAGATGAAACTGAATGAGCCAAAGCTTCCTAACCATAGGCAGTAAATCCCCCCCTAGGTGGCATTCCATTCCATCAATTTTAGCTCATCTGTCCCTTTAAACGTGCTGGCAGTTCCTGATCTCCATAAGCATCCCTCCTACAATAATCGTGACAATACGGTGAATATCAACACATTTCCACATAAAAGCCTCAGAATGTGATAGCTGGGGAGCCTGTCCAGAGCCCGCCAGCATCTCTCTCCTCTCATGTCCTTTCATTAAGAATGCATGCGCTTTCCTAATAAGCCAGGACAAAATGAAACATCTCGGCGCCGCGGCCGTGCTGTGAAAGTTCTTTTGTCCAGTGCATAGTACATATCAGTGGGCCTCCATAAATATTAAACACGCCCCTACTGCACACAAGGCACTCCTCCGCGGATCTATCAAGCGGCCCCATCAAGCACACTCTTATAACTCTCAATCAGCAGGCGCACACAGCCTTTATTACCAATATCCGATTTGAAAGGACCCGCCTCTACAGAAAACCGCACGAAAAACAGCCAAGATCACACATGGTTTTAACAAATGAAACATTATTTTGCCAAAGCGTTTGCATTCTAAGACATTGTGTTGCGCGACAACGTTCACAAGACTGTTAAAAATAAATGAAAGGCACCAAACACAAAATAATTGAGGGCATGTTGCTCAAGAGCCTCAAATTTCCACGAGTCCTGCTCCCAGTGTCAGCGGGAGATGTGTTGAGGGTGGCCTCTACGCTGTGTAGGGTCCCTTGAACCATTGTGTGGCGATGCACAGTGCAACACACGCTGTCGTCCCAGTGTACAGGACTCAACTGGTGTTCTTCTCCAAGATCACGCCTGTTGTGTGGGGGCGGAGAAGAACACAGAGTGAGGTCCCCCCTCAACACGTCTCCCGCTGACACTGCGAGCAGGATTCGTGAGCAGGGCGCCCCATCACAGAACAGAGGCTTTGGGGCTCAAAATTGTCCACATCTATATTTCAGACTCAGAGGCTTTTAAATGCGGGTTCCAAGAAGATGCTGACGTGTATTAAGCACTCTGAAAAGGTCACAGGTCTGTTAGTCTTCCTGGGTCTGTGGGCGGCCCTCGGCAAGCCTGCAAGGTCCGGAGTCTGTGCACTTTCACACTGCCATTGGGCTCATATCACACTAAGCTTACAGAACATACCTCAGGCTTGCGTCGACCACCTGCCTGCCCTTGAACGGCCCTATCACTGGGTGGCATGTCTGTCAAGAGGACGCTTGGGAGGGGTGCCACCCCCTGGCTGCCATCGGCCCTGGTGCATTCGCGCACAACCACGCATGGAGTTCAAGGCGACTACCAACTCCTAGCCATCCTTCTCTTAGATCCAGCCCCTCGACTGCCCGCCGACCTGATGCTACGGCGTTTCCAGCGTCACCCCAGGGGAGTGTCACCCTCCCGGGTCGCATGCAAAGACCAGTAGCAGATTTTGGGAAAAAGACAGCGCACCGGTGTGTGCATTCGATCCATGATACAGGCGCCCAGCATGCTTCCAGGCACTAGAAGACACCCCGAACCTGCATTGCAGGGGTAGCAGAAAAGACTGTACTTGACAGACACAAGACACGCTGCCAGCTCCCACCCCACTATTCTTTTTGATTAATGAATGAACAGGTTGATTTATAAGAAGCGCCTGTGTCTTGCGAGCAGCTGCGCCTTCAGGCCATATATAAAACCAAGGGTTGGCTCCTTGCACCTCATGCTATCTCTTTCTCTTTCTCCAGCTTCAAATCCTATTCCGGCCCCACAATGTATAAAGCAGAGAGCTGTTTTACAAAACCCGGCGTGGGCCTGCCCCAAATATTATGGAACAAAGCTCTTTTGATCACAAAAGAATGCACAATAGATAAGAGATCAGATATGACAGGAAGCAGTGAGTTTCTTACAATGGGGTGAGTTTGAGGGACATTCTAATTAGGTTGTGGAGGGGAGTAAATGGAACAGTCACTGGTGGCAATGTATAAGTGGGCATACACATATGACAAGCAACATTGGGCATTTTTAAGTGAAGGTAGAAGGCCCGGTCTGTTAGAACGGGGGTGCTGGTCTGGAGCAGAGTGACTGTGAGCTCAAAGCCAACACAGCACCACAGCAAAACCACATGAATGGAGGCCGTCGGCAAGTGGTAGGGGGTTAGGTCATTAGCCGAGGACAGGCCCGTCATGTGCATTCTCTGGTGTGCATGCAGGCTTCCAGGGCACGCTAGTCCTTCCTACCCAGTCACAACAATTCGCCAACCTAGAGTTTTCCCATCCACAGAACAAGCACATATTCAGTTACACACGAGCCCCCAAAACACTGTTCCTTCAGTCCCTGGGGAAGAAAGGGGGGGGAGTGGCCAATGACACTTTCTACATCATGCAGATATTACGGCGATGAGATTACGTTTGCTGGCCTTCTTGGTGATCGTGGAATCAGGAAAACTAACTTCTAATCTCCGCTTCCCCGCTGGGTAGCAGTTGTGTGATCCTGTGCCTCGAGTCTCTTATCTGCCAATAAACGGCAGCGCTTGGAGACATTATGCCCCCGGCATTAGCAGCTTAAAAAAAAAAGAACGTCTGAACATTTCGATGTTGCTTAAAAGCATCTGGATGCACGTATTTGTGTGCACAGGAGCACTATAAAATGCACCAGTCACGCTTACATGCAATATCTTGTCATGTATAGTGCGTTGCATTAAACGCAAGAAAAATAACCTGCAGATAGCACAGACGCGCCCCCCCCCCCCAAAAAGCCCCATCTGAAGCACGCCAGCCATGCCACTGTAGATAATGAAAGAGTCAGCAACCTGGCACAGAGGGGTGGCAGTGAATCCCCGCCTCTCTGCGCGCATCGCCCTGTAGAGCAGTCCCAGACATGCATGAGGACATGGCTAGAGAGTGTAGCCCCCATTAGAGACCTATGGCGGGGGTGTGTGCAAGGCAGGAGTGGCCCGGTGGAGAGCAGGCTGCCAGGAAAAGGAAGACCTGGCGAGGAGGGCATCTCTGTCTTATCCTTGAAGGCATGCAAGATACTGCGCAGAGGGCAGCGCCGTGTGCGCGCTCCACATGACACCAGAAAACAGGCACACGTTCAGTGCCAGGCGATTTGGGCGATCCCGCTCAGGCCCCGGCATGCCAGCAGTGCATCGTGTATGTTATTGCAATGGGTGTTGCTGTCCCGAGGGGGGATAGGCAGTGGGTGAAAGGTATGGCGGAGATGGGTTTGATGGGGCGCTTGGGGTAACTAAAGGGTTTAGTTGTGGGGAGGCGTGGTGGTCTGTAGAAGAGGTCTAGCGGTGGTCTGGTGGAGAAAGGGAGAGGCTTTTGGAAGTGTGAGGCAGATAACTGCAGCGGGATGGAAGAGACGGGAGCTGGTAAAGAGATGGGGGAGACTTGAGAAAGTATGAGGGGGTTTGGGGGGTGTGGTGGCAGGAGCTGGCAGAGATCTGCGGAGGGGAGAGAGGGTGCAACGGCTTTGGGTGCAGGGGAGGTTACAGTAAAGGGGGCTGTGAAGGCCTATTTGTGGAATAAGGGGGGAGTGGGGGCCCCGGAATGTATGGAGGGGTTGTGGTTGTCAAGGGTGGGGGTTAATTGCCGGAAAGAGTTATGAGGAACGTGAGACCTGGGTTGGAGAGTGTTGGGTGGGCGGGAGAAGGCTCATGGGTGTTTAGGGGCTTACGTGACGATTGGAGATATCCGGATTGTGGGTGATCTGGGCGGGTGTTGGGGGGCGAATGTGTGTGTTGAGTGAATTAGCGGGGGGGGGGACATTTGCATACACATGTCAGAGTGTAAAGAGATGGGTCTGTGCAAGAAGGGGCTTATGGTGGTCTGGCAGGGGGGTGTGGAGGTTTGGGGGAAGACGGCCACAGTACACTGGGGCTTCTGGGGACCCGAGGAGCCGGTGGAATTGAGGAGGTATGCAGGGTGTTTACGGGGCCTGGGGGGGGGGGGGCACATGTCATGTCATTTTGGGCGGGTGAGCTGAGTGTTATTGAGGGGGAGATGGGGCGTGTGGGGGTCTGGAGAAGGGATAGCTCCGGTAGAGGGTATGGTGGAGTCTTTAAGGGTTTTGAGATTTGGGGGAGAATGAGCCTTTTCACGTGTAAAAGAGAGGGGTCTCGCACACACTTAACAGAGAAGAGATGAGGGCATGTTCTAGCTGAGAGGTCATCAGGCGTGCTACCTACAGCATGTGCTTCTTTCATGTATGTGCGGCCCTTCAGACGGAATGAGAAGCCCACCCAGGGGAGGGCGCAGTGCATATGCTCCCAGGCACCAAGGCGACATGTCACCAGCCACTAAATCCTACCGCAGCCTCACAGCGCCCAGAGGCGGCTGGGCGCGCAGCGTGGCGCTAGACAACATTGCAAATGATACCATAAACACATTGCATTTCTGCGGGGCCTTACCTGTCATTGTCGGCGCTCCTGAAGCCAGGTAGGATGTGGCGGAAGCTGCTGTTCCTGTCGAGCTTCGGCTGGCTCTTTGTTCTCTTGATGGAGCCCTTGAGCCGGCGGCTGAGGAAGCCCTGCGGAGGGAGACAAGAAGGAGGCCGGGTCAGTGGGGCGCTGGCACAGGGGCTCCCGGGCGCATGGTCCCCGCGCTGCGCGTCCACAGCTGCTGGCAGCGCTGCCTGGACAGACTCCCTCCAACATCTGCGCCCGCTGCTCGGAGGCCAGCGCTACGTCGACGCGAGACTCCCCGAAGCCTCTGTTGCCATGGCAACCCATCAGCTCGCTTGGAAATACTGTCTGCGAGTCGAGGAGAGCATATTGCAACCCTCAGCGAGGTGAAGCGCTCCTGTTCATTTCGTATCAGGCGACGTCCCTTTGTTGCCCCCTTCCCTCCCTCTGGCTCCGGGTTTATTGAGGGTGGGACACCAGTCTCAATAAAAGTAAACACACGCACGCACCCATCGCTTCCCACTCTATGAATGCTGTATTTAAAGGCGTCACAGTTGCGCGCGACCCTAATGCGCTGGGGGTACCACAACCTTTATGATGTTGTCAAAGTTGTAACAGTAAGAATCTGGAATTAGTTATAGCACTTTACACAAAGGCATTGCGCACAGAACATTTTATAACAATCATGTATTAATGTACTCAATGTATTGTTATGGATGTGCTATGTGCGTTAACTAGTCGCTTCTGAGCGCCTGCGGGCCAGGAGTACAGTGTATATAGGAGTCATGGGGGGGGGGGCGGTGGGGGATCGTGAAAAGCACCGATCAGCATTGTTCCTGATAAAAGAGGGCAACTGGGGGAGCAATCTGAGAGCATTGTCATGCCAGGGTGGGAAGCACTTTGTGGGCTCTCCCGCTGCAAGAGAGCAGGGGCCTGCGAACCAGCGCGCTCTCACTGCAAGAGAGCAGATACTCTCAGGATACTATAGTGCAGGGGCCTGCAACCTGTGGCTCACCAGATGTAATAGAACAGGGCTCTACCAAACTCCACTCTCTCGCTGCAAAAGAGCAGGGGACTGCAAACTGGGGGCCCTCTCCCTACAATAGAGCAGGGGCCCGCAGCCCGGGGCTCACCAGATGTAATAGAACAGGGGTCTACCAAACAGCACTCTCTCGCTGCAAGAGAGCAGGGACTCTGCAGATGCAATAGAGCAGGGGCCCGGAGCCTGGGGTTCACCATATGCAGGTGAACAGGGGTCTGCAAACCAGCACTCTCTGCCTGCAATAGAGCAGGGCCTGCAGCCTGTGGCTCACCAGATGCAGGTGAACAGGGGTCTGCAAACCAACGCTCGCTCCTTGCAAGAGAGCAGGGATCTACACACCAGTGCTCACTCGCTGAAAGAGAGCAGGGGCCTGCGAACCAGCACACTCTCGCTGCAAGAGAACAGACTCTCAGGATACTATAGTGCAGGGGCCTGTAACCTGTGGCTCACCAGATGTAATAGAACAGGGGTCTACCAAACAGCACTCTCTCGCTGCAAGAGAGCAGGGGACTGCAAACTGGGGGCCCTCTCCCTGCAATAGAGCAGGGTCCTGTAGCCTGTGGCTCACCAAATGCAGTAGAACAGGGGTCTGCGAAACAGCACTCTCTTCTTGCAAGAGAGCAGGAGTCTACGAACCAGCACTCTCTCACTGCAAGAGAGCAGGGACTCTGCAGATGCAATAGAGCAGGGGTCCGCAGCCCAGGGCTCACCATATGCAGGTGAACAGGGGTCTGCAAACCAGCACTCTCTGCCTGCAATAGAGCAGGGCCTGCAGCCTGTGGCTCACCAGATGCAGGTGAACAGGGGTCTGCAAACCAACGCTTGCTCCTTGCAAGAGAGCAAGGGTCTACACACCAGTGCTCTCTCGATGAAAGAGAGCAGGGGTCTACGAACCAGTGCTCTCACTGCAAGAGAGAAGGGACTCTCCAAATGCAATAGAGCAGGGGCACGCAGCCTATGGCTCACCTGATGCAGTAGAACAGGGGTCTGCTAACCAGAACGCTCTCTTTGCAAGAGAGCAGGGGTCTACGAGCCAGTGCTCTCTCGCTGCAAGACAGCAAGGACTCTCTGAGATGCAATAAAGTAAGGGCCTGCAACCTATGGCTCACCAGATGCCGTAGAACAGGGGTCTGCGAAAAACCACTCTCTTCCTGCAAGAGAGCATGGGTCTATGAACCAGTGCTCTCTCACTGCAAGAGAGCAGGGGTCTAAAAGCCAGTGCTCACACTGCAAGAGAGCAGGGACTCTCCAGATGCAATAGAGCATTGGCCACCAGCCTGTGGCTCACCAGATGCAGTAGAGCAGGGGTCTGCGAAAAAACACTCTCTCCCTGCAAGATAGGATGGGTCTACGAACCAGTGCTCTCTCGCTGCAAGAGAGCAGGGGTCTACAAACTAGTGCTCTCTCACTGCAAGAGAGCAGGGGTTTACGAACCAGCACTCTCTCGCTGAAAGAGAGCAGGGACTCTCCAGATGCAATAGAGCAGTGGCCTGCAGCCTGTGACTCATCAGATGAAGTAGAACAGAGTTCTGTGAACCAGCACTCTCTCCCTGCAAGAGAGCAGGGGTCTACGAACCAGTGCGCTCTCGCTGCAAGAGAGCAGGGGTTTACAAACCAGCGCTCTCTCGCTGGTAGAGAGCAGGGATTCTCCAGATGCAATAGAGCAGGGGCCTCCAGCCTGTGGCTAACCAGATGCATTAGAACAGGGGTCTGTGAAACACTGTGTTATCACTGCAAGAGAGCAGGGGTCTAAAAGCCAGTGCTCACACTGCAAGAGAGCAGGGACTCTCCAGATGCAATAGAGCATTGGCCTCCAGCCTGTGGCTCACCAGATGCAGTAGAGCAGGGGTCTGGGAAAAACCACTCTCTCCCTGCAAGATAGCATGGGTCTGCGAACCAGTGCTCTCTTGCTGCAAGAGAGCAGGACTCTACGAACCAGTGCTCTCTCACCACAAGAGAGCAGGGGTTTACGAACCAGCACTCTCTCGCTGAAAGAGAGCAGGGTCTCTCCAGATGCAATAGAGCAGGGGCCTGCAGCCTGTGACTCACCAGATGAAGTAGAACAGAGTTCTGTGAAGCACTCTCTCCCTGCAAGAGAGCAGGGGACTATGAACCAGTGCTCTCTCGCTGCAAGAGAGCAGGGGTTTACAAACCAGCGCTCTCTCGCTGGTAGAGAGCAGGGACTCTCCAGATGCAATAGAGCAGGGGCCTCCAGCCTGTGGCTAACCAGATGCATTAGAACAGGGGTCTGTGAAACACTGTGCTCTCGCTGCAAGAGAGCAGGGCTCTACGAACCTGCGTTCCATCACTGCAAGAGGCAGGGACTCTCCAGATGCAATAGAGCAGGGTATGGGGTGCATTTAAGGCCCTGAAACAGAAATCCCTGTCACCTGCATTAAACATTGCCACAAAAACGGCCGTGCTTGGCTTTCCCTGGCACATGTGTGGCAAGCATGTGAACACTGCATCCCGGAAAACGGCCCTACATTTGCTTTTCTTTTATGTGAATAACAAGAAAAGTTAACCATTTCACCAAAAACGTCTGCGTTTACTTCTCTTTCATCTGAACAATAAGAAGTTATTCCCTATGTTCAAAAATGGCCCTGCATTTGTTTTTCCTGCATCTGAACATCAAAGTTATGCACTACATCCAAAACGGCCTTGTCTTACTGTTAAATCACATGAGGGGCAAGGATTTCAACATTACAACCTGACACGGCCTGTGTTTTTCCTTTCAAATGAACAGAAGGGCTCTAAAACTCTGCACATGAAAAATGACTGCTTTTTATTTTTATCCCGTGTCAAATCAAAGAGCCCTCTGCAGGGGGTTCACCCCTCTGTGTCAATGGACCTGCAGCAGATGCAAACCCACTTAAAAGGACAAATCAAATTAATCCCATGACCTACAGAACCGCATTCTAACATCAGATGAAAAATATGGCTTGCACATGTGCGAAAAAAAATATGAAAAGATAGCTTTTGCTTGCACAGAAATGTCAGTGACTATGTGTGGGTGGGGGTTGGCTAAGCAATGTACATTATATTTTCCCTCACAAGACATCATTCAACTTGGAGGAGGCTCAGGAAACAGGTAAAACACGTTTTTGGGCTCAGGCAGGACATTTCTCAATTGAAAGCTTTGCCTCCCACTGGAAGTCACACTTATAAGTCAACCATTCTACAATAACATGTGATGTGGCTAAGGGCATTATAATTCCCTGCCAAACTGGAAGGCAGTACTAGCAGGGAGAACAAAGAAAATAAGTAAGGCTAGAGCTTGACCCAAAAGTGAGAGTTCCTTCAGCAGCCACTACCAAGGACAAACTGACAAACTTCAAATGGTGTAAAAAAAGTCTTTTGTTGCAAGCTTAGCCAGGGGGAGACAGTTACCTGTGAGGGATGAAGCACTGCCCTCCCATATGTGACAGATGCTCCAAATTGACATTAAAGCAGTGATTCATTTTAGGCATTTCCCCAGCACTCAAAATAACAAATAATTTAATTTTATGCTATTTCCACATGCAATTTCCAGGCAGATTTTTAGAGACTGGATTTTTTTAGGAATGCGTGTTCCTAGGACTTTGTGGACTGAAATAGCCAGTAACGACACGTTCTGGCTGATGGAAAAATGTGACAAGCATGAGATTTGGTGTAGAGATGGAAAATTAGATTGTGAACATGCTTAATCATTTGCAGAATTATAACTGTTATGAATTTCATGAAAATGATGAAAATGTGCCAAAGGGCCATACTACCTTGCACAGAGTTGGAGATCTGCTTGCCTAATTCCCTATTATTCACTGAAACAGTATATCTATTTCTTACGGCAGTGGCTAGGATATGTTGGAAGTTATGATATATGACACAGTTTTGCTAAAAAGTGGACCTGGAAACAAAGAACTATAATAAATGACAAACAGACAGATGGTGCTCCCTCCCCTTGAACAAATCAAGCCAGGGAGTGGAGAGAGGAAGGGGAAACTGTCCTATCCAGGGTAGGAGTAATTCTAGAGCACTCCTCCTAGATTGTAAAATGAATTATGTCATTTGGACTATATAAGGGGGCACTGTACTAGACACAGGGACACACACAAGATTCCGCGGAGACGGGAGAAAGAGGACGGAGGGAAAGCTGAACCTTACCATTTTGGAAAGTGCAGAGACCAGACTCCTTGCCTAGCTGTCCAGAGGAGCCTGAGATCCAGCTGGCTGTCCAGAATGAATCCCATCCAGGAGAGTGCAGAGACCAGTCCCCTTGCCTAGCTGTCCAGAGTCCTGAGATCCAGCTGGCTGTCCAGAATCCCAAACCAAGGCTTACTTTGTAAGTAGCAAATAACCCCAGCCCTGAATTGCATAATCTTTTACTTTTTGCAAAATAACCCCATTGAAAGTCACAAATTGCCAGTATAATTTATTCACCTTGCCATAGTAGAATCTGTATGAGCCTGTGTATGTTAGCATATTCCTTTGATACATTTCTTAGTTGTCTGTATAAATCCTTAGCATTATTTTGAAGTACATCAATTAATTCCCCTATAAGGAAATTCATGGTGCAAGTTGGTTAACCACTCCTTTGCCTCTGGATCCTTCCCCTCCCCTGTGAAGCACTCCTTTGTGCATCCTCTTCTCAAGAAACCCACAGAATATCCTTCTTGTCCAGCTAACTATCGCCCAATTTCCATTACTCCCTTTCTTGGAAAACTCCTGGAAAAGTTGGCCATCTCTCATCTTAACCTTCCTTCCAATTCTGTTGGCTATCTCCATGATCACCAGTCTGGCTTCAGAGCTGCCAGAAGCATGGAAACTGCTCTCCTAAACATCCGTGAAGATCTGCTCACCAACCTTGACTCTAACATTCCCTCTGTCCTCATCCTCCCCGATCTCTCTTCTGCCTTCGACACGGTCAACCATACCATCCTGCTCAACCGTGTCCATGAAAACCTGGGTATCACTGATCAGGCTCTGGCCTGGCTGACCTCTTTCCTCTCAGATCGACCCTCCCAGGTCCAACTTGGGTCCTTCCTTTCATCTATCTTCCTCTCTACCTGTGGTGTTCCCCAGGGGTCTAACCTCTCGCCCTGGCTTTTCAACCAATACCTGGCAACTCTCGCCCACTGCATTGCCATTTTCTGCTCAAATTTCCAGTGCTATGCTGATGACAACTCATTTTCAGGCTGCCCTCTGCCACCTCCTCTCCCTCTCTCATCTCTGATTGCCTAACTGCCATTCAAGATTGGTGTGCCGCCAATGATCTTTGTCTGAATGCCAGCAACACGGAGATCCTCCTCGTCGGCACACCTTCACCATCCTTTCCTCTCACTCTCTGGCCGGCCTCCCTTGGCCCTCCTCCTACCCCCGCCTGCAAGGCTAAGAACCTCGGGGTCATCTTTGACTCCACCCTTTCCTTCTCTGCCCACATCTGAGGTCTCTAAAAAGTCAAATTTCCGACTGCACCTCCTCAGAGGTACTCTGCCTCTCTTCTCCTTCCCCCAGAAGCTCATGGTATCTCAAGCTCTAGTTCTCTCTAGCTTGGACTATTGTAACAGCCTCTTTCTAAATCTACCTGCCTCTACTCTCCACCCTCTGAAACTAATCCAGAACAGGAATTCGAGACTTGTCCTTGGCCTCAAGCCCTGGGATCGTATCTCTCCAGCTCTGGAATCTCTTCACTGGCTCCCAGTGGATGCAAGGATTAAATTCAAAACCCTCTGCATTGTCCACAAGGCTTTCTGGGGCCTGGGGCCAAAATACCTTCAGCTATCCCTCCGCAAATACCTCCCCTCTCGAGCTCTTCGCTCCTCTACCTCCAACTCACTCAGGGTCAGTCCTTTTTTCTAAGAAACGAGCTGGGGGTAGATCTCTGTCTTCGGCTGGGGCCTCCCTCTGGAACAGCCTCCCTGCCACTCTAAAACTTGAGGAGAACCATCTCCGGTTCCAGAAGCACCTCAAGACCTTCCTCTTTTCTTCTGCCTTCGCTCCCCCTCTCCCCTGCTAATCTGTTCTCTCTTGGCACTGTGCACCTGGCCACCCTCTGTCTTTTGGGCCCAGGTACCTGCTCATCCTGTCACCCTCCTGCACTGCCTCCGGGCCACCCCTTGCACTGGGGTCTGTATCTGTACCCATACAGCCCCCCTTTTTCTTCCTGTACTTATCAGACCTACCCTGTCTGCTGCCTTAAACCTAGCACTTGCAAATTGCTGGCTGCATTACCACTGTTTGTTGCCTTTATTATTTATTTATTGATATTTATCTGTTTCTCCTCTGCTTCGCACTTTCCACCTCTCCCCCCTTCCATGCACTTTTCCCCTCCCCCCTCTCCCATGCATTTGCGTGTTCTCAATGTCACTGGGCCTAGTAAGATCGCGGTTTTGTTCTCCCCTGTTCCCCTCCCTTGCCTTGTCGCGCTCTGAAACACTTGTGTACGAGCGCGATAGAAATAAAATATCAATCTCAATCTCAAAAAATGAACCCCCTTGTGTCTAGTGTCATTCTTTAATAACTATAGTCATTAAATTATAGTCTCAACAGAATTAGTTTCTGTGTAACTGAAAACTGAATTTGCCAGTGCATTGTCTGCATTACCCCACAAACTCCTAAATTGCATCTGTCCTATTCAATAACCCAAACCATAGTACCATTGAGAGTAACCCAGTTTGTCTAGAATCCTATCTGTTATGTACCTCTATCCCTGTCCTTAAAAAACGATTTCCTATTTTTGACAGCTAAGCCCCTTTCCTTAACTACCTGTCATTGTCAATCCTGTGTAAAACAAATTTCCAATTGCATTTGTTTTCTCTCCAAAATCGATTTCCTACCTCATTTACACGTTGTTCTGTGTGCTGATTAGTAGTCTCTAAGCATCCCTATCTCCGCAAAGGTAGAAACATGAATTTCCTTTCATTCTGTCCAATTGCCGTGTGACAAATAATCCAAATCCAAATCTGCCATTTTGCTGCGAAAACGGGTTTTCACTTCGTTTTCTGGCTTCCCATCTTGGGGTGGTGGGCTTGATTCCAAATCTGATTTTCTCTTTCTATCCTTACTCATTGCCACTGCCTTCCATTCAAAGGGAATTAAGTTAGCTGATGTTTGGGGTGAGTGTTGCGGGGGAGTGCTTCACCTTGGTGCCATCACTTGCTTTAAAACAGTTTTTCCTGTTTTGTCATTAAAGATCCGTGTGAACTATGTTAGGATTTCTGAACCAATTGGTCTGTAGGAATCATTGCATTTGTTTTGCCACCATGTTAGTGGCTGTTGTAAAAAATGTTCCTTTTCTTTTTCATTAAACCATGAATTAATACATATCTTATTGTTACACACTGTCCTGGTTCATAGTCCATTGTGACTCGGGGTGTTTGTGTAGGTTGGGTGCGAGATGGGTTGGTGGCCTACTCAAATAAAAGAACCTGTGGTTTATTAAAGATAAAAAGCATTTTTATTGTGCCCCACATTCATTGTCAAGGGAAGGAGTCCCTGGCTGGAGCGTGCCGTGTTCTAAAACCGTGACAAAGGGTATGCAAATCTGGGGCCCTCTTCCTGCAATAGAGTAGGGACTGCAACATGTGGCCATCCAGATGCAATAGAGCAGGGGTCTGCAAACCTGGGCTCTGTCTCTCTCTCTCTGCAAGAGAGCAGGGCCTGTAATCTGGGGTCCTTACACTGATAGAGAGCACAGGTCTGCAACCAGTGGCTTTCCAGATGTTTTGGATTGCGACTCCCATGATCCTACACCACTGACTATGCTGACAAGGACTAATGGGAGTTGTAGCCCAAACCATTTGCAGAGGCATAGGTTGCGGACCTATGCAAGTGGGAGAGAGGGGGGAATCTCTTTTAGGAGGATACACTCAAAGACAGCGATGTGCAGGCATGCAAGACCAGCCTCAGGCTGGTGACCCCCTCCTCAGGGTTCAGGTTCTTGCAGCGGCTATTCAGGACTGTCATACAATTGAACACATCCCTACTTTTATCTCTGACAGATAAACAGCTTTGTCGGCCCAGAGATGCTGATCACGGACGGATCTTAGCAGCAAGCCCTTATCACACTGAGCAGTCTTACATTTGGTAATTTATAAAATGGAACACACCAAATTCTTCCAGTTTCTAAGCGCTGTAATAATTGGTTTCACCATAATTAACCACTCGATAACCTCTGGAGGATGAAAGGCTGAGTAGGCTTGACCGGGTATCAAATCCATGGCATCATCCTGTTCCCATGGTGAGTAGCTGCGGTTCAGGTATCCACCTGCTAACATGCGCCACCTTTCTGCTCTTTAGCAATTAGTGGGAAAGTGCATACCTGTTAATATGAATATTACCTACCCCTTATTGTATAGGTGGGAGACATTCACAACATGTTTATTTTAAAATAAAATGAAGCGCTACTAGGTTATAGTAACCTTTTGCAATACAGAAAAGGAACAATTCAACAAGAAAGAACAAAGATAGGGCATGTCATATACCCCATGTGTGTTTCAGCTGGAAGGGAGATCCCGTTATAAATTGCCCTTTTGACATTTTTAAATGAATTGAATTTCATAAAAATGTCTAACTGAAATATATTACAAGAAATTGAGAATTGGAATTTTCATTGATATGTATTTGTAGTCTGCTTTTTTTCTCGATGTTACTATGTTCTTTGTCTTAAAAGCTTTTTATACCAGCGACCTGTTGGTTAAATTTGAGAGGATACATGTTTTTGTTTGGATTGTTATTTTTATGTAATTTTGTTCTCTGTGTCTCAGAGTTTAAGTATTTTTTGTTGCCTCGATGTACGTCTGTCTTTTTACTAAATATTTGTTAAATGGTGTGATGAACAATGTGTCAAAAGTCCTGTTGTGACTAATTGCACACAAAAAAATATACCCCAGAATCACATCAAATAAGTCTGAGTTAAAAGATCCTAAAAAACATACAGTAAGCGAAACAATTCTTATCCATATATGCAGTATTCCTAAAAAAGAAATGTCCTGCTTAAACAAATATAAAATGGAGTCCTTGCCATTTCTTATTGCAATCAATAATCCATATGTGACATGCAGCCCTGGCAATCAGCACGGATTCTGCCGAGTACACAGTGGGCCGAAGTGGATCAGCGGCACCCCTCTGCAACTCAGTGAGGATAGTTGGTATCCTAGGCGATAGCAGGAAGATGGCATTGAACAAGGCAGGGGCGTTGCTAAGGCTAATGGGGCTATAGCCCCTGATCTTTTGGTTGTAGCCCCGGATAGAATCTCAGGAGCTACAGCCAAAAGACTAGCTAGCCCCCAGTCCCAACAGTTCCGACATCAGCTTAGCCCCAGGTCTTTTCCAGACCTAGCAACTCCCCTGGAACAAGGAGTGATGGTGTGTCCTTCTTCAGTACAGAAACGACATGGTCTCTATGGTGCCTTGCCATATATATGTGCATATCATGAAAGCGATCATCATATGTTTACAAACACTGGCTAATCACCCTCCACATCTATTTGAAGCGAAAGGCCATCTCAGAGGAAGTCACAAAGGACTTGGGCTGGTTTCCCCAGGCTCGGCACTCATGGAACGTAGGATAGAAGGAACATTATTACGCCCCCCCCCTCCCCCCCGCCTCAATCCCACGAAGCTGCGCTTTAATCTCCATGGTGTCAGGCTTCGGTGCTGTGCTGGAAGCAGACGATCTCTGGGTTTAGGGTAAAGATGTCCGCGGGAAACATTTAGTTCAGCTGGGGGAGTTGTGGGTTCTAGTCCCTCTCGACAAATTGGTGATGCTTTGGGCTAACCTCTTATGACCTTGTGCCTGGCCTCTCAAATGTGCATTTTTACATTGACTGAACATATATGAGAATCTTAACCACCATGTGTCATTTACACATTTTTTTTTTTAAAAAAAGACGGCTTAACATACACCATTATTGTCATCAAATCGAAATGTGCACTCCTTTATCTTGGAAGAATTAAAGCCTGAGTAGACCCCGGCAGGGCGCCAACCAGCAGTGTGCCAGTCGAACTCACAAACACATATACACCCAGCACTTAACCCACGGTGCTCTCTCTGTATACACCTCATCATTGATGGCCCCGCCGAGCTTCAACTGTGACTGCATTCAGGAGGCGTTTTCCAATCAGAATCAGCCATTTATGTATTTATTTGGAGGGTTTGTGGCCTCTCCAGGGATCATGGGGTGGGGGCGTCTGGGAGGCCACCGGCAGCCCAGACAGCAAGAGACCCCAGCAACATAATTATAATACCCCCATTTCTAACATGTTTGTGTCACCAGGTAATGAAGCGACACCCTCCCTCAAGCACTTTCCTCTAAATTAGTGTACAAAGGCAGTGTGCACAGGCTGTGGTTAAAATAAACACACCTGATAATAGTTTGTTTTACAAGGTGCTGCTTACCATGCTGAACACCACTGGCCTATTGAGCAACATCTTAGGCGTATTAAGCAGCCAAATGGCATTTTTAGCAGGCACCTGCCATACTGAGCTGCATCCCTTCTATAGCCCTTTCATACTGAGCCACCCATGCTACATTATACAACACATTGGCATAGTGATTACCTTGGGCATAATGAGCAGCACCGTGGCATACTTCTGCCATCACCTAGAATGCTGAGCAGCTCCTAGGTACATTTAAAAGGGCCACTAGGAAACGAAACAGAACCTTCCCATATTGTGCACCCACTGCCATAGTCGACAGCAGTGCAGCACACTGGGCCTCGGGCATATAAAGCAGGATAGTAGAACACTGTGCAGCCCTCCGGAAAATGGGGTAGCACCACTGGGACATGAAACAACCCTAGCAAACGGAATATTTGTCTCTGGCGGATAGCTCAGGGTCAAAGTGCAACACAGGTTTGATCCCCGGGTCCGCGCTTAGAAACCTCTGGGTATTAAACGCGTTATAAATAACCTATCATATCATATTCTCCTGCATCTTAGAGTAGCGCCCTGAGGCATTGAATGACCCACTGGCCGCTTGAACAGCTTCCAGGAATACTGATCAGGTCCCGGGCTCCTGCACAATTCCTGCGGCAGACTGGGTTGAGTGACGAGGCGCCACATTCTGCTCGTCACTGTCTTTCAAACGGCAGCTGATATAGCCATCAACCAGTCAGGCAGACTAATCAAGCACCTCTTCGATGTGCACCTTGTAGACCAGCACGTTGATGTGGCTGCACAGAGATGCATAGTGCTAACAGGCATTGCAATATTGCAATGTTGGCGACTCAGCCTTAACAAGGGGCCAGCAGTCGCCGTTATTCCAGTGTTTCCATTTGCCCAAATTCCAACAGAGCAATTCTCACTGCGAGGTACTTCGCACTCTCTCCAACATTTCTATTGTTTTTAACCTGTTTTGTGATTAAGCTATATTATAATGACATCTCTGCCCTGGGGTGGGGGGGTGGATTTAAACAGGTATTATCATCCCTTATCCTCTCAGACCGCAGTTGTGGGCCAATAACACCGGTTACAGCCCGCTCTTCAATGGGTAAGCAAAGGGCCACACAGCCACAGTAACAAAGCTTAGTGTTTCTCTCCTAATGTTCCACATGAATTCCGCCTTAGACAACATTCCACCAGAGCAATTCTCACTGCAAGGCTCCAATCACCTTACCCAAATGTTTTCTTTTTTTAATTTAACCTACTTTTAACCTGTTTGTGATTTTAGCATGCTACAATAGCATTACATCCCTGCTGGAGAGGGCTTTAACAGCTGTTATCAGCCCATGCCATTATGATGTGCCCTGGGGCCTTAACGCATAGGTGGGTCGATAATGCCGGTTATAGCCCTCTCCATCAGGGCTGTAAAGCCTCAGAATAAATACATGAAATAAAGTGAGCACCCACGCACACCCTTGTCATAGTGAGGAAGCCCTTGTATTCTGGATTGCTAACTGGCAAATAAGGCTGGCCTGGCTTTCCTGCACAGCGTTGTGTGCACTGAGTGGCCAGAATAATGGTCCGAGTTCTTACATAGCTGTTCATGCCAGATCCCTGCTTTTACTAAGTGCTGTAGCAGCGTGTGTTATCGTTACTCCATAAGTGGTACCGTGGCATATTGAGCAGCCCCTTTGGCACATTGAGCAGCCCCATATTGGCACATTGAGCAGCCCCATTGGCACATTGAGCAGCCCCACTGGCACATTGAGCAGCCCCATATTGGCACATTGAGCAGCCCCATATTGGCACATTGAGCAGCCCCATATTGGCACATTGAGCAGCCCCACTGGCACATTGAGCAGCCCCATATTGGCACATCGAGCAGCCCCATATTGGCACATTGAGCAGCCCCATATTGGCACATTGAACAGCCCCATATTGGCACATTGAGCAGCCCCATATTGGCACATTGAGCAGCCCCACTGGCACATTGAGCAGCCCCATATTGGCACATCGAGCAGCCCCATATTGGCACATTGAGCAGCCCCATTGGCACATTGAGCAGCCCCATATTGGCCCATTGAGCAGCCCCATATTGGCACATTGAGCAGCCCCATATTGGCACATTGAGCAGCCCCATATTGGCACATTGAGCAGCCCCATATTGGCACATCGAGCAGCCCCATATTGGCACATCGAGCAGCCCCATATTGGCACATTGAGCAGCCCCATATTGGCACATTGAGCAGCCCCATATTGGCACATTGAGCAGCCCCACTGGCACATTGAGCAGCCCCATATTGGCACATCGAGCAGCCCCATTTTGGCACATTGAGCAGCCCCATTGGCACATTGAGCAGCCCCATATTGGCAGATTGAGCAGCCCCACTGGCACATTGAGCAGCCCCACTGGCACATTGAGCAGCCCCATATTGGCAGATTGAGCAGCCCCATATTGGCACATTCAGCAGCCCCATTGGCACATTGAGCAGCCCCATTGGCACATTGTTCAACTCAAGGGCAGGTTTAGCAGCACCCAGGTGCATTAAGCAGTAGCTTAATTATATTGCTGGCACCCTAGAATAATATGATAGGGCATTTATAACGCACATATACACAAGTGTTTCATAGTGCGAATAACAACCCCCGATATTCCTGGCCTCAACTTAGTATTTTGTTCAGCACCCAGAATACTTAATCAGCACAAAGATATATACTGACCGCCCCCTGAAACATGATGTCAGCAGTCCAGATGCCCTTTTGCTTTTCTGATGCAATTTATAATTTACTGGCTCAGGCAGCATGATGGGAAATATGCCCGCTGGCACAGTGTTTCGTAGTAATGCTATTATCCTTTGGCACCGAGGACTAACCCTTCAAGGACCGAGGTACCATCTCTCTATTGGACATACCGTGCTTCTTCCAGGCACCCCATTCATGCATCTTCCACCTCAAAAGAACAATGCACATATTAGTGCCACATACCTCATGATCCCCTCTTCATAATGGTGTCTCAAGCTGACAAGTTTAGCCATGGCATTTGAAATAAGCATTGGCAAAGCCAACTGTTTTGGCTTTTGCATAGGCATGTGTAGCGACAAGAGGGTGTATCTGTACTACTACCCATTATATGGTTGGGGTAGAGGGAGAGAGGCACCCCAGCCAAGGCTCTCAAAGGGTAGCAATGGGCACTCAGGCAAGGCTGAAACGCAAGGGAGGTGATGCAGACTGGTTCTTAGGTGCAGTGAATCCCCACAGCCCCCACAATTGAATCCCCAAGCCCCTCACACTTGAATCACCAAATCCCCACAATGGAATGTCCACACACTAAGTGATGTGCTAACACAGTACTTTTATTACAGGATAAAAAGTCTGGTGGATATATACAACTAAATAAGACTCACTTTGCACTCAGAAATCTAATTCAAATACTTAACTCAATATATACAGTTCTATGTGGTACCACAGTTACCCTTAGATTCAGTCATAATGCACCAACTGAGGACAGTTATTAAGAAGCATTACAATTATTAGGCACGCTTTCACCTCAGACATTAATGTAGAAATGCAGGTAATACTTAGAACATTTGCAGAACACTTTCTTTGGTAAAAAAATGCAATAGTGTGCAAGTATCCACCCGCCTGGGCAACCTGTAAGAAAAAGGCAAGTTGCACTTTGCTTTTAAAGCAATGCCCAGTCCTTATATGTTCATTCATTGTCTGCTTTCGTCTCTTCAGAGCCCACTACCCCAAAGTACCTGGGAAGTCACAAGAGAACAGGATCCAAGATGAATCTGCGACCCTTGGATGAACCCTGAGACTGGAAGGCACTCTTCCTCGTCACAGTACCTTGGGTGCATTGTGAGGTGAAGTGGTGGAGTTTCTCGGTCTCACTCTATGATGCGCCTCGAGAATGGACCCCCTTCTGGAAGGAGGAGTCACTGGCATGTTGAGGCTGAGTAGGCGAAGGGAACCAAGCAGTGTTGGAAAGGCAGCAGTGAAGGTATCTCTCAATGTGGTCTCCTTGGTTGAGTTACTACGCCAGCTGTGGATGTCCAACCAAGATGAAACTTGCTGTGGACCTTGACAAGGCTTGGTAGGTAAAGATACGTTATTTTGCTTTCTGTGGATGACCTTCAATGGTGGCGGGTGCAGTGGCAGAAGTACATGCCAGGCTTCTTCAGTTTGCAGTTTGTTTCGTTCAGTTCTTTGGTGCTGCAACCATAGCACGGGTGACAGAATGGCTTCTGCCAAGTTGAACCCCATAACAGGACACTCTTCAAACCTCCACCAAGTCTGGACCCTCAGGACTCAATCTTCAGTCCGGAATGGGGCGAAAATCACCAGCGGGCACTTTTCTGCAGGCAGGGTCACTGGAATTGTTCAGCCGTGTAAAACCGGACAGATGTTGTGGTTGCAGTTCCCTTTGAATATTTCTATGGTTGGTTGGAACTTTGCAAACTTTGGACATCAGCCAGCACTATGCCAGGGTACCCCCTCTTTTGAGTGATGCACAGCAATCTGGCTTCCTAGCTGTCACAAACTGTCTCCAGACTGTGGACGACACGTGTGGACTTCTTGGACTGAAGATAACCAAAGACTCCTCTTCAGGACTCACAAAGATACCTCTGCAGGACAACAGCTACACAGGACTTGTTTCCAAGACACTTTGAGTGAAGAGCAGCATTTGCACAATGTCCCCTCATAGCTACGGGAAGAGGTCACCTGTCATGCCTGCGGCAATCACTAGGGTTAAACCATGCCCCACTGCTCTCCCAGGTAACACCTATATACAGAGTAACACGGCACACATCCATGCTAACAGTAACATCATAACTCTCCCCTCTGTACACAGAAACCTCAGACATTTTAACCTGCACTACAACTCCCACAAAAACCTGTGCTTTTGTCTCGCTATGGTCGTGATTGGAAGTTGCCATGGAGATTATGGCCGCGTATGGAAGTGGCAGTTCCATGATGTCCGCTTCAGTCACTTGACGCAGATGAAGTTGATTAACCGCTAACTTCAACCGCAGTGTTGCTTCTGTTTTTGCTGAAGTGCTATTACGTAAATTTCTTGTTTCTGTCTGACCACTGAACTTTGCTTACGGATTGACTTTGTCTACTCCTTGTCAGTTGTATTACTCTGGATTTAGCCTACTTACCTCTTGCCTGAACTCGGACCATCCCTTGGATTGCTACTCTCTTTTTTCCCTTGTTACCACGTTTCTGGATTTTGGAACTTTTGCACCTCGATCCGGACCGCTTTGGACCTCGCCTGCCTCAAGTTCCACGCCTTGCACCATCGTTTCATCTACACCGGGGCCAGCATTTTCTATCTGCAACTAAGAGACTCCCCATTCATCTGGACCCATTCTCACGGACCAGGTACTTAGCATGGTGGAGCTTAACTTCTCTCACTTACCGCCTCACACGAACTGGGATTTCACGTGTGCTGCTGGTATTCCCCATAGGTGTCCGCGTTCAATCAGGGTAGCCATTGGGACTAGAGACTTTCATCCCGTCATAGGCATCCTCGTTCCTTCCGGACAGTTCCTTGGGTAGCTACACCCGCTAAGTGATTCCCTGTTGGTCCGTGCAGCCTATGACTTTCTTCCTCATTGGTAAGTGAATGTCCATACCATACAGACACCACAGCATACACCAATCTTGTATCAACGTCCTAACTCAGGGGTCATTTCCTTCCATTTATAGATACTGGCGATGTCCTATGATTCTTGTGATCAAAGCCCTTTTGGGTTCTTGAGTGGAAGTGTCTTATCCTCTTCATGTCAGGTTAGTTGATGTCCATCAGGGAATTATAGTGGTTACTTATTGTAAGAGGTATTTATTGTATTCTTTTACATCCTAGGGTGACGGGTGTTCACTGGTTCCATTCTTTTGAGGAATACATCCTCCTGGTCTGAAGTTATTTAAGATGGGGGTTCTATTGCTAAAAATTATGTGTTGGCTACACTATGAGGTCAACAGTATGATGGATTCTGACATAATCAGAAGCTGTATTTTATAACATGGAGCCAGCGATATTATGGCCCAACTCGTGCAATTGGTTGCTGAGTTGCGCAAAGATATGGCTACAGCCCATGCAGCCACGCAACATCGTCGCATTGATGAAATACAGGCTGGGACAAATCCAACCGCACCTCGGGTCCCTTCTCATACTGTGGCCTCTGGTTCTGGGTTGTTGCATCCTCGACGGGGCGCTAGTCCTATGTTCATGACTGCCCACTTTCCATTGGCGTTCACAGAGAGAATCAATGGGGAACCTAGAGCATACAGGACATTATTGAATCAATGTCACCTGCATTTCTTTTGCAGGCCTCAGTCCTTTCCCGATTCAGCTACTAAAGCTGCCTTCATATTGTCACATATGGGAGGTACGGTGGCCTCATGGGCTAATCCATTACTGGAGTCAGGAAGTGCATTGTTGTTTGAATGTGACGCCCTTATTGAAGCCATACGAAGAATGTTTGATACCAGATACAAGACGCAGGCTACAGATCTAGAGTTGTTAGGGTTAAAACAAGGTGAGTCATCTCTCCTCTCATATCTAGCAAGATTTAATCAGTTGGTCGCCAAAACCGGGTGGCCAGAAGATAAGAAGGCCTCTTTGTTTTACAAGGGTTTGTCAGAGACCTTGAAGGACGTCTTACCCACAGTCCCAGGAGTTCCTGCAATGTTCCCTGAACTGTTGGACCTGGTCCTTCAAATAGATGCCAGAAAAGCAGAACGGAAGGACAAACGCAGGCCCCAATTACCACCATCAGTCGTTCCTTCTGGTTCTGCTCCAGTTAATCCCGAACCTATGCAGATAGGCACAGTTAGAGGCCCCTTGTTTTTATTGTGGTTCTGCTGAGCATTTGTTAAGAGCATGTACTAAGAAACCAAAGAAGTCAGGAAATGCCAGAGCTCGGCAGTAGAAGGGGTTCAACTGCCGAGCGATATTCCCTTGAAACCCCTGAGATCAGCCCCTTTTTCTGTTACCACACAAGCCTCCGTCTCCGATGGTCAGACTTGAGATATCCAGGCAGTGATTGATTCCGGAGCTACTGGCAACTACATCGATGAAGAATTTGCCAAAAGTATTGGTATTCCCATAAAGTCTAAACAGCACCCTGAAGCTGTTCAAGCAGTAGATGTAACCATACTTAGTCCGGGCCTAGTTACTGAACAAACTGTTGATCTCATTCTGACTGTTGGTCAGAATCATGTTGAAACCAAAAGCTTTGACCTGATTGCTGCCCCTCAATACCGTTTGATAGTAGGACTTCCCTGGTTAATGTTACATAATCCAATCATTGATTGGCAGACTAGGGAGCTGGTGTTTGCTTCTGGGCATTGTGAAAACAAGTGTTTGGGTTCTACTGTCATGTTACGAAATCCATGCCGTCCATTGTTGCTCGACTCTCCAACCATTGGAGCTGTTTCAAATGTTCTATTGCCTAAAGAGTATGAATCTTTCAGGGACGTCTTTGATGTAAAGGGCGCGGGCACACTTCCACCCCACAGAACCTACGATTGCCCTATAGACCTCATTCCAGGTTCAAAACTACTGTCGGGTTGAATATAGTCCTTGACGCTAAAAGAAGATCAAATACTGAAGTATTACATCGACAAGTCCTTAGCAACAGGGTTCATATGCCCCTCAAGTCCCCTATAACAGTGCCATTGTTCTTTGTGCCGAAGAAGAAGGGGGATCTTGGGCCATGTATTGATTACCGTACACTTAATGCCATTACTATTAGAAATCAATACCCGATTCCCTGATATCTGTTCTTTTGGACCAGTTAGGCTCCTCTGTATTATATACTAAGCTGGATCTGAGGGGTGCGTGCAATCTGGTTAGAATGAGACAGTGGGATTTGTGGAAGACAGTCTTCAAGACCAAGTATGGCTTATACGAATATTGTGCGATGCTGTTCGGCCTATGCAATAATGCCCCTGCCACTTTTCAGCATTTTATAAACGATGTCTTTAGTGATATGATGGACAGGTTTCTGGTAGTATACCTAGACGACATCTTGAACTATTCAGAAACATATGAAAAACACGTGCAACATGTGAAGCAGGTGTCATAACGTTTACGTGAGTACTCATTTTATGCAAAACTTTGGAAGTGCATTTTTCAGGTATCAGAGGTTGAAATTCTGGGTTATGAAATTACCAACAAAGGTACACAAATGAGCACTGCTAAGGTGAAGGCGGTATTAGACTGCCAGGTACCTACTACGACAAAAGCATTGCAGTCGTTTCTTGGCCAATTTCTATAGACGTTTTGTGAGATCTTTCTCTGAAATTTCAGCCCCTCTCACTAAACTCACTAGTACGAAAACATCCTTTTGCATGGTCATCTGAGGCGGATAAGGCTTTTCAAGCGTTAAAAAATGCTTTCACTTCAGCTCCTGTGTTACAACATCACGATCCTACCCTTCAATTCACTGTTGAAGCAGATGCCTCTGATCTAGCTCTTGGGGCCATTTTGTCTCAAAAGTGTAAGGACACTCAAGTCCTTCACCCAGTAGCTTACCACTCCAGGAAACTCTCTTCTTATGAATTGAATTATAGAGTCATAGAAAAGGAGCACTTGGCCATTTGTGATGCTTTTCAAGTCTGGAGAAATCATTTATTGGCAACAGTGGTCCCTTTTCTGGTCTTCACGGATCATCGAAATCTTATGGCCTTGCAGTCTGTTAAATTCTCCACAGCACGCCATTTGAGGTGGCATGAATTCTTCTCACAGTTTCATTTCATTATTACATACTGCCCTGGTTCTCTACATTCTAAGGCAGATACTCTGTTTTGTTTGGGAGGGGAGGCCACCAAGAAAACTTGTACCGGATCTTTGTTGCTGCCCAAAAAGGTAGTGTGTGCGTGTACGTTACAGACACCTTTGAGGTCTATTCTACAGTCATGGGTCAAACAGAATCCTCAAGTCATACGTGATATGAGCCTAGAAGTGGTACAGGACTTACCCTACCATAAGGGAAAAATGTATCTTCCCGACGCTGTAGCCCAACGTACTGCTATGTTTTGGTGTCACGATTCCAAGTTTGCCGCACATCCTGGTAACAAGAAGATGGTTGAATTAATGCAGCGCTGGTGTTGGTGGCCCACATGGTCAGGGACATAGCTGAGTAGGTCAATGCCTGCGCCGTATGTGTTCAGGGGAAACAGAGTCGGTCTAAGCCTGTGGGTCTATTGCAACCCCTTCCGGTAACTGGTCAATGACCTCAATGGACTTTATTGTTGAACTCCCATCTGTGCAAGGGTCCAATACGGTGTGGGTTGTCTGAGACTACTTTCAAAGATGGTCTTGTTCATACCATGTTATGGCCTCCCAACAGCTCCTGTCCTTGTGGACATGTTTTTGAGACATGTGTTCAGGTATTTTGGTTTACCTAGCGTGGTTGTTACTGATCGGGGTACACAATTTACTTCCCGTTTTTGGAGGGCCCTTATGGGGACGTTCGGCATCAAAGACCGATTTTCTAGCTCCTAGCACCCTCAGACGGATGGGCAGATGGAGTATGTCAACACCACAATAGAGCAATACTTACGATGCCTTATCATTCAATACCCAGGTTCATGGTTGTCTGCTCTGGTGATGGTGGAGTTTGCTTATAACAACTCAATCCACTGTGCCACTGGTGTTTCACCATTTTTTGCCATGTATGGCCATCACCCTCGATCTTTCCCTTTAACTGTGGAAGCCGTTCCCTGCAACCCCACTGCCTTTGCATGTGCCAAAGACCCATCTACGCTCCACTCTAACATCAAGCAACATTTGTTAGAAGCGCAAACTCGCGTCAAACATTTTGCCGACGTCCACCGCTCAGACACACCTGTTTACAAGGTCGGTATGAAGGTTTGGCTCTTCACTAAACACCTGCGTCTGCTAGGTAAAATAACCTTACAACCTCGTTTCGTTTGTCCCCTTTCCATTGTGGAGATCAAAAACCCTGTGGCCTTGAAGTTATTACGGGACTCATGGAGAATACATCTGGTGTTTCACGTTTCCTTACTAAAACCGGTAGTGCATGGTGTTAGATTGCTCTGCCCTATCTGGCCTCCAACGGTTCAATGTACTGACGAGTTTGAGGTACATCAAATCCCCGATACTAAAGCCAGGCAAGGTGTGCACATGTATTTGGTGGGTTTGAAGGGCTATGGTCCAGAGGATCGCACATGGGAACCTGCAGGTCATATTCATTATCCTGATTTGTTGGCAGATTTCTGGGCTTCACGTAGAGTGAGGCGTGCTTTGAGGGGTGTACTGTCATTCCTGCAGCAATCACTAGGGTTAAACCACGCCCCACTGCTCTCCCAGGTAACACCTATAAACAGAGTAACGCGGCACACATCCATGCTAACAGAAACATCATAACTCTCCCCTCTGTATACAGAGACCTCATACATTTTAACCCGCAATTTAACCCCCACAAACACCAGTGCTTTTGTTACAAGTCTCGCTATGGTCATGATTGGAAGTTGCCATGGAGATTATGGACGCGTGTGGGAGTGGCGGCTTCGCGATGTCCGCTTCAATCACGTGACGCGGATCAAGTCATTTATTCGCTAACTTCAACTGCAGCGTTGCTTCTGATTTTGCTGAAGTGCTATTATGTACATTTCTTGTTTCTGTCTGACCATTGAACTTTGCTTACGGATTGCCTTGGTCTACTCCTTGTCGGTTGTGTTACTCTGGGCTTTGCCTACTTACCTCTTGCCTGAACTCGGACCGTCCCTCGGATTGCCACTCTCGTTTTTCCCTTGTTACCACGTTCAGGATTTTGGAACTTTTGCACCTCGACCCGGACCGCTTTGGACTTCGCCTTGTACCATTGTTTCATCTACACCAGAGACAGCATTTTCCATCTGCAACTAAGAGACTCCCCATTCATCTGGACCCATTCTCACGGACCAGGTACTTAGCATAGTGGAGCTTACCTTCTCTCACTTGCCGCTTCACACGAACTGGGATTTTACGTATGCTGCTGGTATTACCCATAGGTACCTGCGCTCTGTCGGTGTAGCCATTGGGACTAGAGACTTTCATGCGTCCAAGGCGTCCTTGTTCCTTCGGGACAGTTCCTTGGGTAGCTCCACCCACTAAGTGATTCCCTGTTGGTCCGTACAGCCTTGCTTCCTCATTGGAAAGTGAATGTCCATACCATACAGACACCACAGCATACACCAATCTTGTATTAACGTCCTAACTCAGGGGTCTTTTCCTTCCATTTATAGATACTGGCAATGTCCTATGATTCTTGTTATCAAAGTCCTTTTGGGTTCTTGAGTGGAAGTGCCTTATCCTCTTCATGTTGAAGGTTAGTTGTCCATCGGGGCATTACAGTGGTTGCTTATTGTAAGAGGTACTAATTGTATTCTTCTACATCCTAGGGTGACGGGTGTTCACTGGTTCCATTCTTTTGAGGAACACATCCTCCTGGTCTGTACTTATGTCACACAGGGTTTCTATTGCTAAAAAGAATTTGTCGGCTGCACTAAGAGGTCAACAGTATGACAGATTCTGGCACCTATCCAGTTCATTTCAGTTTCAGTCCTTGAATCAACAAAGCAGCCTTTGAATTTGTTTAAAAGTTGCAGCCACAGACTTCTTCCTCCCGCTGGATTGAAGTATAAGCTTGAAGAATATTTCAGGTTTCTTCTTCAGGCTTCTGACTGCAGCTTCTGTCAAGGAGGTGAGTGTAGGGTCCCTTGTTATACACAAATGCCCCCATTCACTCAGCTGAGATAGGCTCAGTCAGCCAATCACACACTAGCACATTCATGCAGGCAGCATCCAACCAGGCTCACAGGCAGTCAGGCCATTTATCCATAACCAGAAACCCAAAACAGTGAATGTGTATTGGAGGCAACCCGCAGCCTTTCAGAGCACACACTTTAGTTCATTCCATTTTCAGTCAGGGCTGGCTCATGCAGATCACAGGCATTGTAGCACACAACCAAAACCAGACACCCACAACACAGAATATGAATCGACTCCTCTCTCCATTTATTCAGATCCCACCCCTTGGGTTTACCCAAAACAAGCAGTTCCTGGGAAGGCTCCAGCCCCAGAAGCAATATATGGCTCTTCAACCCAAAAACCATTCAGGGGAAAAAAACAGAGTGAGGGCTTCTCAGGACTTGAGAAACAAAGGGGAAAAGCAAAAGAAACCAAGAGGCTAGAGTGGCCATCTTGCCTTTATGTAGGAATCCATTGATTACTAAGGCAGGACCAGGCGATCTCAAAAATGGAGCTACTCAGAGTCACTGTCAAGTCAGCATGTAGCTGCCATCAGCCCCCTGCTCTGAGGGCAATACACATGTGCCCAAAAACATACGCTAGGGGTGTTTTGGGACAGGCAGATAGTGGATGGAAATAGTCACAGGTATCAGCCTGATCGTGGGCAGTCGTCCAATGGGTACGTAGCTGTGTCCCTACTCACATCCCATCTAGGTTTCCCCTTCAAAACCCATACCTTATCCTTCCATTTTATTTCATTCAATCGCTCAGCCACCGTGCAGTACTTCCCACTGCTTGTGGTATTTTAAAAAGGGCACAGGATCATAGAGAGGAACGAACAGGCGTCTCTACCAAATATACACAAACTCCAGCAGACCATGAAGAAGCCTGAAAGATGCCAATTTACTATGAAATGCTGAGAGCCATGGGTTGGCATGAGAATTCTGTGCAATAGTTGGCAGGCATCAACTTTAATCACACATTCCAAGATGACGCAGAAACCATTAGTGCAGAACTAGGGCCAATCATATCATTTTCTCTCAAAAGCAAAAGCATATTTAAGTATGACAGTCAGCGCCAGTCCCTGGTGAACAGCTTCTGCAAACTCCGAATCTCTAAACATTTTGCCAGTTTTTTTATTCAAATAGATGTGTGAGTTTTCTGAAGGCTTTTAAAGAATGCATGGCAATTGGTGCCTATAAAAATAACTGCAAACAGTGTTTTAAACACGGGCAATACAATGCGATGGGGGGCACTCAGATCTCTGCCTGGGGGATTGGCTTCTAACTCACAGTTCCCCACAAGCTTCTACAGTCTTATCTTCAGCCATGCTATTGTATTATTTATAACATGATAGGTTGTGATCATGTTATTGTAACCGATAACATTATTCTAGAGTCCGCACAATAAGACACAGTTTATACGCTTAGTGAATCCGAATAAATATCTTGAAATTGGGATGGTCAGCCACTGTAAAACCACACCTGAGGTCAAATTATCCAATATTTGCCCATATGCAAATAATTGAGCAAATTGACATAGCACCAATGTTCTATTTGTATAATGCGTGTAGGGACAAGGCCAGTTGGGACCCACACAAGGCACAACCAGCAAGGTTCTCGTTGTTCATTTTCTCATCAACAGATATCTTAGGAAATGGTTTTCCAGCCTATTTCGCTAGGCCTTCTGCCCACCAGACTCGCGAGAACTTCCAACTCAGCCTTGTGGGTGACTTTGTACACTTTGTGTGGAGAGGCTGGGTATAGAGGTCACTGGCCCTTGAACTGTTACACTTACCCTGTCCTAACTTTGGACGAGGCCGGCCCTCCTTGTTTCCATGCCACAAGCCGATTCCTCCGCTCACCCTGGCTTCCGCCCCTTCAGATGAGGGTTTTCCCCCTCCCAAGCTCACTTCAAAACATCTCTCAGGACCCACTTCCACCCTTCCCTTAGACTCTCCTCCAACTTTCTCCTTGACCCTGTCTCCTTCTGGATGTAACCCAACCTCATCCTTAGATACTTCTAACCTCATCCTTGAATAATCTGCCTCCTTTCTGCTGTAACACAACCTTTTCCATAGACCCTCCTCTGTTGCCTCATTCTTTATCCTCCACCATATCCTGCTCCTCCAACTTCCTCCTCCAAACACCATAGTCCTGGTCGCGTTCCACCTCTCTGCACACTCCTTCCAACAGCTTCTCCAACACCACACAGACTGATTGTGAGCTGCCATTATACTTCCTTACCCTGCTCCCGAGATGGCCCTCAGAATAGCAGATTGCTGTGTAGGCATGGGAGGAGTCCTTTATGACTGGTCTGCAGTACCTCCTTCCTGTGCTTGCTCAGGGATGGGATCACAGGAACAGAGGCAATATGTATCCGGTTGGGCAGCCATCTTGGATAGAAGTACAATACATGAATCTCCCCTCTCTGCTGGCCGTCAGTGGCTTTCCTTTTGGGATAACCCGATTTCTAGTTGCCTTTCCAGGGCTCCCTTCTCCCCCCCTCCCCCCTCTGCAGGATGGAGGACTGTACTCCTGCCACCCATCCATCATGGATGAGGTTTCGCATAGGTCAGTGGTTTCAGACTTGGGTCAGTTGGACCTAGGAACTGCAAAAACGTCCCTATTGCTGACTTTCCTATGATCGTCGGCTCTGATGGGTTTTCCTATAGAGACAGATTTCCTTGGCGGAAAAGACCGTCACTGCCCTGTCTGCACTATAGTGGGAAGAGGCTCGGGCTTTTAGTTCCTAGCAGTTTATGTGGCTGCGGCTGTCTCTGCCACTCAAGTGGGTTGCCTGGAAGAGGGATTATGGGTGATGTAGTTTTCTACTTTGTGACAGGTCCTTGTTGAGCTACACGACCACACATAGGAGTGAAAGGGGATTCCCATTTACCTTCTCCGGGGCCACCATCCTGAGATAAAAAGGGGTTCCCATCCCCTCAGACCATTTCACAGCTGAATCCAAGGGCCAGTCTGCGAACTTCCTCATATAGGGAATGGCGATAATTGGTTTTGCCCCAACCCAATTTATTTTAAAAAAGTGATCACTTGGGCAAGCATGAAGTACACAGTTTACTTTGGGCTAATAGGAGACGCTTGCGACACATGTACGCTGAAACTATTACAATAGAGTACAGATATGGAAGAATGGAGTATAAGGATGGGCACACAGCCTGTAGGCGTTGTTTGGGTTTTTGCCCACCCTCTGACTGCCCATGGCCATGCTAATCCCTATGGCCCCTCCCCACTCAAAACACCTCATGGGAACACTTTAAGCTCGCTTAAATCAAGCTTTCACATTAAACATTGTTCTCAAAGGACCTGCCAGTGTTTTTTCAAAGCAGTGGTCTGAGAGATAATGACTTGGAGTTGTAAACCCACTACTGATGTAATAAGTGTGTTCCCAGGTCTGCCTTCAGCCACTTGAGTCATAAACACTCTGCGTGCCCTTCACTGAAGTCCTGTTAAAAACAAGCACTGACAAGGCCAATAGTTGTGGCTTGTGTATAAGTACTAGGCATTTGCCAGGTGCTGCTATTCAATGCGTTGGTACCTGCACCATTTTGCATCTATTACCATCAATTGTCAGCTAATACTACCACCGCTGTGCCTTTACCATGCCTACACAAAAGCCCAAACTGTTGGCATTGACAATGTTTGTTTTAAAATGTTTGTTACATAGCATAAAAACAATGACATCAAGTGCACACAGTCGAAAAACATTGACATGTTTGCCGGTGTGCAAACTATTTTAGATAAGGATTTGACAAAATAACTTTGCTCCACTCTGTATTACTAAAGCAGCAAAGGGGATACTGAAAGCATAGGTTCCATTGTTAGCCCTGGTAAAGGTTTTAGATAAACGGACCCTTGGAATGTGACATTTTTGGGGTAGGGGTTCACTTGGGAGACATTTCTTCCTAATGTTGTCTGGCAAGGTTTGTTAGAAGAGTCTTGCAAACACAATATTTTATCCTAAGCTTTGTGTTTCTATTTGGAAGCATGTGCCTTCTCTGACAGGTTTATAGATTTGACCCGGTCAAGGGGGGCCAAGGACCCGTCTCAACCTGGGATAGGCAGCCTACTGGGGCAATGCCTGAGCCAGATCTACCCCAGAGATGATGCGGATGAGTTAAGATGGACACCTGTGCCTGGCTTCCCAGTATGCAATGAGCAACAGATGTACATTGGTGCCTCTGTCCAAATAAGTATCATCCTCTGTGCTAGCTATGCCTCCCTTTCTACTGTATCGGATGGTTCCCATGAAACTACAGCGATGAGCCTATGATGGAGAATGGTTCCTAGGAAGCAGCACCTCCCAGAGAATAACTATGAGTACCACAATGCACCTGTGTCCCAGAGAATAACTGGACAAGACACAGCTGGAACAGGAGGAACAGACTAGATAGCCAATTGGGACTGGACTAGGCTTCCCCATTGAGGAGACAAATCAGAGACCAAACACCTATCCAAAAACCTTTAGACAGGCTACAGGGGAGCAGTGGGATGGTGGAGCTGGAGCGATCAGGGAACTTCCCACTACCAGGGGACACCAGCAAAACCCTCATCAAAACCTTTGTGAATAAGAAATTACTTGATGCAGAAGGGAAACAGAGAACGAGCAAACACAAGGATAGCATAGCGAAAATGAAGATTGAAAAATGGGCAGGGATAAAGGACTTCATGAATACTTCCAGCGGAAGTCCCAGCTCAACAAGGAATGGGATGACAGGAGCTGGGACTAGACAGAGATCGACCTTGTGAAGCAGCGACTCAGGTACCCAATGGGAACAGAGATAACACTCTAGGCCAAAAGGGGAGGGCTCTAAAAAGCCAGCGGAATCCTCATTCTGAAATTAGAGGTGGTCGGTGAGTTCAGAGAAGGTGAAGGAGGACCAAAAAACCAAGAAATAAGTGTGAAGCAGGTGGAGAAGGACTTGAACGACGGGGATAAGGACTTGAACGACATTGGGGTGTTTGCAGAGATATAAATTAGGATGTTGTGTGTAAGAAAAGGGAACCAATTGAGTGGTAGAGTGGTTGGAAGTAGGTTTGGAGGAAAACATATTCAGGTTAAGACTAGAAGAAAGAGTGATAGATGGAAATGAGAGGCAGGAGGATACAGGAGAGCAGAGGCAGGGTAGTGTGGGGAGGAGTGAGATCTGGGGGGAAGCAGATAAGATCAGGAGATAGCTGGAGAATAGAGAGGAGGGAGAGAAAAAGAGAGGAACGGGAGATGGAGTGTAGAGAATGGGTAAGATAAGGATCGAGATGGAGAGTAGAGACAGGTGGAGAGAGAGAGAGAGAGAGAGAGAGAGAGAGAGAGAGAGAGAGAGAGAGAGAGAGAGAGAGAGAGAAAGGAGACTGGCATATGAGGAGAGAGTGGAAAATGTTGAGACATGTTTTTCCAGAGGATAAGAGTACCAAGGCAACAAAACTATCCCACTAGGTGTTCGAGGAAGTCCCAGAGGGAGTCTGAGAGATAACGCTACGCCCTATGGGCCCTCAATAAAATAGGGATAGTCCAGACAGTAGGGGTACTTTGACTATAGCGAATATGTACAGCAATACAACCTGTTAGAGTAAGTAAATGGGCTAGTATGGGTGGGAGCCCCCTGGAAGTTTAAGAGAAAGTTGTAGAGGCACTCTACGTAGACTGCAAGCTCCAATTTCCCATTTTTGGAACACAGTTTTTGTGATTAAAAACTGGAAATCTGTTGGATTTGTTTTGTGACTCATTGAGAACCTCATCACATGTCACTACCCTAAAATATTGGCTTTCAGGGGCTGGCAGGTTTCCATGTTCTCTTTGAAGATGAGCAAACCCGATGAGGTCGCCTGCCATGATTTGGGCACCACAGCCCCCGTAAATGTGATCAGCGATGGTCGAAGCAGGTGCGTGTGGTATAGATGGCAGGGGTGAAGGCTATGACCTGCGTCACCAAACTCCTGATTCCTGTTGCATGATTTCAGTCCCATATGACGTTAATCCCCGATTAAACGAACTCCTCAATCCCACCATATACCCTAGTAGACTCAGACAACTCAATATATAGACTGCAAGCTCCATTGAATACAAATTCTACTGACTTTTTGTATACCTTTATATGTGATTTTAAAATGGAACAATTACAGAATGAGGACAGGTGAAATGATATGCCTTCAAGTAACTGTCACGAAACAACCGGCTCTGACATTCGGGTGCGGTTAGAAACAGAAGGTCTCTTAATATAGGGTGACTTACCCGGGGGGGAGAGAGCCTGAACCATTCCCAAGCTGTGGGAGAGAAGAACAGGACAATCAGACTTATCACCAATACCAACAAGGTCCCTCCTTCCGATCCCCCAATTTCCCTTCTCCTAGCTGAGTGCTGAATCTAAACCTATAGGGAAATCACTCCTGCACCATCACACACAGTCCATAGGACAGGAAACTCCCCAGTACACCGATTCCGCCATCACTGACTGAACATTCCTGACATCACTGAATGCGGACTCATTCTCCCAACGCCTGTAAACCCATGGAGTCCCAAACCCACTAGCTCCTGCCTAAACTGCATCGAGGATCCAAACACCAATTACCGCACTGATGTCTACTCAGATCTACCGCCTCCAGTGACTGTTAATGCGTCTGATTTTATATTCTACCCCTGTCTCCCACCGAGTCTTGACGTGTCTTCCCGTATTTGAGTTGCTTGATCCTCGTTTCAGGCCAGTTCATGCACACAACAAAGGCCGAGCCACAAGCGCCATCTCCTGCCTAGAAAAGGTTTGCTGCAGATAAAAATAAAGGACACAACCAAAAATGTCACACATGAAAAAGGGGTAGAAAGACCAGAGTATGTGTGTTCTGCCCGACTTCCTGTCCCAACCCTCCACCTCTCACGCAACCTGGTGATTGGCTGCGGCAGGACAGCACATTTATGGATCACTCCCTGGTTTCTGATTTTCTGGCGGTTGTGTCATGGTGACTGGAGTGGCAAGCGTACTAGGGACAACTGTCCACATGTATGATATGATATGATATGATATTTGTAACGCGCCTATACACAAGTGTTTCAAGGCGCGACGAGGCAGGGAGGGGGGAATAGGGGGGAAGACAGACAACGATCCTACTAGGCCAGGTGTCATTCAGATCGCGCAAGTGCAGAGGTAAGGGGAAAAAGGAGAAAGTGCAGGGGGAGGAGGTGGGGGGGTAAGTGCAGTAAAAGGTAAGTGGCGAAATAAAATAATAAATAATAAATAATAAATAAAAAGGGCCAGCTGGTGGCAAGTGCGAGGTAAGTGCAGAGCAAGTGCTGGGAAGGGGGCTGTAGGGATACAGTGACAGTCCCACAGTGCAGGGGGAGCCAGGGAGGCAGTGCAAGTGGAGAGTGGCTGGGCCCTGGACCGAGGTCGCTGAGAGTGGCCCAGATGCAGGTTAGGTGCAGAATTCAGTGGGGAGTTAAGCAGGTTTAGCAGGGGAGAGGGAGAGAGAAGGCAGAAGCGAAGAGGAAGGTTTTGAGGTGCTTCCGGAACCGGAGATGGTTCTCCTCAAGTTTCAGGGAGGCAGGCAGGCTGTTCCAGAGGGAGGCCCCTGCTGCGGAGAGAGATCTACCCCCAGCTCGTTTCTTCGAGAAGCGGCTGACCATGAGGGAGTTGGAGACGGATGAGCGAAGGGCTCGTGAAGGAAGATATTTAGGGAGAGAGAGTTGAAGGTATTTAGGCCCCAGGCCCCAGAAGGCCTTGTGGACAATGCAGAGGGTTTTGAACTTAATCCTCGCAGCCACTGGGAGCCAGTGAAGAGATTTCAGTCCTGGAGAGATACGGTCCCTGGGCTTGAGGCCAAGGACAAGTCTCGCAGTTCTGTTCTGGATAAGTTGCAGAGGGCGGAGAGTGGAGGCAGGGAGATTAAGATAGAGGCTGTTACAGTAGTCCAGCCTTGAGAGAACCAGGGCTCGGGAGACAGTGAGCTTCTGGGGGAAGGAGAGGAAGGGAAGAATACCTCTGAGGAGGTGCAGCTGGTAGTGTGATTTCTTAGAGACATCAGATATATGAGGAGAGAAGGAGAGTGTGGAGTCGAAGATGACCCCAAGGTTTTTAGCCTTGCAGGTAGGGGCAGGAAGGGGGCCAAGGGAGGCCGGCCAGAGAGCTGCAGGGAAGGAGGGAGTGGGTGTGCCGATGAGTAGAATCTCAGTCTTACTGGCGTTAAGGCAGAGGTCATTGGCGGCGCACCATTCCTGGATAGCAGACAGACAGTCGGAGATGAGGGAAGGAGAGGAGGAGGCCGAGGGTAGCCTGAAAATGAGCTGGGTATCGTCCGCATAGCACTGGAAGTGGGGGCAGAGAGCGGCGATGTGGTGGGCAAGGAGTGCCAGATACTGGTTGAAAAGCCAGGGAGAGAGGTTGGATCCCTGGGGGACACCGCAGGTGGAGAAAAAGATGTCAGAGAGGAAGGAGCCCATTTGGACCTGGGAGGGTCGACCGGAGAGGAAAGAGGTCAGCCATGCCAGAGCCTGACCAGTGATACCCAGGTTATCACGGAGACGGTTGACCAGGATGGCATGGTTGACAGTGTCAAAGGCAGAGGAGAGATCGAGCAGAATGAGAACACAGGGAGTGTTGGAATCGAGGTTCAGGAGAAGGTCCTCACGGATGTTCAGGAGAGCAGTTTCCGTGCTTCTGGCCGCTCTGAAGCCGGATTGATGGTCATGAAGATTACCAACAGATTCAGCATGGAGGTTAAGCTGGGAGATGGCCAGTTTCTCCAGGAGCTTGCCCAGGAAGGGAGTAATGGAGATTGGGCGATAGTTGGCCGGGCAGGAGGGGTCGGAAGAGGGTTTCTTGAGGAGGAGGTGCACAAGGGAGTGCTTGAGGGGGGATGGGAAGACTCCAGAGGCGAATGAGTGGTTGCAGAAGTCAGCCAGGGCAGGAGCCAGGGAGACGATGTGGTCCTTGATGGTTTTGGAGGAACAGGGGTGAACCTGTTTAGACGAGGCTTTCATAGATCGGACTTGTCTGGAAACCTCATCAGCAGAAAAAGGTGGAAATGCAGAGAAGGAGGGCGGAGGGGCGGCTGCAAGAGAGCAAGAGGAAGAGCCGGGAAGAGAGGGAGGGAGGAGAGAGGAGGAGAGTGAGGACAGGATGTCCTGAGTTTTAGAGATGAAGTGCGAGGCCAGTGCAGTGCAGAGGGCCTGGGAGGGGACAGGAGAGGTAGAGACTGCAGCAGGGTTGGCCAGCTCCTTGCAGATTTTAAAGAGTTCGGCCGAGTTGTTAGATGCCTCAGAGATGCGGGCTTGGATAAGGGCTCTCTTCTTAGTGAGAACGGAGAGCCGGTATTGCCTTTGGAGCAGGCGGCAGGCCAGTTTGTCAGAGGATGAACATGAAGCACGCCATTTCCTCTCTGCCACCCTGCACTTGCGTTTTAGGGTGACGAGATCCGAGTCATACCAGGAGTTACATTTGGCTTTGGGCTTCAGGCGGATTCTCATGACGGGGGCAAGGATATCGAGAGTATCAGATATAGAGGAATAGAGCATGGCGAGGGCTGTGTCAGGGTGGGAGTCAGCCGAGGGGGGAGGAGGGGGCGAGAAGGTAGCAGCGAAAGCCTCAACTGACACGCGCTTCATGGGTCGGATGACCGAGAAGGTGGGTGGCAGTGAAGAGAGTGGCTTTGCCTGTGGGGTAGGGAGGGAGAGGTGGGAGGATAGGAGAAAGTGATCGCTCCAGGAGAGAGGAGTGGAGAGAGGGAGGGAGAGGGGAAGGTCAGAAGAGATCAGAGCATCAAGAGTGTGCCCTGCAGAGTGGGTAGGACCAGAAGGGAGAATAGAGAGTGAGAGAGAGTTGCAGAGTTCGCGAAAGAGACCAGTGGGGGGACAGGAGGCATCGAGGTGGATGTTGAAGTCACCGAGAAAGAGGAGTTGGGTGGTTGAGGACAGGAGTGAGGAGGAGAGATCAGCCCACTCAGAGAGGAAGGAGGAAATTTGACCAGGTATAGTGTGTTCCAGCTCACAACCATCCCTGCAGGCTGTTGCACCATTATTGTACCCCTTTCCATACAAATGTGGAACGAGTCGCTGACAGGGCACAGAACGGGGCAGTGGACATCGTCCAGGAAGTCAGCTCCTGTAGCACCGTCCCCATTTCCCCTCCCTGTACATCATCCAAAGATGGGGCAGGAGGAAATCCCCCCCCCCCCCCCCCATCCCGTTTTCTTCTCCAACCTCCTACACCTCCAGCACCCTCCACGTTTCTCTACTAGGGCATTGAATTTGTTTCCTTACGAGGCATCATTTATATACCAAGGACAGGTAGCAGCTATTTCTACCCTGTAGGAACCGCATACTGTATCATGGCTTTATTTCTAGTCTAGTGTCTGACGCTCGTGTATGTTGCTGGACGTTTGGGTGTCTTATACTAAGAGTTCACGAAGAGTTCCACAACCTTGCCAGGACATCTCTTTAGGAAAATTTCAATAATTTCACTCCATTCCAATCTTTTATCAGCCATTCTCTTGGCTCGGCTCACGTTTGGCTTTTTGAGCAAAGCCAGACCCCCCAAGCTCGGCCCTTACTATGAATTCCATGGTGCCCCTATTGAGACACGAGCCCTATAGCGGTTGAGTATAGTTACCCTGCCCCCCGAATCTAAACACAACTTATTTTACTGAGGCTTGACTCGACTCTGCTGACTCCACTGGCTCTTCTCCGATTGTCTTCTCCACTGATTCCAGACTAACAACTTCTCCATCTACTGTGTCTAGACGTGTCTTTCCTTACTGCACTGACTCCTGGCTTCACTGTCTCCTCTGACCAGTAACTCTGGGCTACAAGAACTCCAGGCTGTCCTATGCAGACTGAACTGACTCGACATTTAATTGTTCCCCATCTCTACCGATTACCAACTCCTCTGACTTCAAACTCCACCTGCTGTGCCCTTCAAATCTGGTGGGGTCTACCGATTACAGACTCATGGGCCATGACCCACTGACTCAAATCGAATGACTCCACTAACTCGACTGAAATCCCGACTCCACTGTCTGCTTATTGTAAATGAAAGCAATTTTATCCAAACCCAGATGTCTATGTGGTCCGTCATCAGATAAATGTTTCATGCAATAAAAGCCCTTTCTTCCATTTCTTTTGGCTTTGCTGCTACTCTCTGTTTAGCCCAGCCCTATTGCCCACCGATCTCCCTCCCTGCACGCCACATCCGCTAAACACATTTTACTACGGTTTTTGCTAACCTCGAACTCACTTTCCAAACCCCACAGCAGAGTTTCAAGGTCTCTGTTTAGGTCTTTAAATTGTTCCCACATTGGGCAAATCTCTCACCAAAATGTGAACCATTGGTTGGCCCGCGCGGACCAACGGATTGCCTCGAACCCTTCCTCTCTCCACAAAATATTATCCAGAATACCACCACACTCCAAAATTTAGTGACATCAGATGCACAGAACAAGGATCCACACATGCAGGGGGAATGTGGAAGGCTTCAGTCGCGCCTGGACCATAACACCCAGACGCGCACTCGGGCTTCTCAGAAAGCATGAGGCGGCCATCTAAAAACGGACAGCTTCCGGTTAGCATTTCTTTGAGTGCCTTTCGGAACAGCGTGGCTCTTCTCCCTGGCCTAATGCTTCATAAGTGAGGGTGAGGCATCCATTGCATTTGAAATCATTGCATAATGTATGCCATTAAAAGGCTTAAAAGAGTGCAACCTTTTCTGAAATAGTATCTCGCGGCTACTAAAGTCTGATCAATCACCCGGACAAACACAGCCACATTGCAATGTACTTTACATTGGAATTCCAACAAGGATTGGGTTGATTAAAGTAAACAAAGAAATGACTCATTCTGGTGCCAGGATATTACTTCACGATAACCTAATAGTCATCTACCTCGAAACTGAAAGAAAGGCCGCTAGTGGCCTCTAAGAGAGAAAATAAAACATATAAGTCAGAGGGCCACACATTTGCACATGAACATACCCCAAACTATCTTACAACCACAACCACCAGGGACCATCCAGGAGAACACACATAGGACACATTTTCCAGTGTCACAAGGTCTTTAAAGCAGGCCGGAAAGGATAGGGTTGTTATACCAATGTTAACCACATGAATAATTCTGAAATAACTAATTGTTTGGATGACAGTGCAAATCTTAATAATATGGCAGTTCTCCATAGGACCCAAAGACTTGGATGCCCTGGGACTATAGCATAGCAACCGCAAATGCACAAACAGCGAGACACTGACGTTTAGCAGCGAGATCCTTTCCCTAGTGATGCCCAGATGTTCGGCGGACTAGACTACATCGAATGTTACCCTTTAAATAACTGTGCTACCTCTTCAACCTGATCTAGCTCAGAGGTCTTCCCCTCCGAAATCCAAACCATGTTTTTCAGGATATCTACAGACAAGCTCTTCAATACAGTGAACCTAAATAAGAGCATATTGAATTTTCAGTGGTTACCCTGAAAACCTGGTGTGGGGGTTGCTCTCAAGGACGGAACTTCGACATCTCTGCTCTGTATTCTTCCTCTGGACCCATCCGCTATAGGAGAAAATAAATGAATAAACCGTCAAAGGGGCTCTCAGGGGCAGTTATGGCAAAATCCGGCCTGTACTGCTATTCATATCTAGCTAGATGATAGAAAATGTATAATGGGCCATTTACCTCTTCTTGGGTCCCAATGTTCTGTTAATGAGAGCATTAGTGTCATCTTCCTCTAAGTAGCACAATAACATCTAATGCTTCCACAAGGAAGTGATGTACGGATCCAATCCAATACAACGCGATATAACGAGATGTAGAGCAGGAGTCGAACGGTTGCGCGCATTGAATATATCCCCGCCTCACGCCCACGCTGAAGTCACTAAGCAAACAGTTGCCAAGCTACATTACTTTATGCGTAAAGCATAATCTTTACTTTGTCTCTGTGCATCCATAAATCACCCGCTATGCTATTGGAACGAATCTAATAACATGTGCCTTTAGGATCCATTACCGGGACCGACAATTCACTTAGAACCTGGGGACGTATAGAAGATGGCTACGCTCTCAGAGGGAAGGGGACATATTTGAAAAATAAGAAAGACTCGCCAACTTTCTTTTAGTCACTTGATCGTTGTGCTCACGGAAGACTTGGATCAAGGTATACACATTGGCGTGATCTACATGCGGGTCAGCTAGGCTTTGCCCGCTGTGCGACAAATAAGAGCCATAGGCTACTTCTATGTATTTCCCAGGGTGGTGAAATGAGTTAGGAGGTGGAAAATAACAAGAGATAAAGGTTCCTCGTGAATGAATTTACCATTGGAGTGATGGAGGGTGAGTAGTAGTGGGCCCCATGGTTCCTTCCTATGACCCATCATTTTCAGCAACTTTGTCATCCATGTTGCAGAAGACTGGGCGGGAAAGTAACCATCTGAGTATGTGTCACGAAGGTCTGCAGCAGGGTTCATACTCAGCGGGGTATTAGACAGGGGCGTTGCTTGGTCTGAAAAAGATCCGGGGCTACGCTAATGTCGGGATTGTTGGGACTCGGGCATAGCTAGCCTTTTCGTTTTAGCCTGAGCTTCTATCCAGGGCAACAAGCAAAAGATCTGTGGCTATAGCCCCAGCAGCCTCCCCACCTCCTCATAGTGATGCCTCTGGAATTAAATATTAGTAATTACAGTAATATGGCACTTGTAGGGTGGCCTCACGCCTGTACAGTACTGCGGTCCTGTGGAGTTCATCATGATTTTTTAATGTATTTGCTGTTTTGCTAACACGCCATGTATATGCCAAATATTTCAGAGTGCCCCATGGGAAAACTTGAGGTGGGGCGGGCAGCGGGTGAGGTCAAGGATGGGCACCCACAGAGGCCCAAAGTTCCAGGTGAAGTTTCTGCTGTCTCAACAATATCCGTTTGTCCTGCGGCAAATTAATAATGCTTATATTAATGGTTTATTTCACAAGTTCTCTTCAAAAAGCTGCCTAATGTCTAGAGTTTATCCATTATATATTGAAAAACGGGAGGTAATTGTGCAGTGTGGCAGCGTCAGGGGATGAGGGCCCCACTGCACCTGTGGCATGAGACCTCCATGGGTGTTAGACAGAGCCAGTCCTGCCCTGGAGACAGGGTGTGGGAGTTGGGAGGGCCCAGTCTCTGTCCCTTCTACTTGTGCCAGGCTACAAATAACAAGTACCACTTGTTATCAGCCCATACATGCCATGCCCTGTTCTGACCAGCTTTCCTTTTCCTCTGTTTCAGGACTGCAGTGTCAGAAGCTCCTGTAGCAGAGGAGGGAATGAGCAACTGAGCCGAGAGCTAACCGGCTGTGAGCGGCATGGCCCCACAGTGGTGCACGCGGAGGACCAGCAACCAGGAGGCTCCAGTAAACGCATAGAGACCTTGGGCATGACTGTACCTGTCACAGGCCACCATTGCTGAACCAAGGTGGGCCGGCGCTTGAGGGGGCAGTGCTTCAGAGGCATTTTAAAAGGCTCATATCTGTACGCCTCCACCACTGGAGAAAGACAGGATAGCAAGTGGCTTGCGGTACCCGATGTGCTCCAGTACCAATGGGAGAAGGCGTATAAAGGGGAGCACAGGAAAACAAGCTGTGTAGGTTGTTCAAGTGAGATCAAAGGAGGAGGAGGAGGCAGACCGAGAGACTTAGAGGAAGGAGTACAGTGCAGCAGAGCATGCAGAAGTATTGTAAAGAGTGCCTGCAAGTTGAAATATTGGTTGGTGAGAAGTGGTACTTGGGTGTGAGAGTGTGTGTATGGTGAGTGTAGAGTGGGACTGAGGTGAAGGGTAGGGTCTGTATGTGAGAGTAGCTTGTGAATGAGAGAGTGAGAGAAGGGCGACTGTGGGGGAAGGAGGCTGGAGTGCAGTGTAGAGGGGGTGAGAAGTACAGTGTAGAGAGATAAGAGCAGAGTGGGGAGGGGAGTGCAGTAGAGGGGAGAGCAGTAGAGTAGAGAGGGGAGAATAGTAGAGTGGAGAGGCGAGAGTAGTGAAACCATTTACAAACAAAGGGTGAGGCTATGCACCAGCCCTTCATAGAGGTTTATGAGCACACACATGTTTTTACATGTCCTAATGCCATCTGTAAATGCCACATGGCATTTTAGTGATATGTAATGGTATTGAGGGAGAATTAATGACATTTAATAATTATCTGAACAACAACTTGGGAGTGACTTGTCATTAGAGATGAGCACTCACCATATCACCTTTTTGGATCTAAATATTGATATTATAGATGACTCAATATGCACAGGAACTTTCAGAAAAACAACCAAGATGAAAGCGGTGTCCCGTTCGAACAGTTGTCACAAAAGGAATGTGATTACCAACATGGCCAAAAGGGAATTCATAAGAGCAAAAAGAAATTGCAGTCAACAGACGAGTTATAAAGAAGTAGCAAACATCATGCAACAGAGACTCCTAGAAAGGGATTACTCTAGAAAAGGTATTTAACATTTGCATGTGCACCAGGGAGTTCATGTTGGCACACGCACAAGGGCACTGATACACAAGCGCCAGAACACAACAATCTTTTTGATTTAATAAATATCAAAATACAATGATTATGGTTTAAGAGTACAATGATAAATTCAACTGAACGGGGCGTGCAAGGTTTGAGGTCTGGGGGGAGTGTTTGTTCCCTAGTAGGGACCTTCTGGGTTTTTGGAAGAGAGCAGGATTACTGAACCCGAAGGCTTGGCTCCTGTAGCCTTAGAGTTTGGAGGGTACGAGTTGCCGACGGACTGCAGGGAGTTCCTTGCCAGGGCCAGAACGTCGTTGACTCTTAAGTCTTACGGGCAAAAGTGGAAGCGTTTCGCCACGTGGTGGTGGGCACAGAAGATGAACCCTCTGAGGGTCACAGCTACGTGTATTCCTCCGTACTTGTTGCCTCTATCAAGGTGCATATGGCAGCTATCTCCTGCTACAGCAGGTCCCTGGCACGACCTTTTTGGTCCCACCATCTCGTCAAGGAGTTCCTCAAAGGACTGTTGTCCTGAAAGATAGTCATGATAGGAACAACTGAATACACAAGCTGACCAAGACAGAAGCACTAGGACGCCTCATCAATAGCACACTAACCCTGAACCATTCCAAGCTCCAACAGACCACGGTCACGTTAGAAAACAAGAGAATAGATAGTACCAACCTCAGTTCCACACCCGAAGGAATGGTTCAGACATACCTATCACTCCATACAATACTCACTAGGATTCAGCTGGATCTGCACCGCACCATCGCACACCACAGCAAGACGGCCTATAAGAAATCAGCAACAACCCCACCCACAGGGATACAGCTCAAACGGAACCAGAAGTATCAGAATCAGGATACAGACCCCACTAACCCAACCTTCAAATCTCTGCATACTCAACCCTCATTAAACTCACATAACCATTTCTCTCCCAGCAAACCACATGCACTTTACCACACCGCATCAACAACACAAACAGCACCTACAGCACACAGTTCTCGCCCGATCCGATACTTGCACCAAGCCCAGCATTCGGTGTATACTGAGCTGAAGCCGCCAACAGCACACCGCCTCTCCCACTCTCCTACTCCCCTCCACCCGACTAACCCTACCCACCCTCCTTCTGGTTTACAGATCCACCAGAGCGCCTGGGGACCAATTCCATTGGTGACGGTGCGCTATACAAGTACCTTTGACATAACATAACATAACAAACTAGTGAGGCTGATGAACAGAGTGGACTACTAGGACAAAGGCAATCAAGAAAGACTTCCAGGTGCAGCTCAGGAGTAGCTGTGTGAGGCTTTGCTCCCCACTTGAGGTAGTAAAAACATGGACCTGCCCAATGCTAGAAAGGCCAGGGTCCAGCACAGTAAAATGAAAATAGCAAAACGGTGCAGTCAGAGCTCTAGACCATGGACCTAAAGAGGGGGCCCAGTACGTGTAGAGCCATGCAGCAGCAGGGTAGGTTTTCTTTTCATATACACACATATATCTGATCAGAGACCAGCAAGGTTTTAGTAAGAATTCACCACGCGAGGGTGTGCATGTATTGTTTTGATAGGTTAATCAGTGATGACGTCAGACATAGGGCAGACCCCAACCTAGGAACATGGACTTTAAGACTTTGAAGGCAGACTTCGTGTCATGATGCCTGCCCCCGGAAGACCAGACCAGGCCCAGCAGCCCCGGAAGCAGGCATCATGCCACTTGGAGCATGCCCAAAAGCCCCAGTTAGGGGCTGTTTGGGTGCAGTCCTGGCACCTATGGCGCCAGGCTCATAAAGATAAAGTCAGTCCTGGCGCCATGGGCGCCAGGCTCATTATTGATAACTTACCTGAAGCAGACCATGCTGCATACTCACCTGAGGCAGACCATGCTGCATGAAGACTCAAGCCAAATGAGGCTTAGGAGGAACTATTTTACTGAAGGGACTATTTTGTTACTTGGGTGGGGCTCTGGAAGAATACTTACCTGGATCTTCTTCCAAGGCTATTTAAACCACGCCCGGACAACCACACATGCTTCGCGTTATTCTGCTTGCTGCAGCGTAACGCTCACCGTGTTTTCAGCAGCTCCAGTCTTCAGCCACGCCCGCTTCAGTCCTGGGACCCCTGAAACAAGAAGAAAAGAAGGATAAAGGTTAGAACAGGAGTTTTAACTTTAATCCTTACCTGAATCCTGATCCATTTCGCCACGGAGCTGAAAGACAGAAGTCTTTGAAGCATCACTTCGCATTCCTACGGCGCCGCGCTGAACTCACCTGCTTGGCGGTACTTCAGCATTCCATCACGCTCTCTCCATCTCGCGGCCGCCCTCCGACACCTAAGGAGACAAAGACAGCAAGATGAGCAAGGGGACTCTCTAAGGCTATACAAGCTACCCCCAAGGACTTACCTGATTTACCACGGGGGTACTCACCTCATCTCATCTCGGGTCGGCGCAGTCAACTCTGCTTCATCGCCGTACCCCGGCCCCTAAGGGGAAAACCACAATAGACTTACATGAATCTTACCAATTGCCATTTGGAATCTTCGAGTGGATTAATCGGCAACCTGCAAGGAATCGGACAGAGTGAAGATCAGACATTTGAACTCTTATGAACAATTGGACTTTAGAGTCAATACTGGAACTCACCAATTCCTCTACGCCAGTGAAGTAACTGGTCATCAACGCGCCCCTGCGGTCGACGCAGGATGGAGAGCTCATCCTTCCAAACCATCAGGTGAGACTAAGGAGGGGACATTAAGAGTGATCTGTGGGAAGACAACGGGAGTGGGGAAGGTGGGTTGACACTCAATTCCACGGGTGGTTAATTCCTCTTCTCCTTTGCAGAGAATATGCCTGCGAGCCAGACAAACTAGGCTGAGCGGGCCAGTCCAGTCAGTCATCTCGGCGCTACACGTCACGCTGGTGGAAACAACAGCAGCCCAGTTCCGGTCGACGCCCCCGTGGGAACCAGGTGAGCGTAACACTTCGACCTAGGGGAATGAAGTTTTGAACTTTGAAGTCTCTAAGCTAGGAGAGACACATTATGTAGAAATCATGGAGTAAATGGTTCTCTCTACTCCTATGCTTGAAAAGGTTTATGAACATTTTTCTTTAACGCTCATTTTTTTACTTTGTGTTCTTTTTGCATTACACCCTGCAGATTTTTTTATCCATTTTCATGCAATATTATGACCTTTTCAAAGCTATTGTCTCAAGGGATATTCCTATATGTAAGAAAATATCTCCACGGAAAATCTTTATACTGTAACATATATTAACTGTTGTTGATGTCTAATTTGCTGTTGTACTTTGCTAGTCTTATGCATATGAATTGTTTTTTTTGACTAAAATAATGATTTTGACTAAAATAAATAATGGCTCATCTAAACCAGTACTTGCTCACAGTATTTGTTCTTTTGGATCATTATGCCAGAAATACCCAACGGGATGTCTGTTGTGGATATCCGTACCTATAAACTTTGATTCATAAGTAAGTGTGAATAAAGACTTCCCCAAAGTGGAACTCATATGTACGTGCATGTACCTTACCCCAACCACCAGGGGAAAGAGGGGTTGACCCTACCTATGCAAGCGTCAGACGTAGGACGTCTGATGCGGAGGTTGAGGAAAGGATAAATATAGCAGTTAGAGGGAAATGGCGCCTCTTTGCAAGAGTGGAACGCAGCAAAAAGATCTAACGTGATCTGGCACAATTGTGTAGAAGTAAGTAGTAGCAGATGTGTGTTGTTTTGAATTACTAAGTGATGATTGAATTAGTATGTTCATTTCATTAGATACAACCGGACGAGTTGTAATAATCTGAATAACATAGGCTATTTGTTATAGATACACTGAATAAAGGAATATTATGGACTGCCATTAAAGAACTGAATCCAGAGCTGATGTTGTTCTGAGAAACAATAGGTTTGGAATATAAGGTACAGAGTGCATATACTAGCAAGGGTGCTACTTTGATGATGGGTTAATGTAAAGCAGCACATTAGGTTATTGATTGTAAGTTATATTTTGAAATAGTATAGGATATTAAGGTTGTGTGGAGAGGAAGTCGAACCCCGAGATTGACCGCTTGTTGCAGAGCATAACATTGATACACTGGGAAGGTATTCATGGTTTCTGATCCATTCAGGTACAGTATAGCACTTATATGGAAGTTGTTCTTATTCATGGATGGCTATTGATAAAAGGGAACCGAATTTGGAATTTCACAATTATGTGTTAATATATTCACAGGAGGATAACAATCTTTGAATGTGCCTATCAGTAAGAAACTGTGGTGAAGACTCACCATTTGGATTGAGTGAGGAATTGGTCCTAATCATCATTATAGATAACATTAATTATCAGGATATGGACCCACAGATTAAGGTGGATTCCACTAGCACAATTGTGTACGTTTGTGGGTAGATGAGATGAGGGTTCATCACAATGGTGATTAGGGGAGCATGATCTACACAGAATGAAGTTGTGTTGGTTTGATGATGGCAACAAGTTCACGAAAGTTATTGTGTTGCAATATGACTATGTTGTTGGTATTGTAACCCTGAGGAAGAGCTCTTGATGAGGTCGAAACACATGTCGACAACAAAACCAATAAAGACTATGTACCAAACCGGAATGGGTCAGGATTGTGTTTAAATGTATGCAAAATACTAGTAAAAATAATAGGGTGTGGTGCAATTGGTCTTGTGTTCAGTTGGAGTTTTGTGAACGTTTTGGTGATTGTACTAATGGAAACATCTCCCTGCTGTGAAGGAGGACTGTTCTGGGGTTTGTATAGCGCAAACATGCTGTGAAGCTAAAGACTGCTGTCCAAAATGGGGGTAGAGAAGTAGGGTGCTATAATACAAGGATACAATTAGAAGGCTAAAACATTAAGACCCAAAACATTCCACAGAGCTTGTAGAGAATAAGCCGCCTGAATGCAATATGTCTTGATCTCTTCTGACTTATGTCAGATTCAAGCAAGTGACCAAGAAGTGATAGGCTCACTGGTGTAGGTGTGTGTGGCCAGAGTGAAGGGGTAGGGCTATAGGCGGAATTAAGTCAAGCACATAATAGGCTTGTAAAAAGTGAACTTTTTATTGTCCATTACATCCAGGATGTTCATTCAGAACTTGTATGCTAATTTTTTGATCATGGGTAGAGATGAGCAAACTGATTTGTGAAAAACTCAAACCACCTGAACGTCGGGTGGTTCGAGCCCCGCAAAGTTCTGCAGATTTGAGTTCACAGAGGGGTAAAAAAAAAAAATGTATGTCTCCGAGTGGTCAGGGCCAACACCAACCCCCGCGTGGCCCTTTGACCCTGCATGGCATTGGGGCCGGTGTCCGGTTTTTAAAAACATGTTTATTTTGCAGTGCTCTTGAATTGGGGAAAGAGTAATGTGTAAAAAAGGTGAAAAACGTATTATACCTTTCCTGCGGATCAGGGGCTTTGCTAGGGGGGGCTAAGGGAGCTATAGCCCCTGATCTTTTGGTTGTAGCCCCGGATAGAATCTCAGGAGCTACAGCCAAAAGACTAGCTAGCCCCCAGTCCCAACAGTTCCGACATCAGCTTAGCCCCGGATCTTTTCCAGGCCTAGCAACACCCCTGCTGTGGATCCAGCGGTGGGGGAGGGAGGCCAGGAGGAGCAGTTTATGGATCTAAGGTTGCTAGTTCGCACCCCGCAAAAGTGCCCCCAACAAACTTTGAACCGGGGAGTCTGGAGGTTTTGCAGGACTTTTTTGGGCAAGTTGGCACATCCGTGCCCATGGCAAGCCACATTACTTTACATCGTGACTGAGAGCAATGCTTTTTTTTTGGGTTGGATTACGGATCATGTTTCTAGATAGTTTTTAGAAGTGCTTTTATTTAACTAGATATGCTCAAACACAATGAAGCATTTACCACCTGCAAGCAGTTCCCTGATATCACAATATGATGGCCACTGCCCTTGAGAGTCAAGTGCGCTTGGAGGTCGCCCCGGCGGTCGGTTGATGAGCACCCGGTGCTTTAAGCGGGCCACGCAGATGGACACCATCCACACGATTGGGAGGCAAGAAACCCCATTATCTGAAAACCACTGGTGTGAGATCCTGTAATGTTATTTTAATGCCAGAAAAAAATCGTCACTGGGATTCGTTTTCCCGCTGTATCGTTAAAAGATTATAAGAGGGGTTTCATTTCATTAACCAACCTTATTAGAGAGCAGAGCTGGCACTAAGAATGCTCTTTGCATATGCATTATGGGGAATGGCGGCACTGCTTCGCACTTCTATTTGTGTTACAAATGTCAGGCCTTATTTGGAGCATTTTTTCTTAAATCCACAAAAATCGTATACCCCATAATCTCTCTCTTTTCATGACAGTGCACTCAGCTTTCCAGATATCTTGGCTTCCTTTTGTGAAGCAGTGCTGGCAAGCCGTGCGCAAGCGGTACCCAAGCCACACCTGAGTAGCTCACCAGACAAGCATGTTCTTTTCATGCTGGGAATTGTAGTCTCAATCTCTACAGGCAAGGGCTACCGGACTATTCCACCACTTGGTTACTACCAGAAATTACCATGGACCAGGGGTCTGGAACCTTTGGCTCGCCAGATGTTTTGGCCTACAAATCCCACCAGTCCTTGCTGTCATAGTCAATGGTGAGGGATCATGGGAGTCGCAGTCCAAAACATCTAGAGGGCCACAGGATGCAGACCGCTGCCACACACTAACAAAAGAACAACAGTGGGCAGTGGATATGTTACGTTAAAGGTTCTTATACCACACACTGGTGCCAGCTGCACGGTTTCGTGGCACTTGATATGGTAAGGAGTATTGTGCCATCTGTAACACATCAGTCATCTACAAAGCTACACACCAATACCAAAAAGCATACAAAGGGCCTGATCACGAGTTGGCCGGTATCTCGGTTGGGATACCGCCCAACTTTATTATTATCATTGCACCAAAAAGGGGCATTTTCCTGGCATGTTTACCCCCAGCTGTGAGCTGGGGTGAAACACGTCAGACTTGAGATTGGGCGCAATGGTAAATGCAGCAGTAACACCGTTACTGCCCAACTCGTGATGAGGTCCAAAATGTAGTCATAGATTTGCATATTTAAAGAACACAGTGCCTCAAATATTCCCATTATATACACGTGAGTGCATTTTATTGAAGAAACACTACAAAAGGTCACACTAAAAATGATACCAGGTATCCAAAAATCAATTTTAATTTATTCAACAATGTATCTTGTTGTCTCTTCCCATAATAATTACTAGTGTGCGGCAACGATGCATAGCAATCTATTGAACCTTCAATACTGTGATCTCCTCCCTTTCATTATTTGGATCGAGAGCAGTCAATCATGTAATCTCACCCAGATGTAGGCATGTTTCTCTCCTTTTACTAATTATTGCTGAGCATTCTTCAGGGGAAAAAGTTACATAGCGATGCAGTATTACTGTATAAAGAACTCCTCTGCAATGGGTAAAAAAACATATATATCCTGTCTTGTTATTGACCCCACTGGTATTAGAGGGGCGCAAATGTCTCCTACCAAAGAACGCTAGTGCTCTCTCTTTTGCATCACATTGCTTTATACTGATTAAGTTGATTGGTAGGAAAGACCTTCTCATCTTTGAATCACATGACCGGAGGAAATAGGATAGCTTAGGGGCAACAGGTTTGACTTGGAAGCAAGACAATGCCTTGCAACACAGGTTTAATCCCGATCCCACAGTTAGAAACCACTCTCTGGTATAAAGTGCAGTTTAGAAGAACACTTGTATGTTCATAATATTAGGCATCTTCAACTGGTCCTGTTATTTTTGAGGATGTAATACTTATTTGTAGCATGGTTCACACTATCCCACACTGCACGGTTCTGAAGCATTCGACTTATTGTTGCACTGCTCACACCTTCTCTCTTTGCCTTTTTATATACTACATATCTGTAAAAACGACCAATTAATTAGAATTAACTTGAATCTTTCCTTATTTTTCTCAAGCGTTTTGTGATCGTCCTTGCTTCCAGTCCTTGTTACTTACCTTGTTCTGCTCTTGCTCCGGCTTTGTGTGAACCAAACCACGCCATTAGCGGCATTTACCTTATATCAGTAAGATGATGGGAATTGTAGTTTGTAATATAGGCCTGCACCGAGGTTGAATAGTAGGTCATCAACCCTGACTTATTCTTTCAGTACTGACCTTACACCAGCACCCACTTTTTTTCCCCTTCATTTATAATTCAGTGTCAAAGGCAGAGAATACAAGCAAGACTTGCCTCGCTAACTGAGAGAGCTTTACGGAAGACTAAGTCAAGGCCACAGGTTCTCGGTGGGGCCATTTGAGCCTTTTTTTTTATTAGGCCAAGGTTAAAGAAGGGTGTACCATTAAAATGAGTAACATTGACACAATGGTAGCATGGCAAAGGCTAGGATAACTAGCGCTACAAAAAGCAGAGGTAATGTTCAATATTGTTATCAAGAACACAGACATTTACTGGAGTGGGACAGGGGCTCTGACAATGAGACATGGTAGGCCAGTAAGGCAGGGTCAAAGGTAAGGTTTTTAAGTGGAAGTTTTTTACTCCTTATTTTGAGTTTGGGAATGAAAAGTAATTCAAATTTCGAAAATGAATTGTTTTACAGGCGAGTAAAACTATCTAAACAGATATCTATTCATAATATGTAATGCTTTGCACCTGCTAAGTGTCAAATCACATAGAAGCATTGGCTAGCTGTCCTTCAAGATGAGTAAAGGTTTGCTGAATAGATGGTGTGAAGAACCTAACCCTTCCCTTCCCTGTGAATCCAGACAACCAGGGTAAAGAGTCAGATTCTCTGCACCACAGACTTGACTCCCAGTATTAGCATGGTGGAGAGACAGTGCAGGCACTGAACCAGGAGACGAGATGGTATTTTGAAGCGTTGATGCCCCCAGTGGAAAATTTGTTTCCACAGCCTGTCCAGGGAGCCAGGTTGGAGAGGGCATATAGCACAAAATGAGCAAAGTCGGGGGTAATGGCCCAGAAGTAAACAACTGAGAAAACGTGGCAGCAAGAACCACCCCAGAAATGGCAGGGCAAGGAAGCATTGTAAAAGAAAAAAGGGGGAGAGCCAAGGTCTATGGATACAAAGGGCTGCCCCTCAAAGAACTCAAAAAACAGACCAAAAATAAAACCCTTTGCCCATATACTGTAGCTAGCATTGTCGCATTTATTTCATACCGTACTATGATTTTTAAACACATTTTATTTAGATACACATTTTTCATAACACATTTATTAAAATATTCATAATAGAGTCAGCTCCATTTCATAATTTAACTACTTTTTTGAATTGCACTGGCCTTCTAGCCTAATCCGTATTCCTACACGCATCGATAGATCATGCCCAATGTCATTCACTCACTCAACTCCTATCCCTCCATATTTCATTCCACACACACAACATTTAAATTTGTCAACTGGAGCTACTTCAGGGGAGAGTTGACTCTCAACCTGACTGATTTATTTAAGTAATTCGCTGTGCTGCTGCTTCTGCTCCATGGCCGCCATGGAAATGGAAAAAGTACTCCATATGGAATGCAGCCTTTCAGGTCCATGGTGGCCATCTTGAGACAGTATTTTTATTCAATGACTATTTTTTTTTTTAAAAACCTGGTCACGGGCTGTCCCAGAGTGGCAAATGGCCTGGAGACCAGAGAGCTAAAATTTGCATAACATTAATACTTCCTATTAATATAAAGCGACTAGTATAATGTAGGCAATTTTCATAGCAACCATAAGTCGTACTGCCTTCATTTTCATGTCATATTTTAGATAATTTCCAGGTGAATTTGTTAAAATAAAATTAATCCACCTGCAATTTAGGGAATTGTAATGGGCAGTTAAAAATTTCTCCTGGCTGTGGGGAGCATTTCCCACTGTGAACGTGTGGATGCGGAGGCCGGGGCTGAATTTAGTGATGGCCGCAAGGCTGAATTGAATGCCGGTCGCGAGGCGGAGGCTGAAGTAAATGCCAGCCGCGAGCCGGAGCATGAATTACATGCTGACCGCGAGGTGGGGCGGCTTTTGAGTGGAACCCCAGAGGAGGATGAAACACATAACTGCAAAACGGGACAGATCCCGGCCGCAGTTACATCTGAGAAAATACAAACGGAACACCCAAAGAGCGAACACAAATGGGAGGGGGTTCAGGAGGCAGTAACTGCAAAACAAACCCACGAGGGAATCAACCGGCGTCTCTGGCGTCCATTTGAAAACATAGGAACAGACGCTGAAAAAGACACAAACTTAATAATACCCGCTCCCCGCTCATGCATACAAACATTGAACTTACCTGATACTCAGGTCGGTAGCAGCCCGTGGAAGGGGAAAATAACTGGAACAGGGAAGGAGACATCTTGGCAACCTTTGTTCAGAGAGAAAGGGGGCGGGGCTTATGGGGATATTTATAGACTTAACCACCAAGTACATTCTGATTGGTCAAGAGCCCTCTGTCCCCTATTTAAGGAAGAAACTAACAACGGATTGTGTGTGTTTCATCTGATTCCTTTCAGAACATCTGAGCTGAGAGAGAGAGAGCAACACCGGAGACGCTCTGGGCCTACGACGATTAACTTAAGAAGGCTACAAGTGCATCCCTACCAAGGAAAGAGCAGAAGATTGAACTGAAGACATTTTATTTTGATCTTTTTTCCTGAATAAAAGGCTATTCATTTCTAAATTCCAGTCCTCCTGCCTCATCATTACACCCACATTTGAGAATTGGTGTACTCGTGGAGGGTATAAAGGTACAAATAGGAATGTGAGGAATGAATTACATGTTCCTATCACGCTTTTTGTAAAAACGGTGGAAAATTGCCAAACGACCGTGCGACGTGCTGCGGACCCGGCTGTTTCATTAAATTCCCCATGATTAGCTGAATCGGAAAATATTTACATTATGGCAGATACTAGTCAAGTATGAAGCTTTGCCACATAACTAGTTTTTGCCAAAAAGTTGACATGGAAACAAAAGGGGATTTCAAAGAGGAATTGCCATATGTCTTCTCTAGACTCCTTAACAAATCCTTACAGAGAGGCTGGACTTGGGGGTGGAGAGAAAGGTAACATCCCAATCCTGGTTGCAAGAATTCTTACAGGGCATCGCGCAATATTGAAATCTTGATGTTGTCATTACTGGTATATAAAGTGGATACACTATGAGAAAGAGACAGAGCTGCTCATAATTACTATCTGACAGCCACGGGGAAACACCAAAAGGAGATTTTGCTGAAAGTGAGTCTGGGTGGAGGGGTCTATTGCTGTAAAGACCTAAAAGCTGACTGTGTTCTATGGTGAAGAGCTGGGGACCATCCTTGAGAGTGGAGTGACCACACCCATGCCCTGTCCTCCAAGAGGGTCCTGAAATGCAGTTGGCTTTCCTGAACTTTAAACAGAGATTTTCAATGTTAGTCGAATTGAGCCCTTTGAAACCAAAAGGTAGGGGAATCTGCTTGCTTTAAATCCTTTCCCTTTATAGTGGGTGGGGGGGGGGCAAGACTGTGTAGATCCTTAGCCCATCAACTACAAATATTACTTTAATGAATTTCCCTTGGCAGAAAACCACGTGGTAATTTTTGTTAAAATTCTAAATTAACAAAGCTCATTCCCAGTGTGCGCTGATAATTATAGACTGTAATGTAATTGGGTAATCCCATTTTACTTGTTAACCCCAGCTTCTTTTAGGAAGAGGGCTGTTTTTGTCCTAAAACTAAAACAAAAACCATCCCCATTTTACTGTCCAAATTCCACAATACAGACCTTAAAGTGGAGGAGGGGGTGAAACCCCAAATTCTCAAATCATCCTAATTTTTCTGTCGATCTTCCCCAACACAGACTAAAAGGGGGGGGGGGGGTTGAAGAACAAACTGTTGAATCACCATATGTTTTTTTAAAGCAAAAGTGTGGGTGAAATAATAATTGCCATATGCATTTGTACAAATCTGTAAACCGAACTGCTAGCCTTTTAAGCACGCAGGAAAATCAAAATTGCACAGCATTGCATATGTAATTGATTTTGTTCATTGACAAGTTTGATTATTCCTTGAAGTGAAATCTGTAGAAAGGATAGAATTGTGATTTGTGTTTTTTCCAACCAACTTGTGTGATTTATTTGTGTAACAAGGAGTTTAATCTTGATCCACGAAGAAGGTGGCATGTGTCGTTTTAGTGTGATCTCCATTCTTTATTTTTCAAATAAATACAAATATATTTCCTGTACACCGGCCTGGTTCTCTGCTCATTGGTAGCGCAGGGAGAGAGATCCAAGGGGTCTTAGATGAATCAGAAATGGGGCTGAACAAAGAACTAACACTAAACTGTTTAATGTGTGACACCTAGATTGGGGAGGGAAGGAAATCCCTGTGTTGAGGGTGGCCTCTCAATAAACCATTACAGTTACAGCTCTTGGAACGGGTGCTTAACGCTACATTCAATGCTTGTAACCTGTTCAATTTCAGAAACCGAAATGAATTAGTCTATGATCATTATTCAACTACCAGATCACATTCTTTTAGGCACCTGGTGCGATGCCGCAAGCGTCTGGTGCAATGCCATTGGTGCATCATTACTGACAACGTTACTTCAAACAAGCTTACATTGAATAAAAAATGCAAATTGTAAACTTACATTACAAAACTGAATTAAAGTTGCAGTTAAGACCCAGAGCTTACAAACTCATTTTCAGTGGTTGTACTTTCTACTGACATTTTCCCCAGTTCAATAGTGGTAACTGCATTAGGCAATTTTTCAGTGATGAAGTGGCACAAATATAGATTTGCTTACTCCACATCCAGGCTTTCTATTGGGTGCACAATTTCTGATGTGTGGGAATATTCCTGTGCACAATCAAACAACATTCAGCACATACATCAACGAAAGGCTTCAAAAAAATCGACAAGCCCATTTTCAACCTAATGCTCACTGCAGAGTTTTTGGCGCCATCACACGCCACCAGCAGTTTATATTTCCGGATTAGGACCCAGCGGCTTTGCATATATATGTGCCACCACCCTGAATATGTTTGAATGACCGCTCTTAGGAGTTCTTTAAAACCGGCAAAATCTTAACTTTTTAACAATATATCTGGCAACATGTTATTTTGGCTTCAAAAAGGCACTAGTCTCGTGAAAAGCACCAAGTTGGTCATATCACAAACCCTTTGTCTGGAAGAACTATAAATGCAAAAACAAAGACATATTTAAAACATAAAATAAAAATGGCAAAAGAACAAAAAAAGATTCCAAAGTTGAATTAACAACAGCTCTCTCTGAACTGGCTGAGTATTGGCTAAGTGCAGCGATCAGTAGGAACTTGACAGAACAAATGTCATCTACCCTGCCTGCTTATAGCATAGGCTGAGGTGTAAATTAACCCAATGTGAGCAGAAAGGTCTGGAATGTTCCATTGCAGTGAACTTTAAACTGGAAATGGAAATAGATTAAAACAAAGAAAATGCCACTCCTTGCCTATTAAATCCTTTATCCCTAAGAAAGACAGCAATTTAAAAATGGGATCAATTTTGAAGATTTATAAATATTTTATGACCGAAGGAGATCTAAAAAGCTATTGTTACATCAAGTGGACATTAATTGTGAAATTTGTTTTTAGTATTATGCCCCTAGACCATGGCTGTCATGTGGTAGCCTTGGAAGTTATGGAACAAGTGGAGAATCCATTGAACTTCCCTACACGTTGCTACCAAACGTGCATTAGCAGTCTAGTTTCTCGGACCAACATGGCCGCCATCTGAATATACTGGGAAGGAGCCACCAGCTTGGGGCGTTGCAACCCTCATCCTCTCCTGGGTAAGACGCTCCGTTGTTGTCGCTCCCTGTCCTTATTGTCTCCCCTTGCCCTCCTTGTACTCGTGTTTGCCTGCTGCTTTGTGTGTTTTTCCAGAATTTGCCGTCCTTCGGCTTTCACGGCTTGTATCATATCCACCCGCGGTAACACTGCTTCATTGCCACCCCGCGGCTTTCATGACTTGTACCATTGCCACCCGCAACCTCACTGCTTCATCGCTGCCCGTGGCTTCAAACCTTTCTGCCCGCGGCTTCAGCAACTGCCTTATCACTGCTTCGCGGCTTATTCATTACTTAACCGTTCACGGCTTCAAGGGCTACTTACCTTATATTCTCGCATTGTGTGCCTTGTCACACGAACGCTCCATTGAGCGGAGAGATCAGCTGCTGCACATTCTGCTGTCTCCTCTGCTACGCTGTGGGCTGCGCAGTTGTTTCATATTTGCCTGGAGTTCCATTACAGCGTATGCCCTTATCCTTTCATCCTTCTGGCTCCAAACCGGAGTCTCCTTTACCTCTTCTACTATCTCCTCCCACTGAACAGTTCCTTGGGCACCAGCATTTCCTCCTGAACACTACAGTCAAGGGAAATAGAGGAGGTCACCTCTATCAGTCGAGTCCATCAAAGAAACCACCAACCATCTACCCGCATACCATCACGATCAGGGTTTTTCAGACTCTTGGCTTTTCCCTGGGGTCTCCACTGCCTGACAAATAGCAACTAAGGCACAGTGGCCTCTGGGGGAGCCCTCCCTTATCTCTTCCAGAAGAAGAAAGGAAAGACGGTGGAATCAAGAAGAAAGAAGAAACTACTGAGGAAGCATAAGAAGATCCAGAAACCTCAGGTGAGGATCCAGAAAGGGAAGAAGCCATAGAACCCGAGACTGGCTGAACAGCACTATTTCACGACGCTGTGAAATCATTTGTATGTGTGGCAATACTGCCAGTACTTTGTGACATTTGCAGCCGCTGATCCCCCTTCACGACACCTTCCCAACAGGGGTTTCCAATGCGTCATACAAGGGACTATTGTGCAGCAAGCATTGCATTACAAACCTTCCCTTGCACTTCACCGACATCTGAACGCTCGGCTCTGGGCCGCATGTAAATACAAGGCTTGCTTACATAGACATTAATCACACGGCAGCAGGGGTTATCCGCCAGGGGACGGTGTCAAGGCACCGGTAACAACGGCCGCCAGCGCGTGAATTATGCCTGCTCTTTGTGCGCAGGCATCCTGACTCGGCAGAGGATGCTACCGCGGAGATCAGTGCATTGTATAAAAGCGCCTATTGTGTCAATGATGAAAGGACCCGCATCTGCACTCTATCCTGGCTCCCCGAGTGCCTTCCCGTTCAGACTGATGCAGGCCCCGTTTCTAACATGCGGCAGCCGAAGCAGCACTTTCTATTTCAGCCAGCGGCCCACGAGGACAACTGGTTGCCGGTATTATAGGGCAATGCCCGAAGTTCCAGCCCATCTGGCAAGTGTGGCCACTTGTCTCGGACAAAGCGGGCCACCTTGGTGAGTTAATGCACTGTGCAGCATGCACTTTTGACCAATGTCATTGACCCGACAGGCATTAACAGCCACTCATGGTCTGGGGCAAAGCGAATGAAGCAAAGCAATTTGTGATTGGAGGTCACTTTTTCCATTGGCGCCCTGACCTATTTCTGTTCCATTCTGGCCCTGTCAGTACAGCAGTACCTGCTTACAATTGGGAAGCGCTGTAACTGTCCCAGGGATGTAATTTCACCAAAATGCCATGGCTAGCGGAAGTGACATCACATGACCCTTGACCCCCCCTGATGACATCACAGGAAGTGATGTCATTTGACCCCACCCCGAAGTGATATCGTGGGAAGCGATGGAACACAACCTTTCACCTGTTGACAAAACAGGAAGGGGCATCACATAGCATGGTACACTACGAAAAATATGGTTATGCTTTCGCTACAATGTGATGTACATTTCATACAAGAATGGATCACCATATGTATCGTTAAGATCAGTGTGTGCAGTCCCATATTGCCAAATTACTGTGAATGCAAGCAAACGTCCATGACCAAACGATAATGATGTGTTATTATATAGCACTTACGCTTAAGCACTTTATATAGAAAAAATATACACCCAATATCCCCCAACCTGTGTTGCTACTCATTTATCGACCTCAGAAGGAAGAAAGGCTGAGTTGAGGCGTTTATGAACAAACTAAATCAGTGACTCAACCTCAGAGGTCGCAGTTGCGTCCCCTGGCGACCCCTAAATGACGTCCCTGTACTGTCCTACTAAAATAAAGAATTGCTGCTCTAGTGCTGTCCACTATTTCGCGGTAAAACATACAGTGCCACTACTCAGAATCTGACAGTCTTAAAAATGTAAAGCACAGACCTTCAAACAGCACTCATGCAACTCGAGCGAGCACTTTATATAATCTTCAAGGCACTGACGAGTATAATTTGAGAGCTGCAAAAATGCAAACATGACGACATATTATGAAATGTCATTATGAATTTTGGGTCGGAAGAGCACAGCCCCCTGTAGGAATGCCATGCATGAGGTGGCATTGTGGTCTAGAAGAAAAGTGGTGGCACTTTCATGAATTATATTTTACCCGGGCATTGGGTTCTGTATGGGTTGTGTGATATGTATTGCAAGCATAGCGGAGCACAATGTTTTGCACGTGGGAAGTGGGTCTATAAGACAAAGGTTTGATTCAGGGCAGTTTTTGAAATGAGTATCATTGTAATCCAAAGGCTAAACGAACCTTTTGTCTAAAAATGTATGCGTATCTCAATAGATTTAAGTGGGCTGGTGCTATCTGTGGGAGGGGAGGTGAGATGTGTGCAGGCAGTCGTCAAAGCTGAACTCACTCAGTCGCCCATGAGTAAATACACAGCACACATTTAAAGTCAAGAGGCTGTGAGCGTGCAAGGTTAACTGTACATGTAAGTACGCCATCTATCCGCTAACGCAGGCTAGCCTGAACCTGACTCTCACGCTAGATCTCTCCAAATTATGTCATTTTACTAGTAGGGTGTTGCCATAAATTAAATGAGCAGAAAGGCCAGTGTGCATAGTGTCCTAAGAAGAGCTGCAGGTTCGGACAAATGTCAGATATAAATACATAAAAACGTGTGCTGGTTCTAAGGTTCCCAAAATGCTCTTTGATTTTATGCAAAACAGCAAGTTGCTAAAATTGGTGCAATTTGCCCACCTTCCCCTTCTCGTGTGTGCTCTCAGGTGATTTTATGACTGGCAATAGATGAATGGGGGCTCCTGGTGGCCCCCCACTCCACCTCCCCATTTCCACTGAGGCAGCTGTATGATGCATAGATTATAATGGAGTTGCTTCCTAATACAAACTCCAATGGGTGATTTCTCTAGGTTAATCCTTGAGGGTGCATCACATTGGCACAAATCTGAACTTCGTTATTCCCCAGGAATACTCTCTGCCCCACACCAACGAGCTGACAGCAGGTTAAAAACATGTCCGGGATAAATTAGCAAATTGAGGTCTGTCTTTTGCCAGCAAAACCACATGTAAAGTAACACAGCCATTAGTTTGTGAAGGCTGGTGCATCCCTAGAGAATATTTTCACACTCTTAGCCTTTACTTGAAGAGGGTCAATAGCTGCAGATTATCACGGGACAGGCAGACTACAGCAGAGCTAAAACCCTAAGTGTTGGTACACTTAAGAAAAGCTATTAAGCACATTGGGCTTTGGTAATTTATTTACAGTGTGGGGTGCATTTAAAGGCCCCATACAGAAGTCCCTTTCACATGAATAGCAGGCATTTAAACACTGCAACCAAAAACGGCCTGGCTTTTGCTTTCCCTGTCACATGAATGGCATGCATTTAAACATTGCAACAAAAACAGCCTGGCATTTTCTTTTGTTTCAGGTAATGTTTGAGAGGCACGTGGAAAGGGGCCGACCTATCATTATCAATGGACAAGCAGCAGTTAATTTGCCCAAGAAGGAGCAATCAAAGAATCCTGTGACATGGAAAACAGGATTTCTAGCCGTTAAAAGCAAAAACGGCCTGCACATGTGTTTGCAAAAATAAACTGCTTTAGCCACAATGGAAAAAGATAACACTGCTTACAGAATAAATTTCAGGAAAGCAACACATGATGTGTGGGGTGACCAAAGCAAATGTACATTATGTTTCAACCACAAAACTCCAATAACATGTGAAGAGACACTTACTTCAGGAAAAACCTGTTCTGGCAGAGGTCAACACTTCACAATGAAAAGCCCCACTTCCAGCCTTGCATGTCACATGTCACATCTCCCATCTAATGATGCCCTGCAATAGAATCTGCTGTTGAAGGTGTTGAAAGCCCACTGTTCCCTAGACTGGTTTGCCCTGAAGACAGTTAAAGCAGGGACTTCAAGGAAAAGTCATCCCTGGCTGAAGCATGACAAAGAAACTCTGATCACAGGCGAGCCCAGTGAGACAGAAGACTGTGGGCAATGAAGCAGGCCTCCATTTGTTGAACAGGAGACATTCCCAATTAATTTAAAAGACTATTTTCATTTGAGACATTTTGCGCATCAGTCAGCCTGAGGATTGATTTCATTTTTATGCCATTTTTCATGTAATTTCCAGGCGGTTTCTGGGGTATATAATGCATCTCCCTATGACTCTGGGAATTGTAATGAAGAGTTAGATTAGGTTTCTGGCTGATCTGAACATGTGACAATTATGAGAGTTGAAGAAAAGGTGGAAAATTAAATTAGGAACATGCTCGATAACTTACATAACTGTTGTACATTTTATAAAAATGACAAAAATGTGACATGTCCATGCTACATAATACGGATTTGGTGGTCGGCTTATCTAATTCCCCATTATCATCTTAAACAGAATATATGTTTCATATGGCAGTGACTAGTACAATTATGACGTTATGATACATAACTAGTTTTTGCCAAACAGTTGTAAGGAGAACAAAGGATGATGACAAATGGAAGAAGGCAGATGGTGCTCCCCTCCCTTAAACCAATCCTGGCTGGGGGCAAAGAAAGAGAGGGTTACTGTCATTTCTGCTATATAAGGGGGACTGTACTAGGACAGACACGCAACAACCGGGAAAGAAAGAAAAAGGAGGACGGAGAGAAGGCTGCTGAAACTTACCATCCTTGAGAGTGCAGTGACCAGACCCTTGCCCTTTCTTTGCAGAGTGTCCTGAGATGCAGCTGGCTTTCCGGAATCTTAAACAAAGGCTTGCTATGTAAGTAGCAATAACCCCAGCCCTAAATTGCATAAGCCCTTCATTTTTGTAGCAGTGCATCCAATATGTAAAGTACCTCCTGCTCCTCCCTCACCTGCTTTTCTTCCTCTGCACGGCTTCTTCGCTGCGACGTGAGTACCGCATCCCCATTGAGGGATTGAACTTCTGCCACAGGGACCATTAAAAAAAAAAAAAAAAATCTTTCTTCGTCCCCGCTTTCCTTTTTAAGTAAGCGGGGGGACACCCTGCCACCCAAATTCCCTTAATGTCGATCAACGGGTTTGGGAGACACCCCCGCAACTCCTGCTCCCCTTATTCAAAATTTTAGGTTTTCAGTTTTTTTCCATGCCGAGTTTGCCATTTTCTCCCGTTCATTTCCCGATATTAACAATAACAGTTATGTCAGTTATAGCTTGCTGATTTCTCAATACAGTTTGAACTGTCTCAATGTGCTGGTAGGCGGTTGTACGGTTAGCCAGGTCATTGGCTACTGATCGCAGAATAATTCCAGGAGAGCCAATATAGCGGGCTTCAAAGACACAAACTCACATTGCATACATATTGTTCAGCGGGCACATTAACCCACTGGGCTAACTCATTGTCTACTGTGACAAAGCTCAAGTTTTAAGCTAGAGGATGAGACTGGGGAGACCTTGGGGGGCTAGGAACCACCATCCACTCTATGCTTTGAACCCCAGAGGAGGTTTTTAGGGAGGGTCCCTACCCTTCCCACTCCATCTCTGGCCTTCTTTGTTGGAGACCTCCAGCAACCTTGGCAGACCTCATGCCTGCTGATAACGCAGGTTTTTATGCCAATCCTAGCATCTGTACAGCTCCCCCAGAAATGTAACTCTATGGACCTGGTCAGGAAGAACTTGGCAGGCAACTTGGAGAAAATGGCACTTCTAACACTCTATGAGGACTTGCTGCCAATTTGGAAGAGAAGGGCAAGCTGGATGACCAAAGGAGGATGCGCACACTGGCCCCAGCGGGATGCAGACCCACAATAATGGGTGCATACAGAGCCCAGTACAGTTTTAGAAGAATGGGCTCAGAAGCATTCATCACACAAGATCACACAAACCTGCACTACAGGTGCTTGCAGAGCACCAAGCAAGATGTTCCCGGCTTATCCACCCTGCTCACTAGGAATGGAAACCTGCATAATGGCATTGGCCCCTACAACAAGGAATCTGCATCAAAGATGTTGGATTGCACAGACATGCCACACAGAGCATCACACATGCTTGCAAGCTCAAGGTTAACAGCAGAGAAGTTTGTAGTTCCCTGATGAGCTGGCCAATCAAAGCACCCGCTCACTCCATTCATGCAGATGAAGTGAATCCAGCAAATCGAATTCCTGCAGGTGACCTGATTGAGTACCAAAACGAGACAGTGATTGATAGAGTAGTGGGAGTCGGGAATTGGAAGCATGATGTGAAGGACAGTGCATGGTGAAGCACGGCAAGCATAGTTGCAGAATGGGGAGCAGAGGTAGAGGAAGTGAAAAGGTGCAGGAGAAGGGAAGAAGAGAAATTGAAGTGAGGAGAAGAGGTTGAGGAGATGACGGGAAGCAGTAACGAGGGGAGAATATCAGAACAAGAGAGAGGTGTGGAAATGGCAAAGGCATATGTGAAGGATTCCAATTGGGCGTCCCACACCAGACCAGGACCTTCGCACTTAGCCTTAGATGTAGCACGTGATAAGAATGCTTTTTCTTTATTTTCTGCAAATTCGAATTGAGCCCATCCCCGACCCATCTCACACACCCTTTTACAAATACCCTGGGTCACAATGGACCATGAACCAGGCCGGTGTGTGGCAACACAAAATGTATTTATTTTAAATTAAAAGAGAATCACACAATTTTAATATTGGGCAGCAATCACCAATGGGGTTATAATTACAATGAAAACCACTGAAATACGCTTGGGTAAAAGCACAAGTGGATAGGAGCACTTTTTCAATTAGGATAGATAGCACCCAGTTTAAGGTTTCCCCCTGCAATGTTCCCTCAACCCACAATTAAACAAATTCTGAGTGGCTAGAAAGAAGCAGCAAGGAGGCCTTTGCAATGACCTAAAATGACTCGGATTTTGACAAATAATTATTTGTGTGTTTAAATAATGATATACATATGTTTTATCACAGTCTCACAGATGTTATATCACTAGCAACTATAAGGTAAGGTATCACAAAAGGCATACAGTTCAAAAAGCACCTTGAAATGAAAACACCAGTGCAGCCAAATTCACACATTGAAAAGTTGCAATTTTCTCTTTTTCAGTTTTAAATGTCAAAAACGTTTTTTAAGAAAAACGGGTGAAATACACAGAATGGGAATGTGGTTTTTAGGCTGGGTGATAGATGCACATCACAAGGACACTATGGAAGTGAAAGAGTGACTATCTGAAGAATTGGATGAGATTTTCAAGGTGGAATGAGGTTTAGTTTAGGTAAAATAAAGCAGTTAAGAAAAGAAAATCTGTTTTAAACACGAAAGGCAAGTTTTACTTAAACTAAATTATCTAGACTATATGGTTAAAGAAAGACACGGTACCTTCCAAGATTGATTCGCGGCATCAACCTTTTCACCCCGCTTTCAACTTTATGTGGGAATTCATCTGATTATTCCAAATATGACTAAGGATTTAGGATTCATGAAGACAGAAATTAATAGAAAAGTGGTGCTAACGCATGAAGATCAATGACACAGCAAATTCTAATGGTTTTAACAAGGATTAGAGTATGGATAGGATTATTTAAAGGGTGGAACAAAGAGCGTATCAAGATGGGGTAGGCTATGTGTGGCTATGGGATGGCGAAATACTCACAATCCGCACTTGAGTTTGAGGATTTGGACAGTCAATCGGTTCTGGATGCAGAAGCTCTGGTCACAGGATAGCAGCGGACACTCCTAACAGCAAGCAGCTGGGCAGGTCTGGTCACTGGATGGCAAGGGTACAGCGGGCATGCAGGTAGTGAGCAAAATGCTAGTCTAGTCACAGGATGCTACCCAAGGGTACCACAGCTTTTCCCCTTTGCTATTGTGATTTTTGTGGGGTTTTCTGGTTAATTGGCCATGCCTGGATAGGGTCAGTTATGCTTTGGCCTAGCAGTAGAGTCTGGAATCTTGCAAAGGTGGATCTGGAATGTCGGGATACGCAGGCGCTGGAAATTCAGGAGAGAGTGTCCTGTCCCTGTGAGCTCCCACCCTTTATATAAAAGCAGGTGCCATCACCGGGTTTATTGATGGGCAGAACTGAGCTAGACCTACCCCCAAGAACCGGATATGTCAGCCAAGGTTGGTTGCCTCCTCTAGGAGGGGTCTCAGTTTATGGAGTTGTGTTTTCATGAGGTGCAAAGCCTTCCAACAGTCCTTTTTGCCAAAATCAATCTTAACATAAATTACACATTTGTATAGTTGTGGCACTATAACAAATTACATAGGCAGGTTAGATATTTCACGCAATGCATGGCAGTCCCATTCCCCCATTTGTAGGACTTTGTTTCATCCGTCTAATAATTGTTCGTCCTTTTCAATGAGAAAATGCCTAAAATTCTATAACTTATACATGTGTACATATTATCATGTCACGTTAATCTTGAATTTCAAAGTGGCACTATATACACTTTCCTCAGAATATCCAATTCTCTGCCATTTCTGTCCCTTATATGCCACTGAAGGCTACCATGTCTTGCTTAAAAGCCACAGAAATTACATTTAAGCTGTTAACTTTTTACATTCCTGCAAAGTCCTGTTGCAGAGATAAACGTCTTTAAAGTTATTAATACAATAGTCTTTTCAGCCAAATGGGGCTGTCCTTTGTTCTTCAACTAGTCCTGTTGTTTCCAGGCTACCACCAAATGTCAGTTCAGCCCAGGGTGGCCATGTTTGATTGAAGGTTTATTGTCACCTCCCCAATTAACATATAGATGCCCCAGAATCTATTATCTCAAGCTGAAGCCCAGACAAAAGTCTGACGAGCATGTGATATTTCTTTCTCTTGGTCCATTCAAAGTTTTCAAGGGTGACAGTTAACAAGTAGGTGTCCCAGATCTCCCTTGCAGCTTCTCTTGGAGGTAGGGCACTGCTGGTATCAGCACCCAATGTCCCTTGTACCATGGCAGAAAGCTGTTTGGGCTGATTTCCCAGTACAGCCCAAAACAGGTATTTCTTTATTTTATTTTATAAACAAAGTTCTTTCACTGAATGAAAAAAACTGCACTGCAAGTCCTGAAATGCGAAGTGTGGCTCATTAAAAGCACTCTCTCAGATAACCTGGTAGCTAGTTGGTGACTTTGCAAATTGAACTCTTGCATTATCTCTCAATTCCGTAAGCCATACATTTGGTCTGACTTATTCCCTATCCCAAATTTACCCGGATATGACTCCATACACGTCACCCTTGCCGATTCAAACTAAATCTGCTCTCTACAGCTTGGTTGAGGGCCTCATTCAATACACACTCAGCTTGGCTCCTAATCTCCCACTGCCTATATTACCAATGTGTGTAATGAAATGCCATTGCACTACATAGATTTGATGGATCTATGCAATTACTGTGCCCAAATTATTGCGGCCCCCTAAAATGATGGCTTTTTTAAACCCTTTTTTAACCCCATATATACGCTTCGGAAGACACCCTGTGGCCCCACCTACATGCATTAAATACTATACCCACCCCCCCACATACATATGGCGCGTAAAGGGGGTCAACGTTTTAAAAAAAGGTTGACATTTTGGGGGTTGCAGTAATAGTATAATCCTGATTCCACCACTAGCGCGAAGGTTCGCCTAATCAGCGATCAGCATAGCATCCAGCTAGCTAGAATCAGTGTCGAGTAGAGACATTCCTTTCTTAAATAAACCCCCAAATCCATCTCACAAGTTCCCTTTCCTGACATTGGATCCCTGCAACAACAATATGTCCAACACTCTAGAGGTTTCCCCCCTCAAAATTCTTGATCCATTCAACGAAGAAAACAGAAGCCACGTGGTAGTATTGCAAGGGGTGAAAGGGAAAAGATACACCAGTATATTTGAAAGCATTAAACAGTAGAACCAATGGTCTTAGCCCTAAGAAAGAACCCATATGCCAGTGCATTATGGCAAAATCTAGTAACAGAATATTTAAAAAAAAATCAATGCCAGACATTAATTCTTACAAAGTTTATGGGATAAATAAAGAATGTGAGTGTAGTTCTGGTCTTGGGTCAATTTCAGTCAATTGCACTAAATGATATTTACTGCCTTTCCCAGTGAACCCTCAGGCCACTCATTGCGGGATCTGTTCGCAGGCTGTAACGCTTACCTGATTCCCGTAGAGGCGCCGGTCTTGACTGGGCGTATACCGTATCTTCAAAGGTGATGTGTAACACACGGCTGGCTCTCTGGGCTGGACCTCTGTGCACTGTATGTCTGGCTCGAAGGGTAAGATGTCTGCAGATAGAAAATGTGGGATTAATGAACTGGGTTATTGAATGTCTCTCTCTTCTTCCCTTTCTCTTCTCCTGTAGAACCCCAAAGGTTAACGCTCTCACCTTAGGTAAGTGAACGCCGTGCTCTCCATCTGCCTCGAGGCAGGGTGCTGTAACCAGTTTCTTCACTGGATAAGGGGAGCAGGCCTCTTGACTTCAGAGGACTGCTGTCCGTCGTTTACTGCACGAACGGTAAGTTTTGAGTAATTCTAATGTCTTTAAAGTCTTTAGTAATGATGTCTCTTGTTTTGCAGGGTTCCGGCGATGGCGGATGGCGGGCTGAAGTGAGTTGAAGATGGAGCCCGTGTGATGAATAGAAGCGCCTGGAAGCACGTAAGTAAGCGCTTGTTGCCCGCTTCACGATGCGCTCTAACTGTCTTTTTATTTTGCAGGTACAAGTTCGGGGCGGCTGCAGGGTGCCGGAATACCCACTGGGTTGGATGTGGAAAGGAGTAATGGCACGTGAGTATTAAAGTTCCCCAATGTCTTTAAACACACCTTGTTTTGTCTTTCAGATGCGGGATGCAGCGCCGAAGGCCTCCGGAGCGTGCGAAGAGTTGGTAAGCCTTTGTCTTTCAGATGCCGGAATGCAGCGCGAGGCGTTGGTGACAGCCGATGGACCAGGTAAGTGAAGAGCTGTCACTGAAGACCGTAATGCTAACCTGTTCTTTCTTGTCTTTATAGGTGTTGCTGAAGACTGGATTCAGAATGGTAAGCCTTTTTCCTTAGGCCCAGGATCAGATGCAGAAGACACGATGAGCGTTCTGCTGCTGAGGATGCAGAATAACGCAAAGCAAGATTCATCCATCGGGTGTGGTTTAAATAGCCTCCTGTAGTGCTTAGCTGTCTCCTTCCACAGCCACGCCTAGGTAAGAAAAGAGTTCCTGCTTTCCAGAAGAGTTCCAGTGTTCTGAATCTAGGGAGTGGCTCCTGCCCCACCCAACAGGAAAAGTAGTTCCAAACAGAAGAGGATCAGAGACTCAACTGGCAGGCAAGTAAGCAGCATGGTCTGCTGCAGGTAAGTCCACCCAAGCATTATGAGCCCGGCGCTTCCAGCGCTGGGACTGGGCATATTTATGAGCCTGGTGCCACTGGCGCCAGGACTGGGTCCAAAAGGTCCCAATTGGGACTGGTTGGCACTCGGAACCTGGGTTATGGATCTGCTTCCAAGGGAGTTGGGAAAACCCTGACCATTTGGAAGCAGAGATCATGACAGTACCCCCCTCAAGGCCCCTCCCAAACCGGGCTTCTCCGGGGGTTTTGGCTTGTCAGGAAATGTTCGGTGAAATCTTTTGATTAGGCGAGGAGCGTGGACACATTCAGCAGGTTCCCAGGATCTCTCTTGGGGGCCGTAGCCTTTCCAGTCAATTAGGTAGAATAGTTTAGATTTGGAGATCTTGGAGTCCAGAATGCTTTTGACTTCAAACTCGAGTTCTCCATCAACTAGGATAGGTTTTGGAGATTTGGTTAGTCGGGTTTGAGGTTGCACGGGTTTTAATAGAGAGACGTGGAAGACCGGATGTATCTTCATGTGCGGGGGCAAGTCCAACTTGACCGCTACTGGGTTTACTATGGTAGTGATGGAATAGGGACCAAGGTATCTTGGGTTGAATGTGCGTGGCCCTTTTAGAGGTAGATATTTGGTGGATAACCAGACTTGATCCCCTACTTGATATTGAGGGGCTTCCTTCCGATGTTGATCTGCTCCTTTCTTGTATTGTTCTTTAGCCCTTTGAAGGTGAGAAACAGCTTCCTTAAAGGCTTGGGTGATTGTAGAATGCAGGTAGTCTACTGCTGGTGTTTCAAGATCTTGGAGGGGATCCAACTCCGAGGTTCGAGGGTGACTGCCGTACAAAAGAAAAAACGGGGTTTTCCCAGTTCCCGAATGGACAGAGTTATTGTAGGCATATTCGGCTATCCAAAGGATGTCTTTCCAAGTTTTTTCAGTTTGTTGCAGCATGCAGCGTAAATACTGTTCCAGAGTTTGATTGGTCCTCTCGGTTTGTCCGTCGGTCTGAGGGTGGTGACTGGTCGATAGTCTCACATCAATTTGAGCCGACCGACAGCAACTTCGCCAAAAATGAGAAATAAATTGACTACCTCGATCCGAAATTAGAACCGAAGGAAAACCGTGCAGTCGGACGATTTTTTCGAGAAATTCTCGGGCCAGAGTTGCTGCTGTTGGCAAGCCTTTGAGCAGAATGAAATGCGCCATCTTGGAGAATAAGTCCACGATTACTAGAATCGTATTGTATCCGGAGCATGGAGGTAGATCGGTGATGAAGTCCATACAAAGCGTATGCCAAGGGGAGGTGGGATGTCAATAGGGCGTAAGAGGCCTGCTGGTCTTTCCTTTTGACTCTTGTTTTGGGCGCATACTCCACAGGACATTATAAAGTCTCTGATATCTTTTTTCCAAGACGGCCACCAGAAGTAGCGCTTGATCTTTTCTGAGGTCTTGGCCATACCGGGATGTCCTTCCATTAAAGAATCGTGATAGCAAGAGATTACTTTTTTCTGTAAATCTGTGCTGGGTAGGTATAATCGTTCTTGGAAATACAATAAGTTGTCCTTTACTGCAAAGTCCTTTCCCTGCAGATGCCAATTCTGTATGTCTGCTGGAGTTATAAGTTGCCTGGCTTTATCCTTAACTTCCTCTATGGATTCTGTGGCGATTACACCCAGAATTCTTTGTTTGGGAATGATTGGTACAGGTTTAGGGTTGATCAAGTGTTCTTCCACTCCCATCCGAGAAAGGGCATCAGCTTTACCGTTTTTTGTACCAGGTCGATAGGTAATTATGAAGTCAAACTCGGCAAAGAATAATGCCCAACGGAGTTGTCTAGAGGATTGGGCTTTTGCGGTTTTCAAATATTGCAGGTTTCGGTGATCCGTAATCACAGTAACGGTGTGTCGGGCCCCCAGCAGATAATGCCGCCAAGCCTTAAAGGCAGACTTGATAGCCAGAAGTTCCTTGTCAGTAATCGTGTAATTGATTTCAGGAGGCGAGAATTTGCGGGACCAAAATGCCACGGGATGCAACTGATTGGTTACCGGGTCCTTTTGTGATAGAACTGCCCCCATGGCAAGGCTTGAAGCATCAGTTTCCACGATGTAGGGGAGTTCGGGGCGAGGGTGTTTTAAGATTGGTGCAGAGATAAATTTAGTCTTCAAATCCTGGAAAGCTTGTTCCGCCTCGGTAGACCATTCAAAACGTTTGTTTTTCTTTAACAAGGCAGTGATGGGCTGGACTATTCGAGAGAATTCGGGGATAAACCTGCGGTAAAAGTTAGCGAAGCCTAACATGCTTTGCACACCTTTTACGGAGGATGGTGATGGCCATTTGAGAACTGCATCGACCTTCTTTGAATCCATACGCACTCCGCCAGGTGATAATATGAATCCCAAGAATTCAACTTCAGTCACGTTGAAAACACATTTTTCCAACTTAGCGAAAAGTTTGTGTTGACGCAATCTTTCGAGGACCATTTTCACGTGTTTCCGATGTTCAGATTCCGATGAAGAATAAACGAGGATGTCGTCAATGTAAACAACAACACACACATCTATGAGCTCTCTGAGGACATCGTTCATAAAATATTGAAAGGCGGCCGGGGCATTACAAAGTCCGAAGGGCATGACCTGATATTCAAATAGCCCATACTTGGTGCGGAAGGCCGTCTTCCATTCATCACCCTCTTTTACTCGTACCAAGTGGTAAGCTCCTCTAAGATCCAGCTTTGTATATATGCATGCTTTTCTGACTTGGTCCAGGAGTTCAGGGATCAAAGGTAACGGATATCTATTCTTAACGGTGATCTGGTTCAGGGAGCGATAATCTATACAAGTTCTAAGGTCTCCTTCCTTTTTTGGAACGAAGAACAAAGCTGAAGAAGCAGGGGACTTGGAAGGACGAATAAACCCATTTGCCAGGTATTGATCCAGGTATTGTCGAAGGTGAAGGTTCTCAGGCTCGGTGAGGGCATACATTCTACTACAAGGAGGAGTAGATCCAGGTATCAGGTCGATCTGGCAGTCATAAGACCTATGAGGAGGTAGAGAGTTAGCCTGATCCTTCTGGAAAACATCTTGGTATTCTAGGTATTCGGGAGGTAACTGGGGAGTCTCTGAAGAAATTGCTGCCAGTGCAACACCAGGTGGAGGGTGACAAGTAGAGACACATTCTGGAAACTGGACTGTTCTTGCTCGCCAATCGATCAGAGGATTGTGTTTCTCTAACCAAGGTATTCCTAGAATAATCTGAAACTGAGGGGCCTTGATCACATCGAACACGATCTTCTCATGGTGTCCATCTTGACTTACTAGCGTCACTTCTTGAGTGGTATGCGTTACTGGCCCGGAGGCTATCTCCGTACCATCCATTGTAGTAATGACGTCCTTTACAGCCTTGGGACAAAGAGTTAGATTCATCCTCAAAACCATTTCATGATCCACATAATTGCCGATGGCACCGCTGTCGACGTAAGCTTCAATTGCATGTAATCGATCCGGATTATCAGGGCTAATGAGGACCATAGGTATCACGAAATGCGAGGTCACGGAACTGGTTTTCACGCTCGGCAAGAGGACCTCTATTCTTGTCGGGCGAGGTCGTTTCCCTGCTCAGAGTTTGTAACTTTGGTAACTGCAGCTCCTACTGCCTTCTTGGCAGGTTTCACCGGACAGTCTCGAAGAAAGTGCCCTGAGTTTCAGCAATAGAGGCATAATTGCAACTGTTTTCTCCTTTCCCGCTCCTTTTGTGTTAGAGGACCTTTCAGACCCCCTATTTGCATGGGTTCCCCGGAGTCTACTCCTTTGGAAGGAGTTGGCGGTTTGGAAAATACTCGAGCATCAAACTTGGAACGATCGGCCTTCCTGTTCTGCAGTCTGTGATCTATTTGAACGACTAAGTCTATATAGTCCGAACAATCTTGTGGGGGATTCACTACTTGGGCTAACACATCTTTGAGCTCTCCGCGTAGACCTCTATAAAACAGCGTAATCCTTTTGTCCTCAGGCCAGTGAGTTTCCACTATCAGTCTGTTGAAAGACGCAATATAAGCCAAAAGGTCTTGATTACCTTGTCGCAACGAAAGAAGCTCATTGTCCAAGGCCTGCCCCTGTGAATGTCTTGCCAACAGTTTTTCCATACTGAGCTGAAAAGCTTGAAAATCATGGAGGACCGGATCATCTTGATTTACTAGAGGGATCGACCAGTCTGCCGCATTGCCACTGAGGTACGAAAGCACGAAAGCTACTTTAGCTTGATCAGTTGGAAAGGCTGCTGGCCGGCATAAGAAATGCAACCGGCACTGATTGATAAATACTGCAAACCTCTTTGGGTCACCAGAAAATCGTTCAGGCGGAGCCAGAGGTACATTCCCAGGTAGGTTGATCTGCACTGGATTCATAGAGGATGTAGAAGAAAGATTTCCCCCAGATGCGGGTAACGGGGTCTGTCCGGCTTGTGACTGTAGCAATTGTCTAGCGAGATCATCTGTTCGCTCCTTGGAAATAATCAGTTCCCTTCTTAGAGCGTTCGTTTCCTGACGGGCTGCATGCACTTCTGCCCTTAGTTCCTCAAGTAACTGGGCTAGCTGGTCGGTATCCGAGGTTTCCATAGCGCCTGGACGTGAATTTTGTGGTAGGCTTTGCGTTCTGTAATGCTCACCTGATTCCTGTAGAGGCGCCGGTCTTGACTGGGCGTATACCGTATCTTCAAAGGTGATGTGTAACACACGGCTGGCTCTTTGGGCTGGACCTCTGTGCACTGTATGTCTGGCTCGAAGGGTAAGATGTCTGCAGATAGAAAATGTGGGATTAATGAACTGGGTTATTGAATGTCTCTCTCTTCTTCCCTTTCTCTTCTCCTGTAGAACCCCAAAGGTTAACGCTCTCACCTTAGGTAAGTGAACGCCGTGCTCTCCATCTGCCTCGAGGCAGGGTGCTGTAACCAGTTTCTTCACTGGATAAGGGGAGCAGGCCCCTTGACTTCAGAGGACTGCTGTCCGTCGTTTACTGCACGAACGGTAAGTTTCGAGTAATTCTAATGTCTTTAAAGTCTTTAGTAATGATGTCTCTTGTTTTGCAGGGTTCCGGCGATGGCGGATGGCGGGCTGAAGTGAGTTGAAGATGGAGCCGTGTGATGAATAGAAGCGCCTGGAAGCACGTAAGTAAGCGCTTGTTGCCTGCTTCACGATGCGCTCTAACTGTCTTTTTATTTTGCAGGTACAAGTTCGGGGCGGCTGCAGGGTGCCGGAATACCCACTGGGTTAGATGTGGAAAGGAGTAATGGCACGTGAGTATTAAAGTTCCCCAATGTCTTTAAACGCACCTTGTTTTGTCTTTCAGATGCGGGATGCAGCGCCGAAGGCCTCCGGAGCGTGCGAAGAGTTGGTAAGCTTTTGTCTTTCAGATGCCGGAATGCAGCGCGAGGCGTTGGTGACAGCCGATGGACCAGGTAAGTGAAGAGCTGTCACTGAAGACCGTAATGCTAACCTGTTCTTTCTTGTCTTTATAGGTGTTGCTGAAGACTGGATTCAGAATGGTAAGCCTTTTTCCTTAGGCCCAGGATCAGATGCAGAAGACACGATGAGCGTTCTGCTGCTGAGGATGCAGAATAACGCAAAGCAAGATTCATCCATCGGGTGTGGTTTAAATAGCCTCCTGTAGTGCTTAGGTGTCTCCTTCCACAGCCACGCCTAGGTAAGAAAAGAGTTCCTGCTTTCCAGAAGAGTTCCAGTGTTCTGAATCTAGGGAGTGGCTCCTGCCCCACCCAACAGGAAACGTAGTTCCAAACAGAAGAGGATCAGAGACTCAACTGGCAGGCAAGTAAGCAGCATGGTCTGCTGCAGGTAAGTCCACCCAAGCATTATGAGCCCGGCGCTTCCAGCGCTGGGACTGGGCATATTTATGAGCCTGGTGCCACTGGCGCCAGAACTGGGTCCAAAAGGTCCCAATTGGGACTGGTTGGCACTCGGAACCTGGGTTATGGATCTGCTTCCAAGGGAGTTGGGAAAACCCTGACCTTTTGGAAGCAGAGATCATGACAGTGGCACAGACATGACTTTTCTACCTTGCATATTTAGATCTCCCTAGGGTCCAGGTTCAGGTTCGCTTTACGTTCAGCATCAGATGTCTCGACTCTGCAGAGATGTCCTCATTAGGGTGGTACTGGATCCCTCCAGGATCTCACTGTACCCCCAACTGGCTGGGCTGTAGTACAGGGAACCAGTCTTCCTTAGTTGTACCCATCTGCATGCCACTGACATTTTCTTGATATTTTGGTCTTTGCTGAGCTTTCCACAGGATTGCTATTCCCCAGTTGCGTGTTCTGACTGCCCACTTTGTCCATTCTTTCTAGTGTATGCTTGCTTGCTTCTACCTAGTATTTTGGCATCCTTTGCTCCCATGTGTTCCTGACAAGTCTCAACACCCACTTACAGTGCGGGTTCAGAAAATAGCAGCTCACCTACCTGAACAGCAGGATCAAATCTCACCCACTGTCATTGCCTTGATCCACCTGGAGAAGATAATATAGTTCTACACCCAGCCTAAAGGCAAAAGGGCCTGCCAGGCTCTTAACTCACTTCACCTCACTGTCACATCAGGCCATTGCATTCCATGGGTACTCATGCACACCCTCCCAAGACAAACCTCTGATGACACACTAGTATAGGTGAACCCTAATGCAGAGTAGTATTCCTCCCTCCTCTCTACAGAACTCTAGAATTCTATCCACACTATTGCTGATCATCAGCAGCTCAAACCTTTGAAGGTGCACTACTTCTAACTTCCGGTGAGTTTACCGTATTGTGTGACAATCTGACCTTTCGTACAATACACCCACCCCAGTGCCATGTGTGTACTTTATAGAAACGCTGAGCTTATACCCAAACTCCTAGGTTATCTCAGTGATTCCTGCTTGGGTAGCTAGGAGTCATGTTTCCTCTAAACCCTAATTCTAAGGGGAGAACAATAAAGCAATTACATATGTCAGGTCCAACCCATTCTAAGAAGAAATGTCCACATTATGATATGTTATGCTACACACTTATAAAATGCACAGTTGCCACAAGGGCCTGCTGATGCTAATATTGGAAAGAAAACGTGACTTGTTGAGGTTACAGTTAACTAAGGATGTTTTATCAATAATGGGATTTGACAAGAAAGGTTTTCATTTTTCTTTGGTACTAAGTGAAAACATAGTTTTCACTAGACTGAAAACAAAAATGATCGATTTAGACCAGGGGTCTCCAACCTTTACGTTAGCTAGAGCTACTTGTAGTGGAGGCCAACAGTGGAGAGCTACTAGCGGGCGATATCAGGGTGGGGATATTTATAAACCTCTGAATTTTTACCAATATTTTTTTGGCTCGATTATTTCCCCTCTATAAACAGATGGAAAAACATATGCCTTCACAAATATATTAAGAACTTCAAAAACCGCTTTGTTGCATTATTTATTTATTAGTAGCTGTCTCAAAAAGACAGATATTTGTTGGACTACCACACAAAATATCCTGTAATTTTTGTGCCCCTTCCTTTGCGTTTTATGCAGGATTTCTGCATGCTAGGCACACTATTGTTTTCCAAATGTGCATTTCACACTTACCTAAAAAAAAACAAAGTAATTTCCAAATTGAAAAATGTTGCTTGCATTCACAAGTTTTCTGTTATTTGCCAATATGATAGCTCAGCGGGTTGAGCACTCGCTGCTGCAATCTGAGCATGATCTGCAGGTCGCAGGTTAAAATCCCAGCAAGGCCAACTCAGCCTTTCATCCTTCTGAGTACCAATTTCAGTTGGGTGATATTGCATGTAAATATGTGCTCTGTAAAGCGCTTTGGATAAAGGCGCTATATAAATAACACATCACTATCATTATTCGTGTGCCCCTCTGTGTTTTAGCACAAGTTATATTTAAAAAGATGTTATATGCTTATCAAACTGGTTAATCACAAATAAATGCTTCTGTTATGCTGACAGCAGTTTTTAGGAAATTAAACTGTGGGTTCACGGGTGCCAACTTTTGATTTTCACAGGGGCAGAAATATCCCCACCTCAGCCCTGAATATAAGCAAGCAACCAGCCCAACCCATACCCTGGCCAAACACATTGTATAGCACTTTTTTTTATAATGCATTGCAAAAAGTCATACGATTAACAACCTGTAGTTTTGAATATATAACATCTCAGCATCGGCCTGTCAACCTGCTGAACTACCCTGGTAGGCTTCTACTGTACAGCGTGTCTATGGATTGCTTAATGTACTTAAAGTGGGTATACTTGTGTCATGGAAGTGATTTAAAGTGGAAATGTACGGTGTGGAATTTGGAAAGAAACCACCTGAAAGAAATTGCACCATTTTTTAAATATTATTTTGAACATTTCCAGGCGAGCGGCAGTGCTACTGTGATATTTTCATTGCATGGTCACAATGATCCTGATCCTGCCCCAGCCCCTCCAACATCTCTGGCAAACAAGAGCAGCTTGCTTAAGAAAGACTGTCGTGGGGGCGCACAAGGCCAACTGTGGTACTACATGCAGCCTGCAGAAGCATAATGTGATACTGACATTTGTCAGAGGATTTATAAGCAGTTCCAAGTGGCACAGTAGCCAAGCTCTCTGCATTCAATTGGGCTGACTAGGGTTCGGATCCTGAACAGGAACATGGCTGCAAAAAGCACCATTAAATAATACAACTTACATAAATGTTTATTTTTCGGTATCTTCGGCGCGGGTGACTGAAAAGGCTCAGGTGAGCTACTAGTCGCCCGCGATCGACTGTTTGGCGACCGCTGATTTAGACTAACAGTTTATTGAGATGCCATTCCTTCCCTCCACACTCAAGGTGTCACACAACAAAACTGTTTAACAGATTATTTTCTTCAACCCGACTTCAGGCACATCTCATGTACCTGGGATCCCTCCCCGTGAGCTACCATTGTGCCAAAGACAAGGCTGGTGTGAAGGAAATACATTTGTATTTATTTCAATTAAAAGTAATAGAAAACGCACAACTACATGCACTACCTTCTTTGTGGCTCACCATTAACTTCTCATCACTTAAATCAATTACACAATTTAGTTAAAAAACACACATCACAATTCTTTAATTTCAACAAATTTCACTTCAAGAAATGTTTAACCTGATCAATAACCAAAACAATTGTTAAGTGTAGTGCTGTGCAATTTTCATGTTTCCTGTCGGCTTACAAGGTTAGCAGTAAGCTTTCAAGATTGGTACACATATGTATGGCAATTATGATTTCACCCACATTTTTGGTTTCAAATAAACACAGGGTGATTTAGCAGTTTGTTTTTCAGACCTCCCTTCCCTACTTTGGTCTGTGTTGGGGAAGCAGGATGGTAAAAATTGGGATGATTTGAGAATTTAGGCTTGTCAACCCCCGCCTCACTTGAATGCCTGTGTTAGGGGAAAGTTGGGAAAAAGATTGGGCTGATTTAAGAACAAAGACACTCCTCTTCCTTAAAGAAGTCGGGGTCAAAATGGATTACCCAATTAAATAAGTTATAGTTGTTCAGTGCACACTGGGAAGTAAGCTCTGTTAATTTCGAATTTTAACAAAATTCACCCCTGTAGTGATCCACCAAATGGGGAATTAATTAAAATCATCTTTTTAGTAAAGTAGGCTCAGGATCTACACAGTTTTGCCTCCCCACACCCTATAAAGTGAAAGGATTTAAGGCAAGCAGACTCCCCCACCTTTTGGTTTCCCAGGGCTCAGTTATACTTGAATAGAAAACCTCTGTTTAAAGTTCAGGAAGCAAGCTGCATGTCTGGACCCTCTGGAAAGATGGGGCAGGGGTCTGGTCACTCCACTCTCAAGGATGGCCTCATGCTCCCCACCATAGAACCCAGTCAGCTTTTAGGCCATCCTAGAAATAGACAGCTCCACCCACATGCACTCTCAGCAATCTCCTCTGGTGTTTCCCTGCTGAGGTCAGATGGTAAGTTGCAGAAGCACTCATTTGATGGTAAACTTCAGCAGCACTCAACCTTCCTCCTATTGCAGTCCCTCTTATATAGCAGTGATGACACCACCAATTTTGCCATCTTGGGGGGAGTACCCTGCAAGAGGTCAATTAGGATTGGACAGTTGCCCATTTCTCTTCTCCCCACTCCAGCCCCGCTCTACAGATTGGTTTAAGAGTCTGGAGCAGAGATATGGCAGCTTAACTTACAAGCCCCATTTGTTCCCATGTCAAATGTTTGGCAAAAACTAATTATGTGACACAACTTCATAATTTTACTAATAACTGCCATAATATACATATTTTCTGATTCAGATAATCATGGGGAATTAAATAAGACAGGTCTGCACTATGTTGCACGGCTATGTGGCAATTTTCTACCATTCCCGTAAAAAGCATAACAGTTATGAATATGTAATTTATTACCTTTATTCCTAATTTTACCCTCCGCCCTTTCACCAACTCTCACATTTGGAACATTTTCAGATCAGCAAGAAACACATTTTAGATGGTCATTACAGTTCACTGAGTTGCAGGTGGATGAACATTATATCTCCACAATCGCCTGGGAATTACATACAAATGTCACATAAATAACGAAAATCCAATTTATGGTTGCTGCGAAAAGGGTCCAGTGTATAATGGTCCTTTGACATTAATAGTAAATCTTCATGTGGGAAAAATGGCAATTCTCCTGCCTCCAGGGCATATGGTCTCACTGGGCTCGCCTGTAACCAGAGTTTTTATTTGTCAGTATTTTTGTGTTGGAAGTTTGCTCTTTGAAGTTGGAGGGTCAGCCTCTCTTAATTGTAGCCCTTTGTCTTCACACCCCCTGCCTACATTCTGGTCATGCTGCAGCCAGGTGAAATTGTCTTGCATGACACAGCCAGTCTAAAGAACACTTGGTTTTCCGCACCTTCCAGAGCAAGCCACATCGTATTGCAGTTGTAAACCCTAGGATGCCAGACTTCCAGTGTTGAAGTTCTTTGTGACGTGTGTCCAACAGTCAGCAAAAGGGTTTGCCTCTGGCCTACGGAACTTTGTCCATGGAAAACAAGTGGCTTTTCAAATGTCTGCTGATAGTGTATGCTAAACATCATACACATTACTTTTTTTCAACACAACCCTTGACATTTTTTTGTTAACAGTAGTAGCATTTAAACTGCAAACACTCCAAGCCATTTTTGGGCTCAGTGTTTTTTTAAAATTCTGCTTTGTAGTTGAAAGGGATCTTCAGTTTTCAATTGCGCCCCCAGGAAAAGCCGTTTTTACGTCAGTGCTGTAGAAAAACAGCTTTTCATGTGAAAGGCACTTCAGTATGCAACCTTTGAATGCACCCCACAAGACAGACCCTGACCACAAAGAGTGGTCTTTCTAAATCGAACTGTCAGCCCCTGCCGCACACGAGTGCTGGCAGGGGCTGACAGGCATGGCGAGACACAGAAGAATCATCTCAGGTGTGTCAGGTGAGTGTCTATGTGTGTGTGTGTATCTTTGTGTGTGTATGTACCTGGGTACATGATAGGCATTTGTCAGACACTGCTATCTAATACCTAAACAGAGATCACATGGACTGGACAGGGCACTGCTTCCCAACGCGTGCTCTAGCAAGACCACCAACACAATCCTAGACTACAAGGGATATAAAAAGGTGGCAGAAGCCCCAAAGGGGAAATTTCTTACCTTGGAGGAGGCTAGGCCAAGAACCCCCAACATGAACCTGGACACTTTACAGCGCAGACCAGTATCATGGCACTTTGGCAGCTCCATATTGTGAGAAAGGGGATGTGGCTTAACCAACTCGTTATGCTTTCTTCTATATTTAACTCCTTCCAGGCGGCCAAGAAAGGGCCAGATTGGCCATGGCAAACGATACAATGGAAGGAGGAGGGGGAGCATAAATGGGGCAATAGGAAGCAAGAAAATGCGTGGGGGAAATCAGAGGAGGAGGAGGCAGACTAAGAGGCCAGTAGGAGAAATGAAGGAGAAGCAGAGCGTGGAGGCATTTTCTGGAGCAGGTGACGTATTAGTGATTGTATATGGTTATGTGTTGTGAGTGTGCATGAGAGGCTAACAAATGTGGCTAGAATAGAAAGTGTAGGGAGTGAACATGACGTGTTTACATGCCTGAATGGAGGATGCCTGAGTAAGCAGTGGGATAGAGTGCTAGAGGTAGTGTGGACATGGGTGTATTATTGAAAAGGAGGGAGTAGAAGTGCTGAGGTGGGAGTAGTAGCATGGAGGAGGGAGTAATAGTGTTGAGGAGGAAGGAGTAGTGTGGAGGATGAACGAGTAGTGTGGAGGAGGTAGGAGTACTGTCAGAGTGGGAACATCAAAAGGAGGGTGAGGATTAGAAGGTGTGAGATGCATCAGAGTCACAGAGGTGGGAGATGAGGGGGTAGACAAAGTAGAGTTTAGTGGAGTTGTAGGAAGAGTCTGTTGGTAGAAAGACATCAGAGAGGGAGGGAGAGGAATATGTGGGCTTGGTAGAAAGGAGACAAAGTTGGACAGTGTGTCTGTAAGGCAAAATCCTCATACCCCTTTAGATAACTGCCCACCGGATAGTGTAGGATGTTCCTGAGGGAGTTCAGATAGAAAAGGCATCCTGCGTTCCGGTCTTCGCCTTCAGCATAGTCAAAGATAGAATTTAGACACTAGAGGTCAATAATCGATATCTGCTAGCCTGGGGTTGGAGATGCTTGGATTAGAGGAGGAGGTGCTTTTTCTAGATGAGCGATAGTCTTGAACCGTGAGCCTTGAACCGTGTATGAGGCTTGGAGTATTTCTTGCGATGTTCGTGACAATAAGGATGCATTGTTGAGCTGTGGGAGAGCGGCTAGGCAGCGCTGCGGAGGGGGCACCCCACGGCTCGAGAGGCCACGGGGGGCAAGGAGGCCACAGAGGGAGGGGAAGGGGCAGAACACATGCTGCAGACAAAGGGTTAGCCCTAACCCCTCCCCTCTCACCCAGCTGCAGGGGGACGGGCAGGATGAAGGCCATAGCAGTCTGCCAAGGCACATTAGCAAATGCCACACCCACCAGCCGGCCAGGGCCACGGAAATCCACCCCCCACAAACACACATAGCCTAGGGCAAATCCTTTAGGATATAAGGGGCTGCCTGAGCAGCAAGAAAACAGAAGCAGTTGTACACCGTACGGAGCACCACAAGTAATCTGCACACACAGAATACTTTTCTTGTTCCCGAGAACCCACCCACCCACCCAAGAAAAGGAGAAAAAGAGGGAAGAAGAGAAGTAAAGGGCAACAAACTGTCTCAACGTCGTAGTGGGAAGAAGAAGGTGGCAAGGGCCAAGGGGGCTCAACCCTGGACCTCATGCCCAAAAGTGTACATTATGTTATTATATGGTTATTATTATTATTATAACTAGTAAGTTATGTAATAATACTTAATGTGCAATAAAAACCACGGCCTTTTTATTGCCAAACACTTACACAATGTTTCAGTGATCATTGGGGAAGCACAATATGGGTAACAGTCACCAACTGCTTGGCTCCACTGGTTATGCTACCGACCCATATTATACCAGCTTCTTAAGCATTGCAAGGAGACAGACATCCAGCAGAGAGCCGGCACTTCTACAGCCATGCAGTAGCCCGCTGGCACAACTATTCTACAAAACGGTTAATCCATTAAGTACCTTTCCCCAATATTTATTCCAGATTGAAATATAAATCGCTAAACTCTGTTGTTTTGTGCAATACGTTCACGGTTTTCCTCCTTTACGCTCACGGCACCTGCACGCAAGCCTTTCAACCATCACAATAAAAGGATCCCTTTTGGCTGAAGTCCATGCAATGTTTTGCATTCAGCTTCAAGAAAAATAAACAGTGGTGTTGATCAGGGCAACCTGAATGCATTGATTTTTTGACCCATAGCGACTTAACAAGTCCTTGCGTGTTGCTTTCTTATTTTGCAAGGTCCATTTCGAAAGCTTGCATTTTTCGTTAATGTGGTTTAAGGGGCTTCATATCTGAGGAATTTCATTAAGAACGACGGCTTCTATTGATCATGTTTTGATTGTAAATAACGTGTTGGTTTTAAAAGGGCCTTTTCTTCTGGTATTTCCAGTAGCTGAAAACTTGGTGCAAGATTATTAATGAAGTGCCAAAATGTGTTTTTGTGCTTAGTTTCCCAAGTCACGAATAAAGTGCAGTATTGTTATACGCAGGAAATTGGTGTCGCGCATCCCTTTTAAAATGTACAACAACATTTTTTAAATCACGTGTTCCTTTCTTAGCTGTTGATCAGTGAGAAGAAACGCTATGAATGTTTGAAATTAATTTGCTGTATAAAGCATCAGCCAAGCGACGGAGAATGCTAAAAGCGTTGCATCGAACATTAAACCATTTTAAAAACCATGAAAAATATGGAATGCAAGATGCCCACTGCGTTAACAATATGTGCCTTGGTCATTCCAACATTGAAATATTCTACTTTGTATGTATTACAACACACACTGTATCACCTTATAAGAGATACATGTCTAGTACACAACGTACCATATTGCTTTTTTAAAACTTTTCCTTTGAAATTCTGTTTTTTTTTTTTTTATAGAGGGTTGGGATTTATTTAATTATACATATACGCATATGTGTGAATCACTGCTCCTACTTTCAAGCACAATAACCTATTGAGAAAGTCGCTGCCATATGAAACTCATTATGTGGGGGTTGTGAGGCGCCAGACCCAGCTGCCCGGAATCTCGGATGAATAACAACTAATTTTATAGCATTCATTCGGTGAGGGCTGGTGTTGTTATTGTGCTCAAGAAAGTCCCTGCTGGACGAAAAGCATTGAGTGGCGGGTTTCGCCTGCCAGCCCATAATACATGCGGTAAGTTAACACCTTCTCCTTTATTCTCAATTCGGTATAATGCATGTGGTAAGTGAACACCTCCTATATTCTCATTTCTCCTATATTTTCAAATTGGTGTAATGCATGCGATAAGTAACCACCTTCTCCTATATTCTCAATTCGGTATAATGGATGCGATAAGTGAACACCTTATTCTCAATTCGGTGTGATGCATGCGATAACTGAACACCTTTCTCCTATATTCTCAATTCGGTATAATGTATGCAGTAAGTGAACACCTTCTCCTATATTCTCAATTCGGTATAATGTATGCAGTAAGTGAACACATCCTCCTATATTCTCAATTCGGTATAATGTATGCAGTAAGTGAACACATCCTCCTATATTCTCAATTCGGTGTAATACATGCGATAAGTGAACACATCCTCCTATATTCTCAATTCGGTGTAATACATGCGATAAGTGAACACATCCTCCTATATTCTCAATTCGGTGTAATACATGCGATAAGTGAACACATCCTCCTATATTCTCAATTCTCCTATATTCTCAATTCGGTATAATGTATGCAGTAAGTGAACACCTTCTCCTATATTCTCAATTCGGTATAATACATGCGGTAAGTGAACACATCCTCCTATATTCTCAATTCGGTGTAATACATGCGATAAGTGAACACATCCTCCTATATTCTCAATTCGGTGTAATACATGCGATAAGTGAACACATCCTCCTATATTCTCAATTCGGTGTAATACATGCGATAAGTGAACACATCCTCCTATATTCTCAATTCTCCTATATTCTCAATTCGGTATAATGTATGCAGTAAGTGAACACCTTCTCCTATATTCTCAATTCGGTGTAATACATGCGATAAGTGAACACATCCTCCTATATTCTCAATTCGGTGTAATACATGCGATAAGTGAACACATCCTCCTATATTCTCAATTCTCCTATATTCTCAATTCGGTATAATGCATGCGATAAGTGAACACATCCTCCTATATTCTCAATTTGGTATAATGCATGCGATAAGTGAACACATCCTCCTATATTCTCAATTCGGTATAATGCATGTGATAAGTGAACACATCCTCCTATATTCTCAATTCGGTATAATGCATGCGATAAGTGAACATCTCCTGTATACTAACTTTCGTATAATGCATGTGTAGAGGAGGCCCCAAATAAGGCCTGCACTCCAGCCACCCATTTCGAGATACCAGAAGCATACTCGCCAAGACACGTGACGAATAAGGAGCAAATGAACCAACAGAGAGCCACAGTGGGGCTCTGTCCAGTACCCATCAGAAGGACTTGTAAAGTGCCAATAACCAGACAACCATGGACTGCAAGGTACCCATTAAGACAACCATACCAGCAGCTGACGTGAAATGAAGACCACTTACAAACTGTCCCTGAAGAGACCCAAAGGGCTCTTATTGGAGGCGAATGGTGATGACACAATGGCCCGGACAGACGGTCAGATGAAAGAAATGACAACCAAAAAGGAGATAAAAAAAGACGAAATGTTGCGAACCATGATCTAATGGACATAGAAGAAGAAACAATGCTGAACTTTAAAGAAACGTAACCATTGAGAGCAGGATGGAAATGTGTAACTGGCCAAATGCTTGTAAATAGGCTTGGAACGCAAGAAGCAAAGGAAACGGTACTGCTTGCAATGCTTAGTAGGAGGATAGAATGGCAAGCGGCAACTATATGTCTACCTCAAGAAGCACATTATACAAGTGCGACTCCATTTTACGAAAGCAGAATTAAGCCCAAGATGGTAGGGGCCTAACAGGCCAGGATTCGTGTACCAGCACAAAGTCGGACGAAAGAGCGGAATCGAAACTTAGCAAGAAGCAGCTCATGGCTAGGAATTCGAGGTCAACCCAAGGAAGTGAGGAGAGCAGCAACTCTGAAGAATTGAAACCTAAGAGCATAGAAGCCTGCCCCTTGAAGGTCGAGATAAGGTGGCCCGGGCAGGTGGAGAGGCCGAACAAATAATCAAATGCGCAATTAGATGGAAAATGAAGCAGCTTCGCAGTGTACGGACACGTGACCAGCCAAGCACGAAGAGGTACCAACGTCTGATGTCACCCAAAACTGGAGGATGCCATAACTTTCCCCGATAAGAAGCTACCGTTTCGAGGCCATCCTCAGCCAACTAATTGACACATGGGCCTGAGGGTAGTGATTGATGGAAGGGAGGCAGGGTGAATCTTGGGCCATCCTGCACCTGGGCGACCATCTGCATGCTGCTAATTAAAGTGAAGATTTATGTCTATGGGTGTAACCCACCCAATCACAATGGACCAAATAATCTAGGGTCCTATAGCTAGTAGAACCAATGAGACGTTGTACTTTTAGTGGCGTCTATCACGAGTGATGTAGAGGGATGGGCATAGACGCCCACCCGATAAGAGTTATCCAATCCCCACACTCTGTTACCATATACAGATATAGTACCTATACTTAAGTTACCTTTTCCAACCAATAGAATTGCATGTCAAAATGATGAGTTTTACACGTCAATGATGACGAGAATTTGCTATAAAAGTTATTGTTTGCATGAAGAATTTCGAAGTTGAAGCGAGACAGACGATCGCAGCTCTGATGATTTCCATTTGTTTCCCCGTTTTTTGTACTTGTCATTAAACGGACTTCCCTTTGCAAAACCATTGACTTGTCCTTATTGAGTGGTGTTGGAGTAAGAGACTCCTGCACTCCATCCTCCTCAAGGTGCAGCTATCTCGACTTAAGGTGCCGGAAGGCGAGTTCTGAATCTCATGGGCCTGTTCAGAGGTCGCTCCGCCCTCCAGTACAAATGTGATAGCATACGATAAGTGAAGACCTCCTCTTATATTCTCAATTCGGTATAATGCATGCGATAATTGAACACCTTCTCCTATATTCTCAATTTGGTATGATGCATGCGACAAGTGAACACCTCCTCCTATATTCTCAATTCGGTGTAATGCATGTAATAAGTGAACACCTCCTCCTATATTCTCAATTCGGTGTAATGCATGTAATAAGTGAACACCTCCTCCTATATTCTCAATTTGGTATAATGCATGTAATAAGTGAACACCTCCTCCTATATTCTCAAAGGATGTTATTACCCTCAAGAAAGTCTACGATGGAAGAAACATATTGTATGTAGGATGTGGGGCGCCACACCCAGTCGGCGAACGCCATCGGTGTGGTAAATAATTTCATTGAGTGCCAGGTCCATCATTGCGCTCAATAATGGCCCCACCAGACGAAGCTTGTTGTGTCGCAAATTTGGGTCGCGGACCCAGCTGCCTGGGATCGCTATGATGCGGCTAATGGCCTTAGTTCATCGAGGGCCTTGGTCATTATTGTGCTCAAGAAAGTCTCTGCTTGATGAAACGCCGTGCCTGGAGGTTGTGGGGCGCCAGACCCAGTCGCCCGCAGCGCCTATGATGTGGCAAATGGCTTTACTTCAGTGAGGGACAGGGTCGTTATTGTGTTGTGTCACACATTTGGGGTGGCTGTCCTAGCCCCCTCTCCACTCCTCGGTAGCCTTGTAATATAAGAGAATACATTTCCCATAGTGTATCCTCAGCTCGAGGAGGGTCGGGTCGTTATTGACATCAGCATGCAATCAAAGATGTGTAAACCAAGATAGCGCCCAGCCCGAGTGTGCAGACTCGAGGCACCAGATTTGCTTTGGGCAAAAATTGGACGCATGTATGTTACAGCAGCATATAATCTGAGGTTAGGCACTATGAAAGCAAAAAGGGTGCCTTCCCCCATCCCCCAGGCTGATGCCAATAGCATTAGCACCCCTCCTCTGGTTCAATGTGAAACTGCCATGGGAGGGAGGCTTACTGAAACGGTAGCACACGGCCCCCCAACACAGGAAATACGCAAAATGTGGCATTGCCAGTTAATAAATCTTAAATGCTAGAATATTCGCACAAGGAGGCTAATTTATGTCTGCCTCCATCACGCCTACTACCCATGGTAATATATAGGACGGGAAGACCATATATAAATACAACGTTGCAAGACAAACCGTCAGCATGCAAAATCATATGACACACATTTACAACAAAACAAAAAAGCTCCTAGGGTGCTAGACCGGGCCTCCTTTACCCTTTCCTCCGAATCCTAACCTAAATTCTGAACAATTAGATGTTTACGGTAATAAAAAGTGTGCACCTTTTATTCGGCCGACATCCTCATTACTCTCCATTCTCTTTCCCTTAAGGCCGATTGCAAACATTCCTGTTTTATTGCTTCTTTGGGCCTATCGGGCTAGTTCAAGTGCAGTTTTCACACAGGAAATTGCCCAGCAAGCCGATTTCACACGTATCTCTGAGGGGCTATAACCTTCTCTGGAACGTAATAAAATTCAACCAACGTAAGGCGCAGAGGCTCCACGACTGAGAAATATATTCTGCTGTGCGGCTGCTTAACTTATTGATGCGCGCGTGTGTGCTCGTTGCCAGGCGATACCATTGTTTTCTGTAACAACATTAAGGGCTCTGCTTTGGTAACACGTAATACAGCAGCACCACAACAGAAAGAAGCTTCTTGGCTGGAAATGGCAGAATAGAGAGACACCAGCCGGCTGGTTTTGGCCATTTATAAGAGTTGCGGTCGACTTTGGTCGGAGTAGGTACACACTCCTGCTGCAGCATGGTCAACCAACGCCTACTCTCTCCCGTTAGCCACGTTCCCTCCCATGCCACTAGAACCTTTATTGTAGGTTTGTATGGAAGGAATTTATAGAGCGTGAAGCTATCTGAGAAACAGAGTTTTTAGTTTGTTCACCAGCCATGAGCCGAAACAATTGCTTTCGAGCACAGGCAGGAAGGAGATGGGATGTGACATGCCAAAAAGGCTTGTGAGATGTGCTTGGATTTGTCATCGAACCGATCCCCCCATACCCACCCATGAGGCTGCCCATGGCTATTCCCAACCACTACCTGTCGCTCCCCACCAAAAGCACTCCCCCCCCACCCCTTCCTGGGCTCTCTTTGACCTACCTTTATCAGGTAGTAAAATCCAACTTTGTGTTGTATGGTGCTTGCCATTGTTATTTCTTCTGAGAGTTAATGGCTTGATTAAGGATGTAAATAAGATAGAGGTGTAATAAAAATGTCTCAAGCAAGTGTTCCTTCAGCCACTTGATTTATAAGCAATATGTGTGCACTCGCATCTATTCTGTGCACTCAAGTCCTGCTAAAAACCACCATTAAAGGATGGCCGGCCACGAGGGTCAAAAAAAAAAAAATACCGTATGGGGACGTTCCACACAACCTGTGAAGTTCAGCTTCCTGCGACCATCATTCATTGAAGAATTTACCGCAGTACTGTGAAGAGCGTTGCAGTGTCTTATTTTATGATACCTTATAACACACATGTAGAAAGCGCTGCCACCTTTGAGGGCCACTGAGCACTAATGGGGGTGGGCTTAGCATGCCACCATGCCTGATTTGGTAAGTGTGGTGTGGCCGCAATAGTGACAACTCCATCACGTGAATAAACGTGGCGTTCCCGCTATGGCACGCCAGTACACGAGCGGAGCCCGACCGAGCAACAGTGTCTCATGTGGGGTACCGGGGCTACTGCTATACCAGGCCTGCCGGGCCTGATCACGATGGCGACGAGGAGGTCGCTGTGACGAACCTCGAAGTCGGGCTAGGCAGCAGTGATTGCGGTTGAGCTCGAAGGGGGAAGAGCAACGTCCCGAGACACTCGCCGGTTGCGGAACTGACGTAAGCACAACAGTGAGGTATACCCAGGTCAGCCTGAGCGACGGAGGTTGCGGCTCCCCAAGGGAGTGCGCATGCGCCTCCCATTTTTGGAGCATACGCGGATGCGATCATTTTCTACAGCGCCCTATTCCAATGAAAACCTCCTGGCTCCCGCGTCGGAGCAGGGAGGGAATCCTCATGTAAATAGGGTCTGATCCTCTGCATCAGCACCCTATTGTTATTAAATGCGCCCCAGCACAGCAGGTGCATTTAATAACAAAAGGGCACCTGCCGCACCTTTTCTCACTATGCCAGCTCGGGGGAGCCCTTAAAAGACTCACCCGACCTGGCGGTGGGGCTAATGGCACCCAGCGGGGGCATGGTGCCCCGGGCGATTTCCCGGGACGCCCCTCCACCCCCACAAGGCCGGCTGTGCCAGCATGCAAGGGTGGACTTCCAATTGAATAGATAGGTTGTTGGTGACTAAAAGCCAGTTGACCCAACAAGGTCCAGCGGCAAGTCAGAATTAGATTAAGCATCTTTGCAGCTGCCCAAGAAAAGGTTATGCCTCCGAGTCGCAGATTAGTATTGTCTGAGCGCAGTGTACATGCTGGCGGGTAGTGCTTACATTTCGCTTTAAGAAATTCTAGACCAGAATAATTTTTTGCCCTGTGAACCATGCACAAGGACTAGAACTCAACCCATGTCGCTACCACGGCAGCCAATTCAGGGAGACCAACGCTGGTGTGGCATGATCCGATTCCTTGTGCCTTTGCAACAGCGGCGCTGCACCATGTTAGCGCCTCTGCAAACAGTGCAGCACATATTTGGGCAGAGACTAGGATACACTGTTGGCATAGTCGAGCAGGGGCATAACTGACATTAAGTAGACTTGCACTTTGCAAGGAAAGGTGAGACATGGAAAATACGCTTCAATGTTGGCATGCTTAGAAAGCATCTCTTGGCAAGCTCCCCTGTCTGACAACACCCAGAATCCTCACCTCATCACACAGTGACGGAGGGGATATTGCACCCGTGGAGGGACAGACACACGGGGGCCATGAATTGCATACATAAATGCAATACTAAAATAATTTGGTGGCAATGTGGCATTATAATCCCAAACAACCGGCCAGACTCAAAGAATATGGTAAAGTACTACTTTATTATCAGTTCAATAAAGCAGGAAAATCTGGCCAGCATAAAAAAGCCACAGTTTAAATACATTTCCATTGCACAAAGGCTTTATACCTCAATATACGTCAGCGATGATGTCATCGTACTTGGCAAATAGTAAAAACCTATCGGGCAGAGGGATTGGTTAAGGGAACATGTATAGCTATAGCTATAGCTTATTTAGGTGTTAGTAACATCATTGGCTGTCCTCTATCTGGTAGGCACGGCTGGAACAACCTCTACCTACGTATAATATAGATAATAGTAGGATAACAGCAGCAGATTGGCTTCTGCAACAATGTCTGGTCCAGCATCGCATAGGCCAGCCTGATTGATTGGCACCCTCTACCAACCTTGGACATTCGGCTCGTTAGCAGCACTTTAGCAAAACGAAACCCATATGCAGGGAATAAGGTTACTGCCTACTTGGCCAATTAGCCTTGCCATCACTCAGCAGTTAGGCCCTAGACCAAGGCCCCTTCTTTGTAGTGGACCTTGCTGACTGTTCTCTTATCTGGAACTTTTCAGGGAGTCAGGGAACATTGCTATCTTCGTCAGGAGAGTTATGATTAGGCCTTGTGTTCTGGTCTTGCACAACGTGTGAGGAGACCAGGATTTGTCCATTCTGTCCTCTTATTTAGTGCTGTTTGATTCAAGTGATTTAACTCTTCTTGGCCTCTGGAGACTTGGTTTCTCCGTCTTGCAATGCTGGTTTCATTTTTATTTGTATAATAGTTGCCACTCGCAAATGTTTACTCCTTTGCTTAATCTAACCGTAATATGTTTTACGTACATGGCTTATCCTCTCTGACTTATTTTGTACTTTGCAGTTGCTTTTCACTGTGGCACCCATGATTCTTAGCCAAACAAATATTCTTTATTCTTGCATGAATCTGTATTTCTGCACTAGTCAGCCCTGCAGCCTCGGTCTCTCTCCTTGGGGTTTTCAGTGCAGTTATACGAAACCAACGCCAATCTCGTCATGGTGGCCGATGTACCTGGGTTATATTTTCTACTGTAGTAAGCTTCTATATTTCTCATCTACCTTGCATTTCTACTGCATCTCTTCATACTTATCTTCTCAGTATATTGGATTTCTTCCTTTGTTACTTCAGTTACATCTTGATTCAAGTTGATTGAGTAACCATGTATCGTTTCAGAGCGCTCTTGTGTCTTCTCTTTATGATGTCACTTTACGCCTGTCAGACTTTACTTACTGTGCTTCTGTGTTCAGCGATGTCTGCAGACTTCCTTCTACCACTTCAGTTTGAGGGTAAATGCTTTAGCATTGTTTGAGCGCATAAAGTCGTTCATATCTTCAAAGTGGTATTGGGACGATACCAGGTGTCGTGCACAGAGCTTACTTGCTGTTCTTCCAATGAGACGGAGGTGAGGGAGCGGGCTCCATGAGCGATGAGTACCTCTCCTTCTCTACACCATGCCGTTACATACAGTTGCACATGTAGTGTATATGATGCCTGCATATACATTATCTTGTAAGTCCCTGTGTTGACACACTGTGTATCCTTTTAATTTAACTGCATGCCATTACATAGTGTTGAACAAGCCACGCGCATGCTGCCATTTCCCTGCACATTTAATTGCCCTCACCCCCCACACAGTTGCATTGTCATATTACAGGATTATGCACCGATAACCCACAATTCTAACTCACTGGGCAATGCTGCATTTTCTCATGTGTTTGCCCACGTGCCTCCGAGTCCAATGAATAACGAGTAAACACATGCATCACAACCTTTACCCTTTGATTAAGAATGTTGTCAAAGAGTAATTATAGATTGTTAATTTTTCAAAGCAATATTCTTTATTTATTTTTCTCTTTCATTCTCCTAAAGGAATGATTTAGCATGTATATATAAAAAAGGAAAAGTAGCTGGCATGATCTATTTATCCCACAAACCACATTTATGTTGGCTTTACTGTACATAAAGCAGCACTCTAAACAAGAATCACCCAAAGGTTTTCAGCAGGAGTTACTGCGTCTTGATTACATTCAAGGGGAAGGCTGCCTTTCATACTTGAATCATTGTATATATTGATTTATTTGTGTTTTAAGTTTCATTTTTATTAAGGAAATAAATGTGACAAATGTGCATTAGATGAGCCATATGAGAAGGTTAGGGAGAAGTTGGGGGCTGAAGATGCCAACAAGTGCCTTGATATGGTACTCCTAGGAAGTATACGCGGTGGTACCCAAAAGTCACGCCCCCAGTGTCGAACCTCTTGAGCTTCTAGAAACCAGGGAAGATGGAGCTAGGGGTGGGGGTCTTTCACCACACTGTTGCAGACAGGCACACTCGAGGTGGCATCCATCACAAATATCCCCTGAGCCATTGGTAGACCCTCGCACCCTCCAAATACCGGGGCTACTGTGTCTCCCTGTTGTAGCACCAGGGTGGAGCGGGTTCAACCCTGAGTTTCGCAGACAGGTGGGGGATCGCTGCTGCATGCATGCAAGAAAGCTCACACAATGTCTCACATTTCAGGGTGGCCCCAAATCCCAGACAACCGTTCCCCAAATGCTAGGCTCAGACATGATCACCATCATGGCAAGGGACAGCAGTACATTCTAGAAGCGTGGTTTGAAGTTGCACACCGCTGCATCCAATCCTGCCTGGTTCTCAAAGTAGTGTAGCCCGTACCAAGAAGAGTAGGCAACCAGAGAAGGAGGAGAGAAGGATCAGCACCTGAGAATGACAAAGAGGGGAAGGGAAACACTGCATCGAAAGGAGGCCCAACCTTGGCAGGGCCAATCCCGGCACACACGGGAAAAGAGGGAGCAGTCTGAGCATCCTTGAATAATCAGAGTAATTCCAAGGCCAATTTAACTGCTCCAGAAGATCAGGAGATGGCTCAGTCAGGACCATCATCCAGAAAGGAAAAGGAGGGACCAGAGAACAAGAAAAAAGAGGAACCCAGAAGCCTGCTGAGGGCTTCAACTCATCTGCTGGAGAAAACCATGAATGCAAGGCAGGAAGAAAAAAACACCAGCCTGCTGACTCAAAATCAGCCCCCGGCTTCTATGAGTTGCACCCAAGGATCCATCCAGGGATAAGTGTGGCAGGAATGTGAGGGTAGCCCTAAATACATTTACTTACCGTTTATCTTCAAAGGAGCTTTCATTCTGCAATTTCTACCAACCTATAGGCTTTGCCAAAGCTTGTTCTAGGGAGACTTTTCATCGCCCCTCCCAGGTTCTTACCTGGAACCTTGACTTTGGTCAGGCACTAGGCCTACTTAGAGAAGGCCTGCTGAAGCTATCGGTGCCTCATATGTATAAGGCAGAGTATATAGTTATGGATTTAAGTGCATTGTTCTTTCACTTCACTGTTTCTCGTTTCATTGATTCTGACTGTTTCCTGTGTTTAAGTGTAGCTAGACTCACAACTGCGTACATATATGTGCATTTAAGTGTGGCTTGGGAGTTATATGCTTTTCTTGCGTTTTAGTGTGTTAAAGTCCTAATACATTAGTAACATTTTGACTGTTACATGTGCTTGCTTTGTGTGTGGTTAACTATACCTATACACCCCCACTACCCCTGAAGTCTTCCTTACTGTAAATACTACTTTACATTGACATAGTGTGGTTGGACTGAGTGCCAAATGCAGTGTTTACTAACTAGGTTGGCCTCTCGAAACTCTCCCACAGGGTTGGTTCTGAAAATTAATGTTAACGCAGCCACTGTGCATGCACAACTAGAACACCTGAGAAAACAGACAAAAGGTGATGGCTGGAAGGTTTTGAATTAATCATAACCATGGACACAGTTCCGCAAAACCATCGTTCTTCAGCTTGCCAACCATTACAGAAGGGGAATGACCAGATGCAAATCAGGCTTGGTACCACAACAAAAGGGGCAGTCCGGCATGAACTGCTTGCTCACATTCCTTCTGCACCTGCTTGGTCACATTCCTTCTGCACAAGACCACAAGCAACCCCAGACATGTTTCGGCATTAGCAATGAAGTGAAGCTTGGGTCTCTGGGCCCAGCAGGCTCGGGAACACTTGACCAGGCAAGGGACGCTATTCAGTCCAAGCCATGTCTGAAGGCCATTTCCCAAGATATCAATGAATGGTGGTTTTGGAGTGGATAAGAGACCCGGTGCAATACGGCCGAGCTGGAGAACTGCTAGAGAAGGAGGGTTGGACTGTGGAGTGAAAGAGGAGGTACCAGCAGTGGAGTGAGAAGGAATCAGCTGAAAGAACTGGACGTTGAAAAGTTTGGAGTGAGAGACACAGCCAGGAGAGAGGAAGAAGGTCAAAACCGGAGAGAGGAAACCGAGAAAAGTTGGAGACTGAAGGAAGGTGGCACGAAACAGAAACCCAGACACTGTAGGAAGGTGGAGGGAAAGAGTAAACCTCATGCTGGTGGAAAGTGGCATGACAGAAAAAACACATAATGGAGAAAGATGAAGGGAAAGAGAAATCCCAGAGACTGGAGGATGGTGGAGGGAACGAGAAAACAGGAGGCTGGTGCAAATTGACAGGAAAGAAAAAACACAAAGTATGGAGAAAGATGAAGGGAAAGAGAAATCCCAGAGACTGGAGGATGGTGGAGGGAATGAGAAAATATGTATGCAAGAGCACTTGGAGCGTTGCATGTGCTGAATTGTATTACTTCATTAATATTCACAGGCCCAAGAAGCGGACAGGCTTAAAGAATATGGCAAATACTACTTTATTATCAGCTCAATAAAGTAACGAAATCTGACAAATTGCAGCTCACTCACTCATTACATTTTAGTTCTGCAAAAGACTTTATACCTCGATGTACATCAGCTATGACGTCATCCTACATAGCAAATAGTAAAAACCTATGGGACGGAGGGACTAATTAAGAGAAACGTATACCCATAGTCTGTATAGGTGTTAGTAACATCATTGGCTGCCCCTTATCTGGTAGGCACACCTTCAACTTCCTCCAACTACATAACATACACATTGCCAGATACTATCAGCAGGGGATTGGCATCTGCAAAAATGTATGGTTCACCATCACATAGGCCCTCATGATTGGTTGGCACTCTCTTACCAACCCTGGACATTCTACTTGTTAGAAGCATGTAAACACAAACCCAGGTGCAAAGGAACGTCAGACAACTGCCTTACTTTGCTAATTACCCTACAATCTCTCATCATTTAGCCCTAAGCAAAGCTTCTCCTTTGTAGTTGACCTTACTGGCTCTTCTCTTCTTCGGAACTGCAAAACGGGAGTGAAGGTACAATGTTATCTTTATCTGGAGATTCATGAATAGGCTTTTTCTGGTCCTGCACCACGTGTGAGGAGACTATGATTTTGTCCATTCTGTCCTTTTATTTAGTGCTATTTGATTCAATTATACTGAGTGCTAGTCCTCTTGGCCTCTGGACACTTGGTTGCTCCGTCTTTCATATGCTTTCTTAATCTTTAACTGTACAATACTTGGCTCTCGCAAATGTTCACTCCTTTTTACTCTAAAAGAAATGTGTCCTACGTACATAGCTTATCCTTTTTAATTCCTTGTGTGCCTTACAGTTATGCTCTTGCTGCGGAATCCTTGATTCTGAGCCACATGACTGTCTTTTGTCTGTCACGATTCTGTATTCATGCACTTCTCCGCTCTGCAGCTTTGGGTTTTCTCCTCGAGGTTTCTCATTTACTTTTATACAAAGTCGACTTCCATCTTCTCAGCATGGCTGCTTTACCTGCGAACATTCCCTATGTCAGCAGGCTTCTACATGTCTCATCTACCTTGCGTTTCTGTGTACATACATCTACTGCACCTCTGGTTACTTATCTTCTTAGGATATATGGTTTTCTTCATATTTGCATATGTGTTTACTTTGTTTCTTCAGTTACATCTTCATTCTTTAGTTTGTTCGTACATCAGCTTCAGTGCGCCCACATATCCTCTCTTTGCGACTTCACTTCTTATCAGTCAGACTACCCCTACAATTCTTCTATGTTCAGTGGTGTCTGCAGGTGTCCTTCTACCTCCTAGGTTCGAGGGTACGTTTGGTACGGTTTTCTGAGTGCATAATGTCTCTCATGCCTTCGATGCAGTATTGGAATTATACCAGGTGTCAAACACAGTGCTTTCTTGCTGTTCATCCAGTACGTCGGAGGTGACGTAGTCCCGATGAGTGACGGATGTGTCTGCTTCTCTACACCTGAGGCTGGTGGAAAGTGACACGAAAGAAAACATCTCGGGATTGGAGAAAGATGAAGGGAAAGAGAAATCCCAGGGACTGGAGGAAGGTGGAGGAAATCGGAGGCTAGTGGAAAATGGCATGAAAGAAAAAAACAATTGATTGCAGAAAAATGAAGGGAAATAAATCCCAGAGACTGGAGGAAGGTCAAGTGAAAGAGGAAGGTGGAGAGAAAGAGGAAACTGATAGAGGAGAAAGGAGGAGAGAAAGAGAGAGAGCGGGAAAGATAAAAGGCGACCAGGGCACCGAATCCCAAGTGAAGAGAACAGGAAAAGTCCATTGTCTGTGAAAAGAAAGCAAAAGTAAGGACAGCAAATGTGGCCAAAGGAAAGCCGAAGAAAGAAAAGGCTGAACCCCAGGCCAAAGAGAAAGTGAAGAGAGAAATGTTAGAAGTCCTGGCCAAACGAAGTGGGGAAAGAAAAGGCTGAACCCCAGGCCAAGAAAATGACACACAAAGGGAAAGCAGAAGATCCAGAAAAGGGACAAGGTGGAAAAAGTAAGACACTAAGCTCAGGGACTAACCCAGAGGGAAGGTGGGATGTTTACAAAGATCAAGAACATGTCTAATCATCCTGATAAAGCAAATAAACACCAAGACTTTAAAGCGCTATATTGCGCACTGCTTGAATGGTAACGACTACCGTGTCCTGACACTGCCTTTGCTGCACACGGCGTGCAATGTATTTGTGACAGGCAGCAACATAGAGAGAGATTGACACTAACTGAATGGGAGTGAAAGTGAAACCTGTCCGCTGAGTCAAGTGGCAGATGTGTGGCAGTGTTGCCATGTTGCGCCTTTTCATTTCTGGTTACGCCTTTTATGCCTTATAATGCTTTTCATGACTTGCCAGGCCTTCTAAGCACCTTGTTGTTGATGGATGGGTTATATTATACAGCGTTATGCTATGTCACTCTAAGTCAAGCCACGCTCTGCCAGGGTGCAAACACAAGGCCTGCAATGTGTAATCAATTGACCAGGGACCTCCATTCCATATGCCCATTGACACCTTGACCCCAGCACTACTCAGAATTACACGATGTGCTGATACAATGGGACCCGACATGCACCAAGCACTAGCAACTGACATAGCCAAGCACATCTAAACAAGACACACCATCACCACGCTGCTGAACTGGACTCTTCCAGCCCTTTAAGATGAAGTAGCAATACCCTTGAGATGGATGGGGATGCAGAATGTACTCAAGCATCAATAATCGAAATGACACAGGTAGTAGGCAAAAGCATACCTGTTTTAATATCAATTACCTAAAACAGGGAGTACAACGGACATCTACGGACGTCTTAGAGTAAGATATCTCCATGAATCTTTAAAAAAAGCATTCTTTTATAGCAAAGAATTGTTATAGGTGATGTCAACCTACGTATTACTAACGTCATCCTACGTGGCAAACTACAAAACCCTAGTGAAGAAAGTGATTGGTTCTTAAGGAACCTCCAAGTATACAATCCATACTATTCTACAGCAGTGAAGAATAGTGAGATCAGGTGGGGCAATTAAGCCCTCCCCTTAAACAGGTCACTATGAGCGTCACTAAATACATGACGCCCCATTGGCTACACAATCTATAGGAACCTTAACCACGCGGCCCCTTACCATTGGTTGGCACTCTAACCTCTGTCAGTACTTTTCCACCTACGTTAGCAGCACGCAGAATGGGCTTCCAGATCCTGGTGAGCTAGCCTCCAGCCATAGCTTCCCACCAATTAGCATATTCATCTATCATCACCTCAGTGGTCTGCTGTCAATTAGGGCTTTGAACTTGTCCTTGGGAGTGTTCTTAGCTCTGGAGAATTCAGGGGAGTGAAGGCACACTGTGCCCTCATGCTTAGGTGTGACAATCATGTTCTTTCAACTTCATCCTTCCACGTGACTGAAGACCACAAAATCGAGCCCTAGTGTATTTCAAATACTATTTTCTTATAGACCTCTGAAGTCCTCCTTGCTTTTGTTCATGCTTTCTGAACAGGAGCTCTGTTCTATCAAATGATTTGTATCCAATATCTGCTCACTTCAGCCTGATAAGACCTTGGCTTCTTGGCTCATCCAGTGTAGCCTTTCTGAGATTCACTTTGTAATTCACTTGTTTTCTAACTGTGACACACTGGAAAAGAGGCCTTCCTTCTTTAGCCCAGTTCTGCTATAGTACATAATGGAAACATCCATTCTTTACTCATTTCTATATATATATGCATGTATATATATATTGCCGCACGCCGCAATCTATTCACTACTTATCTAGCCTCAAGGATACTTCATCTGCTTGCGTTTCTGTTGCATCTGTACACGTTTAAACTAGCTTAATATCTTCATCTGTTTCTGTGGCATAAGTTTCTTCATCTTGATCCCAAGGTGTCACTTTTCTTCGATACTTTTTTGATGCCTTATAGAATATCGGCATTCTATAGTCTCTGCATCTCTTCTCTTCCATGTACGTCAGCTCGGTTCTGCATGATGTCACCATTCTTCTTTGCCATTCATTGGTCCTACTTCTTCGGGGATTTCTTTCAAATGGCCATAATACTTTCTTGTATGCAGGTATGGTTTCCTTAATGGGAACCTTGCCTCCAGGATTCTCCTTTGTATTTTCACTGGTACCGCACGTGTCTCACACTCTGGTTCCCAACATATAGGCAATATGGGCCAAGTGGTTGAGGTGGGGGTACTTCGCTCCTTCTCTACACTCACCCTTCTGGGTGATTCATTGATCACTCTCCCATCATCATTCACATCTGGACATCCTTGTCTGCAGAAATGCTTCTTTGGGATCCATATCTTTATTACTCCCTTCAGGCATCCAGCTGATTTCACATGCTCATCCTAGTTCCAAGTCATGAGCATGCACTATCCACTTGGACTGCAATAGATCCATCTTCCCACATACTTCTTATGATTCTTTGGGTACAGGAACTTCGTTCCCTTAGGTGCATGGATGCTGGCCTTCACAGAGTCTCCAATTTCTTCATCTGTCAAGTCTCTGGCCTTCCAACCTGATTCAACATCGATCATGTGTTTCATCCCTACGGCTTTCTTTGCTGTCTTCTTGCATTCTGTGATTATTATCTTGATCACACAAAATCCAAGTAACACCAACACGATCAGGAACTTAAACATGTCTGCCATCCATTGTGGAACCCAAGAAAAGAGTGATCCGAACCAGCTGTCATCAGCATTGCCTTCTACTTCGTCTATCATCTGGACGTGTAGCTTCATTACCATCTCTATGGCCTCTGTCAAGGTTCCATTCTCGTCATCATGAGAAGGTATGAACGTGCAACATTTTTCTCCGATTTCTGAACAAACACCTCCATCCATAGCTGTGATCATGTCCAGGACGTATCTATTCTGGAGAGTCATCAGCCGTATGGCTCTCATCTCCTCTCTGATAGCATTGAAGCCCTTTATGGGTGTGTTGATCGTCTGCAGCAATTCCTATCTGGTAATCTGCAGCCATTTGGTATTTGCTCCAACCTGGATTCTGTGTGCTTGTGTCTGCTGCTCTGTTTGATTCTGAGCAAACCCATTCCTACTCTGCTGCGAACATGCAGGTGAGTTTATAGTGCCCCTCTTGAGAACTGCCCATTCTGCACAAATCCTTGAATTCTACATGTGCGAGAAAAGTGCCCCGTCATACCACATGTCCAGCATACAGCCGGAGGTCTCCTAATTTGCCCCTGCTGTATGTTTTGACTATTGTTCTGTGTGTTTCGATACTCACTTTGAATGTTCTGAAAGTTTCCCTGATTATTCTGGAAGTCTCCCTAATTGTTCTGGAAGCCCCTACCCTGAAAGCCTCCCTTTCCCTGTGGTACAAATCCACTATTATTTTGATCAAACTGACTTTGGTTATTCACCTGCGGCATGTTTGCTTCTTGCTGTGAACCCGAACCGTCTCCACTAGTCAACATTCTCCCTTAATGGCATACTTTGACAGTTTCTTCTGCACTAACTTTGCCTCTTCACCTTTCCTAACATTGTCTTTCTTTCGATTCTTCTCTTGCAACAGCCTGCAATAATGCGCAATGGTAAACTGTATTTCTGACCATGGCTTTGCTTCCATGCACACCAATTTCTTGAGCTGCTTCTGTACTACTTCTGGCAGCCCTTGGCATAGTATATGACAAAATAGAGGTATAGATTTCCCCCAAGAATCCTGTGTTGTCAAGGCCCACTGCTCTTGGAAATTGTGAATGTAAACAAGAGGATCATCTCTTTCCTGCATCTTTTTCACCATTATAGCTCCCATGTCTGTCGTGTCCGAATACAGTACTCTAAGCGTTTTCCAGACTGCTGCAGTACAATTATTGAACAGTGCTCCATCATAAGCAGTGTTTATCGTGGTAACACCAGAATACCCTGCTCTTGACCAAACGTCATCAGCCCTCTCCACAAGGATAGCAATCAGGAGACCTTTAATGTCCCCTAAAGCTAACGTGTTTCCCGTCATTTTCTCTAACTCATGTATCCATTTCCCAGCGCCAGAAGTTAAACTCTGCAGTTTACACCTTAAATTATCTATCTGTGCCAAGGTATGTACTGTGGCCTAGCTCCTCCCTTTTCTAACAAAGGAAACTGCGAGATCCCAAACTCACATTTGTCACCCATCGTCTGTCTATCCATAACACGGGCAATGGGTCTGCTCCGCCTTCTACCTGGCAGCGAGCTTAACCTGCTCATGTATGGTGGCGAGTCCCCCCTCTCACCATGGGGTCACCCCTTAGGTCGATCTATGCCATCTAGCCGCGTCAATGATTCTGACCCCCGAGATTTGGGTTGGTCTAGATCCGACCATCTTACTTGCTTATCCATTGAAAAACAACCTTCAAGCCACATGTGTCACCTTCCTCTTCCCCATGGAAGGTTGCTCTGTCTTCGGACATATTCTTTTTACTTTACTTCATTACATTTATATAGCGCACCAAAAGACCTGAAGGCGCGAGGGCGCAGACAAGACAAACATAAATACATGTAAGGCCATATGACCAAAAGAAATAAGAATCTGGATGAGTTAAGGCATAACAATCAGCAGCTAATGGTCACCACGGATCGAAACTGGACATACACAGGCATCATACTATCAATGATAGGAGAATGAAGACAAAAGCACAGGAGAAACTCCCTGAGGTGAATAAATTCAAAGAATCAAATTGCAGTTCGATGACCCTTTGGGCAAATATTTGCATCGTCTGAGAAAGGCATTCACTGTCTGGTTGCGAGCACCAATAGCTCAGGTCCATCCTCCGGATGATCATTAAATCAGTAAGTCTAGTCACACCTGGACCTGTTCTCTGACGCATCCAAGCAAGAACCTTGTTGCGCAGGGCTATTCGTCATAATGAAATTTCTCTGGTCCATTACATATATCCTGTCCCCAACTCGTGTGACTTCTCTCCTCTTCATCTCTATTCAGAGTCAGGTTATTTAAAGACAGCTCCTTTGGCTAAAATCTACATGAGACTCCCTCTTTATCGTACAACTACATACTCTCGAGTCAATCATTTTTGCCCTTCCATTGCAATACCTTCTTAGTCCTCATATCATGATAGACTATCGATAGCATCCCCAATGCTTCTTGAGTCAAACTCATCCTCTAAATTTGCTCTAGACGGACCTTCTATAGGCTCATGTGCTGGGAAGAACTCTTCTATGTCTTCCCATGACTCTACTGGATTAGGACCCATTACTTCCTTTTTCATGCGATCAATACTGCATGCACGTTGCCTTCTCTTTTGTTCTAGCTCAGTCAAATTCTCTTTGCTTTCTTGCTTCCTCTCTTACCCTTTCTTCCTCTTTTCTCTTCATGTCCCTTCTCTCATTTGCCCTTCGTATTTCTTCATCTCTATGTCTTTGCATTATCTTATCCCTTAATTTCTGTTCCTCTGACTCCATTCTTTTCTTTTCTATTCTTTCTTGTTCTTCAGGAGGGTATACCAAACAATTACAAGTGTGTACATACAGGAAAGCTTGGCAGGAGAGTATACCAGGCAATCACAAGTCTGGACTATAGGGGAATAGATAAACCCAGGCAGGAGAGTATACCAGGTATCCTGACAACCCAAAGGCCAAAGATAATTATACATGACTTTGGTAATGTTTAAGAGGAAAGACAAGAACTGTTTTCAAGAAACTGTAAAGAAGAATTCAGGGGAAGGGAGATGCCCTCTGGATTAAGGAGCAATATGCTTGAGAGACTTTTTCTTGGAGTTATGTATTCCTTTTCCCATTTGAACTTTTTTTGGAGCAATGAAGGCCAAAGACATTATTGTTTTCACCTTAAGATATATTTCTTTAGAATGTTAGGGTTGGAATAGTTTTGTTTTGGACATTCCGACACTGACAAATCCTTTGTTTTGAGTTTAGGTAAACACCTCCAGCACAGGGACAGTGGGGCATTTTCCCAACCCCTTTTTCCATTTTCCCAATGAGGAAGAGGGGTGGAGTAATGAAGATCACTAGAAGCAAGAAGCCAACACAGCGTTCTAGTGGTTGGAGAAGATGAACAGGTGCCGGGGCATTCAAATGCAGCCCACCTGAACAGAGCAGGAGACTCACCTCTACTGACACTGGTTGGGACACCAGGGGAAAGCAAGCTGCAGACTGCAGTGGAGACGCTGTGAGGAGCGTTGTCAAGGGTAGTCAGGCAGAGGTAGGTTTACCGTGCTTATGCTTCAGGCATCAGGTGCTGGAAAGTAAAGGAGGAGACAAGATGGGAACTGAAGAGCCGACGGGACACGCTCCCAGCCAGCGAGCAGGCTGCAATGAGAACGGTGAGACACGAGCGACAGCGGCACAGCCAATGGAGACCGGTAAGCCCACAGAAGGAGAATGAGACAACAGGGCAATTTAGGGCAATTCAGGGCAAATGCTGCGTACCGTTAACACATCACGGGAACCCAAACAAGGGAGCAGGGACATTAAGAACCGCTATGAAATGGTTGCTACACATAATAATTAACTGCGTGCAAGAGAAAGTGATTAATGGTGTGAAGTGTAAATCTAGGATTTGCACTCAAATACGGAATCGCCTGAAAAGCCCTAGCAGGAGAGCAAACCAGGCATTGTAGGAAAAGGGGAAAATCCCCAGCATGTGCATTGTCAAACTGAATATAAAAAGCCTGGCTGGAGAGTAACCCAGGCATTGGATTAAAAAAGGAAAAGGCCCCCATACGTGAATTGAAGATATAAAAAAGCCCTGGCAGGAGAGTGAACCAGGCATTGGAGAAACAGGGAAGAATCCCCTGCACCTGAACTGTTGATCTGAAGGTGAACTGTAGAATTGTTGCCTTGACTCGTGGAAGTGATAAAGTCTCAAAGGGAAGAATCCTACCGCTTTGGAGTGCAAACATTGTTGAACTGTGAAACTGAAGGAAACCAGGGGAAGGGTCGTCCCTCTTGAGAGTGTGCAGTAGATAAACGTGACATTGAAAAAGTAACTTTATTGTTTTTTTCTTTTCTGCACTTTAAGAACTTAGTGTTTGGAACTTTGGAATTAAGCTGCAGGTGTTCAGCTAAAAGGCATCCCTGTGTTCACGTTATATTTAGTTTAGTGTGTGAGGGTCAGCTTAGGATTTTGGACACAGGACAGAGAACTCTTTTGATTTGGACATCCTGACACAGGCGTTCCTTAGTTTTGCTGAGGCAGGCAGACCCCTCCCAGAGTTAGGGATAGGTAGGAGTTCTCCAAACCTCTCTTATTTCATCAATAACAGTTTTTAACCAACGCCAAAGGTGCCACTGTGTCCAAGTCTTGCTCTTGATCATCGCTTACATCTGCCACTTTGACCTTCCTCTTAAGCTTCACACCTGACATTTGCAGTAAGCATAGAGGTCTCTGTAAACTTCACATTCACAGTAATCTCCCAGTTTAGTGTTCCCAGTATATTTCCAGCAAGCCTCTGCTCCAATATTTCCAGTGCATTTCCAACGAGCTTCCAGTTGGACATTCCTAGCAGTATCCCAGCTTGACATTCCTAAATATCATGACATTTTACCACTATTCCCCCAAGTCTAAAATTCACAGTTATCTCAGATTTCATCCCAACCAAGTATACTGCATAAAAACATTCCAAACCACCCCAAATATCCTGGAGTGCATTCCGTTATTGCAGAAACCATGCTTGTGCAGCGTAAACTGAAAATATACAACGCATCCCAAGAAACTAAACAGCGAGCATTGTGATGAGACTCGCAACCCATAACCCTGAAATAAGACTTGCCAAATCACTGGGACAAAATGATTACTTACAATCCCATAAATTGACTAAAATTACCAGTTCAGGTATTCCTTTAGTCCTAGCTTCTTAGTTTCTACAATTATTCCTCCTGCCATACGAAAAAGCGGTGGTTCTCATTTCCTAAGAAACCCTTCTGTGCATGCCACAACACCAGAAAACTATGAATACCACTAAAGGGCTCCTAGAACATGAGCACAGCTCTTCTGTTCTAAAATCGCTTCATTGGCTGAAAGTGGAGACTCCATTCTCTTGCCAAGCTTATTGCAGTTTCTATAAAGCTTGGCCTCTTATCAATTAAGCTTTACCATCCACAGGAATGGCATTCCCGGCCATTAGGTAGCCAGAAAGCCTGACTTAACATCCAGAGCGAAGCAAAGGGTTTTGGGCAGGCGATACCCGGGAATGGCACCCAGGGATAGCCTATGTCCCCCCGAAATCCAATTAAGGGTGTGGTGCGGCCCGTCCCGTCTCCATCTTCGCAGCCATGGAACCAGGTGGGCGGTTGAATGCTGGGGCGGTGAGATGACCAAGTCAGTGCAGCAGTGCAGGAACCAAAGATCTTCTAATAAGTCCAGCCGGTTAGTTCTGAGGAATTCTGAGCCAATCAGAGTGTTCTTTAGAGTGTGCTGTCACAACCCTCGCCCAAAATCCCCTCTGGCAAACCCATTGGCCAGGTGGAGTCAGGACTCGGGCCTCTAGAGCCTGGCATCCTCTTCAAAAGCCCTCATGAGGCCAGTCCTGGCGCCTATGGCGCCAGGCTCATACACCATGAACAACAATGTGCTTGGGAACTACTTTATTGTATTGTCAGCCAACATGGAGGCATCCACATAAATTGGTTCCTAAGAACCAAGTTATGCGGTCTAGTGTTTTGGGTGTGGCAGGCCTGGAACTACTTTCCCTGGTACTACTTTACCTGGGCTATATAAACCACACCCTGACTGCAGAACATGCTTTGTGTTACTTTGCAGCTTGCAACGTGACGCTCACTGTGTCCAGCTATTCCCTCGAACCTCGGAGAAGCAGAACCTGCAAGGAGACAAAGGGAACATCCTTAGCAGCAGCATCTTACCTGCAGTCTTAATCTTTAAACACTTGCATCTACTGAGAACAGCTTCCTCGAATCTGCACGCCTCCCGGACAGAACGACCTGAAAGAGGAAGATAGAGGCAACATTAAAGAAAGCTGTAGAGACATTTACAAATTACGAACTGCTCAAAAGGCTTACCTGGCTGGTTGCCTGTCGGCTGGCACCACTCCAGACATTCCTCTTGCGCTGAAGAACACTGCGACCTACAAGGAAGGAAAACACAGGTTAGCAAAGGCAAGACTTCGGAGCTCTGTGCATAGCGCTTACTTACCGCATCATAGCACTCTTAATGTGCCATCATTTACCAGCGGGTCTCAACCAAGCCAGTTCGCCGCGCTGAAGCTCTGCATACCTAAGGGAGAAAAAAAAGACATTTTAAACATAGAAAGGCATGCAGGATAGCAAAAAAACTAAAGAACAGCAATAAGACCTACCTGAACAATATCAAACGGGCCGGCGTCAGTGAAGTAACTGGACCACACTCGCCCATGAAAGACAACGCGCCCCTGCAAAGAAGGCAGGACGGCGAGCACGCCTAATTCTACCACAAGGCAGAACCTTCCCCGCAGACCACATCAGGGCAAAGCTGAGAAGCATACCAGCGAGTAATCCAGCTGGGTGGTGTCCCTGTGGATACCAGGTGAGCGTAACATGTACCAATACATATTTAGATTACAGTCCCTCGTTGAAACGTAGGCCCGCAACGTCTTGTTTTCTTGTTCTCATATATCACAAACTCCATTTTGGAAGCCATTCCTTTTCATATTAAGCTTCTGAACTTGAACAAACACCATACACTTCCCCCTAGGACTGGGCTTTGCAACCTGCGGCTCTCCAGATAATTGGGCTACATATCCCATGATCCCTTATCAATGAATTTACTGATTAGCGCTAATCAAGCAATATGCCCCGAGCGGCAGGGGCATTACCGACTCAGGTAATGCCCCGGGCCCATAGTTATAGGCCAGAGCAAAGCGAGGGCCTTAACGAAGGCCCTGGGGCATTACCAGAGTCGGTAATGCCCTGCTGTGAGGGGCATATTGCTTAATTAGCGCTAATCAGTAAATTGTTGCCGCAAGGGACATAAAGCTATTAGTACCCCGGCCCGCAAGATCTGCGTGACCGGGGCACTAAAAGCATTTGTTTTCTGTCCCAAAACGCTGCAGTGTTTCGGGACAGAAAACAAAACAAAAAAAACGACCAAGGAAATGGCCGCCGGGAAAGGGAAAATGGAGTCCGTTTTCCCTTTCCATGGCGGTCATCGTGAGCGTGTCCATTCTCGAAAGACGACAGAGAAGAAGGTAAATGGGATTGGGAGGGCGGAAGGGGAACAGAGGGAGGGAAAGAAAAAAAAAGAAAACCTACATAGGTCCCCGGCGGGGGACGATGGAAGCCTGCAGCCGTGTGGAGGCTCGGAACGGGGATGTCCCTGCTTCGAGTCTCCACACAGCTGGAGGCTGCCACGCCCCCCGCCGGGGACAAAGGCATGGAATCCAGGGATTCCTGGCCGGGTACTAATGGTAGTTGCAGTCCAAAACATCTGGAGAGAATGATTTGCCCTTGGACCAGGCCAGTCCAAGATCCAAAGACTCCCCCCTTTGCGACGTTAGAGTTGTGAAGAGGTCCTCTCGCATTCAAACTCACCCCGCCGGTTGTTTCCTGGAGCAGTGGAGAAATTGCTATTTAGGGATGACGAGTCCTCTTGCGTATGATTGCTTTTTAGGGATGACGAGTCCTCTTGCGTATGATTATCAGGAGGCAGATAGAGCGACCTCACCATCCGACCGAGGCAGGCGCATATTCCAGACGATGGAGGAAGAAGCATAATTGGACAATCGGGAGTGAGCAAAGCCACCAAGAAGATGTGGAAAATAAGCAGGTAGAAATCAATGACCTTGAGAACGCTGTTATTTACTCCGAGAGCCGTGAATACATAAAGCCATGGCTGGCAGCTCGGAATGCTCAGAGAGTTTAAATATGCACTTCACACCGGAAAATTATCTGCACTTAAGCTGTACATCCGAGTGAAAGGGGTTTCTTTCCAACCAGGCTCCCGCCTACCAATTGCACACCAGGCTTTCATAAATAGCCAGAACAGGACGAGTTGCTCGTCAGTTGAAGAGCTGCACAAACTCACTTTGGGCATACATTATTTATTTTGCCACGCATAGTTTTGTTTCGTTGTGGGAGGAGGGATAACAAGAGAGGGGTGGGAAGACATCACATGTAGGCCTGAAAGCTATCATATCATGACATGACAAATGGAGATCTGTAGGCCTTCACACTTTTTTCATAATGGTTTGCTGCAGAAAACCCACATATACACTGCCAAACATTACATTTTGAAGGCGCTATAAAAAGGTGTCAGATAGGGCAGTCTGTTTGGGCAGCCATTTACTAATCAAGCGGGTGACTGTCCAGAATGTTATGCTATGTTGGACAGGTCGCACTACCCCCCCGTGTCGATAAGTGTTTTGCTTTTGCCAAATGGTTATGATGGAAAGAAGGAACTACAAAAGTAACATAATATCTATGTACGTAGATATCTGTATCTCTATATGTGTGTTTATGCAGGTTTATAGACAGACAGACATGTACATCAGTCCACAAGGGACACTTTCTTCATTATTTGCGATAAGTAACTGCAGTACAAACATACTGTTAGTCCTAAACTCAGTCCATTTAGGTAATTTCTTCATCTTCTAGTTTAGACCTCTGCATCCCTGTGATGCACAATACATGTTGTGAAGAATCTGACAACTTTGTCACTGATTCCCTGGAAGGAAGCCTCTCTAACGTGGCAGGGGAAAGGCAGAAGCTCCCGACTCTGACCCTGCGGGTGGCTATATACAGAAGGACAAGGTGGGAGATGAGAAGCTCCAGGGAGACAGGAAAAGACCGAACCAAGAACACAACTCAGTTATACCCATTGCCTAACGTGTACCTTTGCAATTAAATATTGACAGTACAATACCTCAGTTATGTCTCCCACCCTCTTTCAATACTCAGACAAGGAAGAGTTATGGAGTAATGAGGATGGCTAGTGTAGAGGAGGAGCCAAGTACCCCCCACTCCACCGGCCCCGCTTACATTACCTGAAAAGTATGACCAAAGTATGTGACATATACTGCACCAATAAGAAAGCAGGAAGAAGAGCAACAACTCTGTGCCGTACCCATAGGAATACCTATACCTAAGAGAATATGGGAAGTGAAGTACCCATTGAGGAAACCATACCTACATCCAAGACAATATGATGGCCATTTGAACGAGATTCCTGATGAAACAAAGAAACTGAATGACCAGGATGAATGGTGACATCATATGAAACTGAATTGACTCCATATAGAAGATAACTAGACCAGAAAGGCAGACGATTTACGAAGAACAAAGAAGTACCAAGAATAAGTGACGTCTTGGGATCAAAATGAAGAGACTTATGCCATAAGCATGATGAAGATACTTGGTTAAGTTTAAACATGTACAGATGCAATGAAATACAAGCAGCAAAGCAATCATCAAGCTATATAGTGAATAGATTGCGGCAAGCGCCAACATATACATGTACACCTCATATATAAATATGGATTAAATAAAGAATTAATGTTCCACTACATATAAAGCAGTCTTGAGCAGCAAGGAAGGCCTCAATTCAGTGTCACAGTTACAAAAGCAATTCAATTAAACAGAATATATTTCAGCTAAGAAGTTGGATGAGCCAAGAAAGCGAAGGTCTTATCAGAACCAGAAATGGCTGACATTGGATACAATTAACGTGAAAGAACAGAAGCTCCTGTTGAAGAAGGCCTGTTGAAGAAGGTCAATCGAAAACAAAAGACGTCAGAGGACTATTGGAGAATAAAATCAAATACACAAAAAGGCTCAAATCGTGGTGTCCAGCCACGTGATGGAAGGAAGTTGGACTCATGAGACGATCACACCTATGCACGGAAGCCAGACAGTACCCATACTCCTTAAAAATGTTCAGAGAACAGTACGGACTCAAGGCCAACTTCAAAGTGCTTATTGACACTGAACCATTGAGGTGATGATGGATTAGAGTTTTAATTGCTGGGAAGCTGGTATCAAGGCAAGCTTACCTGCACCTGGTTGTTCGGCCTGTGTGCTCCTCACCAAGGTGGAAAGTCATTGACAGGGGTTAGTAGCCAACCAATGGTAGGGGACCACGTAGTTGGGGGTCCTATAGTTTGTGTAGCCAATGGGATGTTGTATATTTAGTGACGTTCATAGTGGCCATTTTGAAGGGAGGGCTTAGTTGCCCCACCTGATGTTAAGTATCCAATTATTTCTCTCCGTTACTCTATAGAGATATAACACTTATGCCTAGTTATTCACTTAGAACCAATCCCACTACCTGATATGCTATAGTAGTTTGCCACGTAGGATGACATTGGTAATGACGCAGGTTAGCACATCAGCTATGACTAATTTTGGGTTTAGGTAAACAGCTTTTATGAAATGTAGAGAGAGTTGAGTATTGAGCGATTGCTGGTGTTCGTTGTACTCCCTGTTTTAATAACTAGCATTAAAACAGACAAACTTTTGTCAAGCTATTTGTGTCGTCTGAATTATTGATGTTTGATTAAAATCTGCATCCCCATCCATCTCCAGGGTATTGCTACTCAACTTAAAGGGCTGGAATCCTCCAGTTCACTAGACACAAGTAAAACTATGCAACACTCTAGTCATTGGAGATCACTAAGAAAGACAGGGACTTTTAAAACCCACACAGGTGAGGCAAATCAGAGCGATTTAGAGTCTGGGACTGGGCAGGCGGCTGGCTGGTGCTGAGACCGTGAAGGAGACTGAAGAGGCAGAAGCTGCAGACCGAATTGCAGAGGTCAACGTACACGGTACATGAAGAGTCGGGATGGGAGAAGTTCACCGCTTTAAAAATGCAAGCAGCCAGTGCTGCCTAAAGCAGAAGTCAAAGAAGCGGGAAGAGAACCACTTACCGAACACCACAACCAAAGCCACAGGAGCAGAGACGCGGAGGAGACATGAGGAACGTTGCAGATGCAGTCCATGACCCATAAACCCAGGCCAGGAAAAATGACTGGTTACTGGGACGCGTCTGAACAAATGCCATTTGCTGCGTACTATGCTCGAGAGTATTAATGGAACAAATCTCGTGTACAGAATGCATATTGTGAATGAAAGAAGCCCAAGTAATGACAGAGCCAGTATTTCTAAAGCAGCCAATATAAACAGAATGAGCCTAAGGGAAGTTATAGACATTATTACTGAAATGAACAGTGTGAACAGAGCGGGCCTACGTGAAGGCAGAGATACTATTATAGAAACAACCATCGTGAATGGAACCAGCCCAAGTGAAGACATAGATATTATTTCTGAAAGTAAGATTGTTAATGGAACAAGCCGAAGCATAGGCAATACACTCTTTACCAAAGCGGATAATGGTAACATTGAAAGAGAGAAAGGGGTGTTGACCCAATATTGGAGAATTATTATAAATTAGATTAAAGCAAAACTATGAAATACAAATGAGAAAGGGTTGTGGACCCAATATTGGAAAACTGCTATACAAAGAGTGAAGAATCCCTGGCAGTATAGTGAACCAGGCAACCCGTGGGTCTTACACTCACACTCAAAGACGGTATCCTGGCAGGAGAGTAAACCAGGAAAAAGAAAGACAAAAGATCAACGAAATGCATGTAAGGTCATCACAGTGTGTTTCGACTGTCTCATAAACCCAAACTGTGGTTTCCCAAACATGCTGCTTTCATCAGGACATGTTCCATTTTTCAAACACAAATGTGTATTGTGTGTCTTGATTAGTAGCCTGGCCTAAAGAGGGAGCACCGATAGCCCTACTGTGTAAATTAATTCCACTGTGTATCCGGACCTACACTGTGCAGGCATTTCCCTCCAAGGGCTGGATTACACTTTTTAGGTCAATTACTGATGCCGGGGTGCTTATCCTGTCAATCTTATTTTTGGGTACTTGTTACTCCGAGCTCTGCCAGCCGCGTGATTGAGCACCCGGCATCAGTCATCAACCCAAGAAGTTATTTGTGTATGAGAAATTGAACATGTCCTAATGAAGGCCACCTATTTGAGAAACCACAGTTTTGGTTCATGAGACAGCCGACCACACCATGTTGACCTTACATGCATCAACAAATGACACTGCAAACAAAGGGCAGGTCAAGCACAAGCAAGAATTCGCCAGGTATTCAATCAGGTTTTTTCTTGAAAATTTCACTGAGAGGGTAGATCTGTGCTGTTCCATAGGTCTACATTTAGCACAACCAGGTCTTTTGTGTCTGAAATGTAAAACAGGATGTTATGGTTTAATATATGAATGTGTCTAAACATCCAGAATGTATATATATGAACTGTTTTAAAATAAAAAAAATGTTATTGTATGATTCAAAATATATTTTGTGGAATTAATTTAAAGTCATTTATCAGAATTGGATTGAAGATAACAGTGAGTGACATAAAAGCCTTGATTGCCTGTACCTTATATACGTAAAGCATGGAGATGGGGCATAAACATGTTGGCAGGGGTAGTGGACGAGGACTATAGTGGTGATGTTAAGATCTTAATTCAGAACAATGAAGCCCCCTACACTGTTAGAGCAGCAGAGTAGGTGCCTCATGGAATTTTAGAGTAAGCCCTATTCCCTAAGCCCAATGCAATGATCCCATACTGCCTGGGGCTTTTCTACACACAGTCTCGGAAGGAGAGGAGAGGAAGAAAGAGGGACCATTCTTTTTTATTAAACAGGGACTCATATCTAGAGGTGACATTAGTTCAGAAGGTACAACTTGGTCACAAATTGTGGTTCCCAAAACCCATCAAATGAGATTAGAAAATGCACACTCACACCTGACAGGCAGACAGTTGGGAATGGCTAAACCACAGGGGCAAGTAGTGAATAGATTTTATTGGCCCGATACATATGCAGATGTGAAAAATGTTATCCTTACCTGTGCCTTATGCCAGAAGACTAGTGCCCAAACACCTGCTCCTCTCCAACATCTGCCCATTATTGATATACTCTTCTCATGCATCGGTATGGATATCATCAGACCACTCGAGCTTCCAACTTAGGGAATTGCTACATCCTAGTTATTCTGGATTATGTAACAAGGTATACCAAGGCTTTTCCTCTCAGAAACAATACATCACAACAGATATTAAAACATCTCATACCTTTTTCCTCCAGAGTTGGAGTCCGCAAGGAAATCCTCACCAAGCAAGGGACACTTTTTATGAATAAAATAATGGCTGAGACAAAACAAATCCTTCAAATTAAATCCCTCCTCAGTATATCACCCTCAAACTGATGTTCTGGTTGAACGTTTTAATAAAACCCTAAAAAGTGTCCTTTGGAAGTTGTTGGAAGCAGACGGGAGCAATTGGGACGTAATAATACCTTGGGCCCTTTTTTCCAGTTCTAAAAACTCCCCAGTCTTCCTTAGGATTTTCACCCTTTGAGCTCTTATATGGGAGGGAAACCTGAGATGTGTTGGACACGTTAAGGGAGACGTGGGAGGAAACGGAAGAAGCTTTACTACCCTTATTTCAGACAGCTCAGCATCTGAAAGAACATATGATTACTGTTAGGGCTGTAGTCTATTCCCACTCAGTGAGTAGTAATGGCTAGCCTATTGGTAGTTAATCCAGAGGAGAATAACTTAATTCCTTCAGCTCTGTCCCAAGTGCAACAGCAGGATCTTCATGATTTAATAGAACAGTTTCCTGATGTTTTTCATAATGGACCAGGAAGAGTAAAGGGAGTTTTTAATTACATTTGTCCTTCCCCTGACAAGGTGATCATTTAAAAACATTATAGGATCCCGGAAGCCCGAAGAAGTATAATTATACAGGAGCTAGAAAGCACGTTAGCCTCTGACATAATTTCACCATTAGTTCTTGTTAAACCCGATATCAGCTGGAGATTTTGCGTTGATTTTGGGAACACTCTCGCAATTTCACAGTTATCCCATGCCACAAATCGATGATTTGATAGAATTTCGGTTCAGCCGTTTACTTTTCTACAATTGACTTAAAGGGCTATTGGCAAGTACCAGGGAACCCAGATGAGAAAACATGTCTTTCTCCATTCCAATAGGGTTGTATCAATTCAAGGTACTCCCTTGTTGGTCTTCATGGGGCACCAGACACCTTTCAAAGTCTGTTGGATCAAGTACTCCATCCATTTTTGGCATTTTGTGGGGCTTACAATGATGATCTACTTATTCACAGCAAAACCTGGGGCGATATGTTCCATCTTTACCAAGTAATAAAAGCCCTAAGGAGAGCCAGTCTAACAGTCAACCCCAAAAGTGTCTTCTTGCTTGATCAGCAGTAAACTACTTTGGCTTTTTTGTGGGAAATGGTCTGGTGCAACACCAGAGTGAAAAGGTAAGATCAGTACAAAAAACATCAACCCATAAAACAAAAGGGCCTTTCTCAGGTTGGTAGGATATTATAGAAGATGTACACCCAACTATTCCTCTATAACAGCCTGCCTTACTGACAAACCTAAAAATGCTGAACTCAAGAAATTATAATGGACCCAAGAAGACAAGCTTGTTTTCCAACCTCAAACAAATCCTTTGTAATGAGCCAATCCTGAAAGAAGTCAAATTAAGCAAAGACTATCTTGCAGACAGACGCCTCTCAAGTTGGGCTGGGAGCAGTTCTCTCTCAGGAATAGAATGGTATGAAACATATGATTCTTTACATCAGTCGGAAACTCTGTCCCAGGGAGAGGAACTACACCACAATCGAACTTGAAGCGTTGGCCATCAAGTGGGCAGTAACCTATCTATGAGATTATCTTTCAGGAAGAAGGTTCCGACTGGTCACTGATCATGCCCCCTTGACATGTATCAGTCTATAGAAGGATACAAATGTCGGAATAATGTGCTGGTTTCTAGATTACAGAAACAGAAGATACCAGCAGCATTAGGGCAAGGGTATGTGACGAATCTGACAACTTTTTCACTGATTCCCTGGAAGGAAGCCTCTCTTACGTGGCCAGGGAAAGGCATAAGCTACCCAGTTCTGATCCTGGTGGTGGCTATCTGTGGGAGGACCATGTGGGAGATTACAAGCTCCAGGGAGACAGGAAAAGTTTGAACCAAGAAAACACCTCAGTTATACCTTTTGACGACAGACTTGTACCTTTGCAACATTTCGACATGGCCTATTATAGCTGATACCAATTTGCTAAATATTCACAGCACGAAACCTCAGCCACCCTGTCCCGCCTCTTTCAATACTGAACTGTGGAAGAGTGATGAGTGATGAGGATGACTAGGCATGGTAAACATATGCTGCACTCTAGTCATTGTAGATCACTGAGAAAGACGGGGACTTTTAAAACCCACTCAGGTGCGGCAAATCAGGGAGATCGAGAGAGCCAGAGAGTAGAAAGGTGGCTCACTGGTGCTGAGACCATGAAGGAGACTGAAAGCACAGAAGCTGCAGAGGGAATTGCAGAGGTCAATGGACACAGTGCACGAAGAGTCAGGATGGGAGAAGTTCACCCTTTTACAACTGCAAGCAACCGGAGCTGCTAAAGCAGAAGACGAAGTGGGAAGAGAACCACTTACTGAACACCAAAACCAAAAACACAGGAGCAGAGATGCCAAAGAGAAATGAGGAACGTTGCAGACACTGTCCACGACCAGAATGCCCAGGTAGAATGACTGGGTTAGTGGGACACAACTGAACGAATGCCATGTGTCGCATACTACGTTAGAAAGTATTAATGGAACAAATCTTGTCAATGGAACGTATATTGTGAATGACACAAGCCCAAGCAACGGCAGAGACAGTATTTCTAAAGTGGCCAATATAAACAGAATTAGCCTAAGGGAAGGCATAAACATTATTACTGAAACAAACAGTGCAAACAGAACCGGCCTACGTGGAGTGTAAGGCAGGCTTGGCATCACAAGTAGACTCTGAGACAGAGTTGCAAGTTTCAAAACCTTTATTTTTAAATTTAAGGGGTTTGGAAAAGCTCCTGTCTGGTCCTATAACTAAAATGGGAGTAATCTCGACCATCAAATAATAAAGAAACAGTTGTAGTCAGTCTTAGTGCAACAATAAAGGCCTATATAAACAAAATCCTAATGCTTACCCTCACTCTAATGTGACATTGGGATATGTATCTACCAAAGGAAAAATCAGTGAGTAAACGAAATGTCAGAATGGCAATATAAATCAGTATTAATTCTCATCCCCAAGTTATACAGCACAGGGTTTGGTGGAATACTTGATGGATGAACACACTTTGGCTTGTTCACAGGTTTAACCTCTCGGGTTCCTCTCACCCAAGTCCAGTTCATCCTTCAAGCTTCTACACAGTTTCAGCAAAACAGTTTCCAAGTATAGTATCTGATCACAGTTTATTATAGGTTCCCCCCAATCAGGTTCAAACCTTTTCCCTTGGTGTGATTCCCTTCCCTAAGCTTTCTTCACATATTACACTTTAGGTTCCCCTCAGTCGGGCTCAAACCTCCTTTCCTATTTTAATTTTGCTGTCAAAGACTTTCGGAACTGGGAGGATTTTCACTCTCACCTCCACATGACCACTTCAATCCTTGTTTTTTTCTTTATTTCCACTTTACATATTTTCCTTCAGTTGCAATGTCTTCTGGAAAAAGTACTCGTTACGTATGACTTACTTTTCAAATGAGTCACCCTCAGTAAGGCTCAGACCCCCTTTTTACTTTCACACATATGTCTCCCTCAGTTGGGCTCAGATCCTCCTGTTACTTTCACACATGGGTTCCCCTCGGTCTGCTCGGACCCTTCTCTTGCTTTTCACATGGGTCTACTTCAGTATGGCTCAGACCCTGCTTTCGTTCTCTTGCCAAATTCAACAAAACAAAGTTCAACAGTTTGTGAGCTTTTCACTTAACGCTCATCTCTCACTTCCCGCTGTCTGTATAGCTTTAAAACATTTCAGAGAGACTTTCGATTGGGCAATCTCACTTCGCCGGACCACTCTGCAACTTTGCATTTTGTATTCTTAGTTCTTTACAATGGATTCACTTTCTGTTGCAGCTTATCAGCGCTTGCGTAACCTTCATCCCTCGGACACTGTCGCAAACATTCAATTAAACACAGACCGGGCTTTCTTTGCTTCTTTCAACTCACCAGTCGTGTTAAGATGCTTTCTGTCTTTCGCACCTTTAATGTAGGAGTCAAGATTGTTACCACTGCTGCTTATGCACCTCCCCAACTCTGCCGTTCACCCCTGGGGGTTTCTAGTAACTTCGTAGCACTCGGAAGACCCTTTCTCCCTTCCAGCTCAGTTGCCATTCTTGAACAATCCTTACAGCCTTTCCGAAATAATAATGTTTTGTCGGGGGAGGAGGGGGTGTTCTCTGGCTTCCTGCCCCTTTGGATTAACCCCTTGGTTCTCGGTTTGTTGCTCTCCTTCGCCTGATTCACCATAGCCCTGGAAGGACTGCTCCTTCTCGTGCACCACCTTGTTCAAAAAGTATCTCAGTATTCCACCTTTTAACCATGTGGGAAGAGTTAATAGGTATTAGGTGTGTGTTATTAAAGTCAAGTGCCTGACCCTGCCTGATCTTGTTAGAGGGACAGGTCCAATGTATTGCCTGGCTGGTAATCCTTTCAGCCTTAGACCACCTCTTCCTCGGCTCAGTGTGGTATCTGGGAAGTTGGAATATCCCGTAAAATAGAATTGGATAGGGATATTGGAAAGGGGGGATACTGCATCTTGCCATCAGGTGTTCCCGCCCACTTCCTAAGGACCCCTCACCCAGGTGGTCCTACCGCACTTGTCCACCCCAGTTTCTGGATCCAAAGGTGAAGGCTGTGCCCTGGCCTCCTGAGCAAGGGATTCCCGGGGTCTGGGCAGTGAAACACCCTCTGGATTTTCACAGAAGGCAGATATATTATTATTGAAATAAATGTGAATGGAACAAGCCTAAGAGAAGGCAGAGATATTATTGAAAAACCTTTTTTTTTGAAGGAACAAGCCTAAGCAAAGGCAATAAACTCTTTGCCAATACGGACAATATCTTCCAGTGAAAGAGAGAAAGGGGTGTTGACCCAATATTGGAGAATTGTTATAAATTTGGTGAGAGCAAAACTGCAAAATTAAAGTGAGAAACGGTCTTGGACCCAATATTGGAAAACCGTTATACAAAGAGTGAAGCAGCCCTGGCAGGATAGTGAACCAGGCAACCAGTGAGTCTGACACTCATAGATGATATCCTGGCAGGCGAGTAAACCAGGAATAAGACCGACAAAAGATAAACCAGAAGACCAATCCCCATTTTTAAAAAACAAGGAATCATACCCTGTCAGGAGAGTATACCAGGAAAAGAAACAGTAATCATATTCTGGCAGGACAATATACCAGGAAGTGAAGAAGGATTCATTAAGCTTAGGGGTCAGACGCCTGTTAATTGTTAATGTTTATAGTAGAAGGGTAAAGTTTATACCCGAATATGATTCAAGAGAAATAGTGAGAAACAGTTACGAAGTATGCTGGAAGAAACCTAGCAGAAGGGAACCCCCTTACGCTGATGGAACTTTGGTTTTCTATTCATTTCTGCGCACCGTAGAACTTTGTGTTTTGGGCTATAAGAACAAGCTATACTGGTATAGATAGGATTTTCCCCAACCCATCTTATTAATTTGACAATAAAAGTTTATAACCAAAACTCAACATGCCACTGTGTCTGAGTCTTTGTGCTGACCCATTACAAATAATGATGACAAAACATAGCATAACACTTATTTTATTTTCACTTATTTTATTTTATTGTCAAAAGCGTGGACCTAGCTCGAGTGCATTGAAGCGATGTGCAAGGTTTGGGTAGCAAGTGTTTGTGCTGGAATACTTTAACCATAGTGCAGTACAGTGAGTTGTGTTCTGTGCTTTGTGCCATGGTGGATTAAGGAGTCAGACAAAGGGGTGCCATGTTTCAACAAGATTTTTATTTACAAAATAAAGAAAATAACCTCCCTCTCCCCATCTCTAAAGGGTTATCCCTACCTAAACTAATATCAACTCAGGTGCTCGTCGTCAGGATGTTTTCCAAATGAAAAGTTTCAGTCCTCTGTCCAGAAGCCATAACTCTAACCCTACCACTAGTCTACAAAAGGGTCCAGCATCCAAATAAAAATGGTACCAGGAGAACGACTCCCTTCTCCTGGTAAGATGACTCAGTCTTTATCTATTTTCCACCAATCTGTTGCTCTAGCTTTTGATTCAACAAAGAGTGTAGTCTGGAGAATGTCTCCCTTCTTCTGACCCACCTTGCACAGCCTTAAGGGCTATCTTACAATAGTCTTTCACAATAGTCCTCAAAAGTCTCATCACTTCATCCTAATGACTCCTGTTATGTATCCTCTGGAGCCATCACTGGTCCCTAGCCTAAATTATCTGCCCATGTGGCCAGGGGGGAGCAGCCGCTACGTGATTCTGACCCTGGGGGTGGTATTCAGAGGAAGGATCACAAGGGAAAAGATGGCTGTCGGGGAGATGTGGGGACTCCAATAGGAGGGATGCAGTTTTCCTCCCATGTGAAGAAGACCATATAATTCCAGAGTTTCTAATGGCATGTTATCATTATACAGATCCCTCCAGTTATAAAACCTTGAAAACCCTCCTTGTCAATCACCCTAGGAAGGATACCATTTGTACCTCATATGTAAATAAACACACAACATCTCCTGTTTCTGATGGGTTTTTTTCTTACAAAGATTCAAAGCAAAAGAGCTTTGAAAAGTCTAAAACTCCTATGGACTTCAAGTCCCATAAAGCCTCATGTACAGAGACACGGAAGATGAAGGAGTTAATGAAGAATGAAGGAAACATCAAGTGGAAAGTGCAGACTAGTTACCATAATACAAATCAGCTGCGCTGGACATTTAAACCTGATGGAAATTTTCCATTTAGGAGAGGAGAAGGAAGATGCAGAGCAAGCCGAGCGCGAAGAGGCACAGATGGAAGAAGCAGACGTGAGGAGGTGAAGTGTGCTGGGCGAAGCTGACGCTTACAGGCACCTGCTTCGAAGCACACCTACCTGGAGAGACATGAGACCGGGAAAGGTAGTGCTGCTGCTTCAGAGGGACCGCTGGAATGTCAACAGCAACAGTGAGGGAACCCAGCCCCGTGTAAACCCTTCAATTTCATCAACACACAAACACAGAGCCGATGCTCAAACCAAATGAGGGTCAGTGAAGCCGGGGAAGCCTTCGAGGAGTTTCAGCTTTTCTGAAGCAGCATGCCACATTCCAGAGACTCCAGCAAACACTGGTGAGCCTGCCCATGAGTGTTAGGGACTCCAGGGTGTGCGGACAGGCATTTGGACAAATAAATACATCTTTTGAATACTGACTAAGTAAATTGAAAAGACAGAACAAATCCTATCGTGAGAGAGATCAATATGGGGAAAGTTGGAGTAAATGTTATCCTGAGCAAAAAAACATTAAGGAAAAAGTTGAAAGGCAAAATGTGTACAAATCTCCTTATATGGGAAGTCAATTTGGGGAAAACTGGAACGAGCATTGCCACAAGCAAGAGTACTAATAAAGAAAGCCAGTTTCCACATATGAGATGACAATATGGGTGAAATTGGAACAAGTAGTACCTGGAGCCAGAGAAGTATAACAGTGAAGAGGTACAACTGTGGTATACTAAGAAGGAAAGAGAACGTGGTGGGAAATCCTGGTGAAAGAAACCATCAGGCAGTCAATCCCTTTTGGGAGAAAGATACCTGGTAGGAGAGTATACCAGGGGATCTGCAAGACCAAGTAGGGGAAGAACATATTGTGAACCTTGTGGGAAGTCCTGTTGAAAGAAACCATGAGGCAGTTACTCCTTTTGGGAAAAGATACCTGGCAGGAGGGTATACCAGCGGATCAGCAGAAGGTGAAGAATACATTGTGAGATGTCCTGGTGACAGAAACCATCAGGTAGTTAATCTTTTTTGGGGGACCATCGGGCAGGCAGTCCTTTTGGTGAAATATACCTGGCAGGAGAATTGACCAGGTGATCTGCAAGACCCAGAATGGAGATTCCTGGAGGGGATTATACCAGGTAAACCGTATAGACCCTATGAAAGGAAAAGACTGTATTGAAAGGATACCTGGCAGGAGAGTACACCAGGAGATCTAAAAAAAGAAGAAAATACACTTTTTGCCATCCTGAACAAAGTATTGTGCAAAAAAGAAATGTCATCTATTATTAAAGACACGTTGGGCAAGAGACATTTCATCTACTCATAAAGGCTCATTGTTTGAGAGAGACATTCTTGCTAACCTACCTGAAATAATGCTGGGGAAGGGAAACCAGACACTGGATTCAGAGGCTATTTGTTGGATTTTCATATTTGAATTGTATACCCTTTTACTCAATCAAAAACAGAAACACTTACCACACACCTTTAATTGTTCATTTATAGTGTGAAGGTCAGATAATGTTTGGACAGAAGGACGATTAGGATAATTTTGATGATGAAACAGACTGATCTTTAGTTTTCATTTCCTAGGTAAGAAATCTCTCTTTAGGATAGGGACAGAAAGACCCTTAACCAACCCTTTTACTTTAGTAAAGATGTTGAACATTTTACAACTTTGTGTCTGCCTCTCATTCCTGGCACCTCACACTCCTAAAGTTCTTACCTGCCTCATCTTGTTACGAAGAATACTTCCAAATAGCTTGTTTACTTTTATTTATATCATCACTATGACAAGGGAGATTCCACCTGATGCACGCTTGACTCTTGGATTTTTGGATCTCACTACTGAGACGAGGGAGATTACACCTGAGGCTCTCTTTATTCTTGGCCCTTTGGGAATCACTGCTGTGATGAGAGAGATCACTCCAGAGGCAATGTTGACTCTTGGTTCTCCGAGTGTCACTACTGTGACAATGGAGATTACTCCCAAGGATTTTTTGATTCTTGGTTCTTTGGGTATCACTACTGTGATGAGTGAGATTACTGCTGAGACTCTCTTGGTTCTTGGTTCTCTGCTTGTCACTACTTTGACAAGGGAGGCCATTCCTGAGGTTTTCTTGACTTGTGATTCTCTGGGTGTCATTACTGTGACGAGGGAGATTATTCCCAATGCTTTCTTGGCTCATGACCTGCCCCAAACCCCTACCAGGTTTCCCGCCACTTCCGTTATTTGTTGTGTGTCGGGTCTGCATCGCCGGTTCTTCCTGGGGTGATGGGCTGACTCACGTTACTTCAGCTCTTCCTGTTTTCTTCAATCCACTCCTCGCTTTGTCCTCAAGGCTCTGCAGAGACTTGGGCCACATGGGTCTGGCGCAATGGTGGAACCACACGGTCCACCTCCCCAGTTCACGCAACAGCTGGCTTCTCTCTCACCCTGCCACTGGTCAGGAGCTTGGCCTCCACCACAACACTCCACTGGCCGTTCGTGAATGACCCTGCCACTGGGGATCAGAGTTTGCACAGTTTCACACAGGCAGGTTTGAATTCCTGGGCTGGGCTGGCTTTGCGCCAGCTGATTCCCTTTTTCCTATTCCTTTCTCACACTTCCTTTCCTGTAGCTGGATCCTCCCCAGAGTAAAGTCCTTCTTTACGGTTGTTGAGGTGATCTTTATGGCTCCTTGGAGCCAACTCTTCTTAGTAATATAAGAAGGTAGCCTGTTATTACTGTGCTGGTTTCTTTGGCTCTTCTTCATCTTAGTTATATTAATTTGTCAATCAAAGATTGAAGAGACATTACCATAACAGACAATAGTGTTATCAAGGATTTCGGATTGGGACTAAGTCCTAAGGGAAATGGGGTTAGGGAGTTCCTTCACGGACCGGGAGTTCTCATTGCCATGGGGGGTGGGGGGTCTCTCCCTGTCAGGTCCCGCTTTCCACCACACCTAGGGGGACTATTGGGTAGCAGCCTAACCTCCCTAGCTTCACAGGGAAGGGCTACCCCCTGAGGGGGAAGTGACAAGATCCCATGGATCGTCACAGCTTCCATTGGGATTAGTCCATGGTCAGGTGCTGTTGAAAAAGCCATGTTTTGTGATATTTGCAACATTAGAGAATTGTGGGAGCATTCCGTGTTGATAATGGGATTGAGTGCCAGATGGTGGATGCCTAAAAGGAGAATGATTGTTTCTTCTCTTTGCAGATTAGTTGTAATGTGAGCCGGTTGGTCGATTTGCTGCACAATGAGCTTGTGTCACCAGACAAAAACCTAATAAAACAAACTACTTTGAACCAGCTAATGAATAACAACAACCAGAAACATTGTTGCATGATTGTTGCCATCTGAAGGCTATGATATGATCTGATATTTTATTTGTATCAAGCTCATACACAAGTGTTTCAGAGCGCGATGGGGCAAGGGAGGGGAAATAAGGGAGGACTAAACAACGATCTTACTAGGCCCAGTGATATTGAGAATGCGCAATTGCAGCATGGCAGCACTATGAGGGAAAGAAAAGGTAGGAGAAACCAGTGAGTAGGAATCATAAGCATGCCGGAAAGTGCTCACCTGATGAAAAGCCGAAGAAGAGCCAGACAGCATTGGGCAGAGACTTAAGAAGCTTAAAACGGACTGATGGCCAACAGAGAGGTCGGCAGTGGCAAGCTAGACTGGCAGATGGAGACAAACAACTATGGTCAGTCTGAGATGCTGAACAAACACCGTGACGAGAGCTGTCCACAACTGGATAAGTGGTGAGAACACTGGTTTAGAGCAAGGAAAGCACATGCAGAACCAGGGAGTAGAGAGTTACAGAGTAGAGGAGAAGGCAGTGGAGAGTGCAGCATGCAATTTCTCTAGTTTTGTCAATGTACCTTTAATTGTGCACATCACATAATAAAACATAACATAATGGAACAGAGCTCAATGACACCACCTAGAGCATAACATACCCTAAAATAAAACCACAAGATAGCACAACATAAAACTAGATAACAGAACAATCCAGAAAACACAATATCAAAAAGCAAAACCAACAATAACAGAAAAACAAAACATTATTTCACAAAACAGCTTAAAACATAGCATAACAGGGCAACTGTGGTAGGTCAGAAGAAGGAGAATGAGTAACTGGTGGCATTTTCACAAGTATATTTATTTAAATAATAAAGACAAAGGCCTATCTATCCCTAAGAATATGGTGTTTGGCCCTGCTTGATGCAAAACTAACTAGGGTGCTCGTTGTCAGTGAGATTGGCCAAAGTAATAGTCTGTCAACCATCCCAAACTACCTTGTTCTGTCTCTACCACTGTTCATAAAGGCTACAAAAAAAAGGGTTCAAGCAGAATGACTCCCTTCTCCTGGACCTGCTTCTATAGCCTCAACCCGTCTCTTGGGCTGGCCTTTGGCTATATTCTGAATAAGTTCCTTTAATTCCTTAAAGAGACTCTTGTCATTATGGGGCTTCCCCTTTTCTGCAGTCGGTACAGATCTCGATGGCCAGATACTTTGGACTTTCTTTTCCTCCAAGTCTAGCAAAGTCTTTATGTTGTTTCCCAACTTCTGGTGCCCATGGTCCTCCCCTGGTCTATTTTTTTAGTTGCACAAACAGTCCTTTTGTTATACTGGGACGAGTGTGAGGGTTTTGCTGGAAATCTTCTCTAACTTGACTACCATCAATTATACCGGGTTGAGAAGGACTGGTCCCATGGTGCTCTTCATTAAGCTCTCACCCCTTTCCCCACCCTGATCTCCTGCTTCTCCCGTTACCTCTCTTGTACTGGGCTAGCATCACTGATTCTTCTCACGGGGTCAGGGTTGTCAGACTGACACAACCTGCGTGGGTTTCCTTTCCTTCGTCCCAGTAGCCCATCCTGGTACACACTCTGCTTCGTTAGATGACCACACCGTCCACCCTTCCTGGGTCACGCCACCGCCTCCATATATTCTTCCAGCCGCCAAGTTGAGCTCTAGTCTACTCAGTGCGTCTTTCTCCTTTCTTCTCCAGAAGTCGAGCGTCTGTCTGACAGGAGACGGCTCTGCATCCTCTTACTGCTTTCTCCACCCCGGTTCTAAATCCTCTGCTCTGAAGACGAGAATGTCTTACTTTGGTCCTTTTTAGTTTTATATGAGGAAGCGTTGCACATTCCCCAATATAGGCACACAGTCCTTTGTTTCAACAGGGCATGTTCGCTATGCCTCATTCTGTCTCCTTCATCTCAGTGTGATTGTCCGACGACCACTGATTAGACACCATGGTTCTCGTAATGTTCTTCTTCACAGTATGAGTGGTATATGAAGGTTGTTTATAGATAATGTTGCAATAACACATAGTGACTGGTTTGAAGGGAAGGTGTTGGTTATTGGATGTTGTGGTTATCTCCTCAGAAGAGGTTGTAGGGAGCTCCTGGCTGGAACGGGAGTCCTTATCCCCAAGAGAGGGATCTCTACCTGTGAGGTTCCACTTTCCACAACCTCTAGGGCTAGGGGGAATGTTGAGTAACAGGCTCACCTCCCTAACCTCACGGGGAAGGGCTCACCCCTTGGGAGAAGTGACGAGATCGTGTGAATCATCACCCAACCCAACTACACAAAATGACATAACCACATAGTAGAAAACATAATGCCAAGCTCTATCCTGACTCTACCAGATGCACACTTATTTAGTAAAGGTCCCACACTGAACCTCTTGTGGGATACACTAGCTACAAAAAACCAACAACAGACAGAGGACAAACTGTCACATAACTCAAGACAAAGACCAGAGCAGCAATAAGCGGTATTGTATATGAAAGATGTTATGCTTCTAAATCCCCCTCCTGTAGCCTCTTGTGTTTCCTCTCTCCTTGTCCTACCCCAGGTGTAACCTTAATATTGTATCATTATAACTGTGCCCAAATTATTGACACCACTACTTTACACCCTTGTTGCATAGTGCCCCACTGAATAAGAGGTAGGTCTGCACTATGTAAAACCTAGTGTATACATGCATACATTGGGCCTCATTACGAGTGTGCCGGTACGGTAACAACGGTGATGGTAATCCTACCAGCACCATTGTTACCGGACCGGCACACTCAGTCTGTGGGCAGCTGCCATCCAGTCCGCCAGATCTGACCTGGCAGGAGGAACGGCAGCCGCCCACAGACTTTCACAGAAGCACCAGAACCGTTATTAATGGTGCTTCTGTCATCCCCATTGAGTCCTAATGGACTCAGATGGTGATGGGTAGTAATGATTTTCTGGCGCCTGGCTTCCAGGAACACCGGGGTCGGCACCGGAAAAATACACAAGTCCGGCGGCAGCCTGCCGGTTTTACTGGCACTGCTACCGCCAGACTTGTAATGAGGCTCATTGCCTCTATATATATTTCTAAAGGCTGTCTATGTAGTACAACACCGTGCATGTTGCCATGTACACACACACACACACACACACACACACATCCTGCCCCTTATGGCACAGACCTAGAAACAGAGCGGGTTACAGCACAGACAGAATCAGAGCACCCAGAAGAGGGGACACCGGTACACAGGAGCAGGGCAACCAAATATCTGCAACCCAGAGAGCCTGGCAAGTGATCAGGAGATCGAAGAAAGCTGGAAAAAAAGTGGAAGGGAGGGGGTGGAGATGTAGCACAGACAGGGCAGTTTCTAGCCAGCTTGATGCCCATGGCAAAGCACTAGAAGGCACCCCCGTCCCCAAAATGGCACGTCACTCCCAAACTACACATTTGTGTCACGTGACAAAACCCCTCCTCAATATCAATACATCATTGCTATACAAATTAAGCTGGTTTCATTACATGGTAATTCAAGTACTTTACAGGAGAAATCTAATGTGAAAACACAGCTGTTGCTGTCCAAGTAAATGGTTCTTCTGTCACCTGCTATTAGGGGAGCTCTTGCCTGAATGAAGTTTCAAACTGTCCGTGCTGGCACACTTCAGTGTGACCAGCCTGCTGTGGTCTGAGGGCCTACTGACCACTGGCCCGATGTTGCAGGCGTTCTGTTCATACAACCTCACTTGTATTGTCCAAGGGGCAATACTAGACTAACCATATGAATTATTTTCTGTTAGAAGGTTATCTTTCAAAGATGGACAGTCTGGTACGCTCCTATTGTACTCTTTCGAAATACCTCTATGAGAGTGGGAACAAGGATAAATACATTCCATTCTGCTTTGCAGTAAATCACAGAACATTTCAGGAATATAACAGTGATCAGAGATTTCAATATTTGATAACCAAGCCTATGATAAAAGGGTTGTATGTGTGAATCTCTAAAGGAAAAACAGACCCATGGCTTGGTGGTCACATCAATCACCCAAACATTAAAATATTTGTAACCATACATACTCATTCGGACATCTTGTGTTTTTTGGATGCGAGTATAATAAAATGACTACAACTTTAACGACTACTCAAATCGGGTCTAAGGGCTCTTTTGCTTCTTGTTTCTGGAGAATTTTAGATCCAGAGGTGCTGGGTCTCACTAGGAAACACGTTGTTACAGTTTCTTCACCATTACATGCAGCTGTAACAATGTGCAACCCGTCAAGGCTTTGGTACAGTGGATAGGACGCAGGTTTAGCATTCATGCAAACAACCACTTAGGACCCTTGGGGAACCACACATAGAATAGTACAGAGTGCTGAATCCCCACACTTACATTTTATGCAGGTTCGAAGCAGGGATCCTAGTTATGTTCAGATTCTGAAAATATTTTTCTGGCGCAGTGGAGAGGTCTTGGTCCAGCGTGTGATGACAATATAAACATTGCCTCAGACACATAGTTTGCAACTATGCCTGACACTCCTCTGCAATGAAAGTTGATAGGCCCTGAAGAAGGCTGGGTAGAAAAAGAATAGGCCTATATAGCCAAAACTCGAGTTGGCATTCAAGAATAATTGCAACCATCAGTATGACATATTTGGATTGATGAGGATTGGGTGAACACTCCAGTTGGTAGAAAAAACCACAACACATGTTAGATTAGTGTGTTAGGCATACATTTATATGTAGCCCATCAATGCATTTTTGTGATATGCGTTTATACTAGTATGTGTGTTTGGGTCAGTTATTGATTAGTTTTGTGTATTGTGATTGTCTTATAACACCACATCAGTGGTTTTGTGTTTCTATTTGGAAGGGGGTCACAGGTGTGTAGGATGTACATACATCGTATTGATGCCCTTTATAATATGTATGTAGTGTGCCAATGTTGTTATAATTTCCGTATGAAAATGAAAAGTGAATACAATAAGCATATTTCTAATGGACTGATCCATGTATCAAATAGTATAATATTTCTTCAAAGGGATGTTAGCGAAGGGACAGGGGTCCTTTTTGTTTTGTGTATAGTTTTTTTTTAATCATACTTGGTGCTCCCTGTGGCAGAATTATAATTTGTGGGTAACCTCTCTGTGTTATTGTGTGGACATGGGACATATCAGACAAACACAGGCATGTGTGCATTAACCAACAGGGTGATGACGTGGGCAGTGCACAAATCATTGTTGCACACATATAACTTCATTGATTTGCCATGCAATACTGTCTGCATGGTGACACACAATGAACTCTGCTTTCCTAATGAAGGTGCCATGTCACATTGAGGAGCCATCTGGTGTGCGCTGTGCAGTGGTTGGCTTGTTAAGAAAATGAAAAGACCTTTGATGCTGAGTGGATGCATTTAGTCCATGTCCCAAAGCAGCCACTAGACCACTTAGGAAATAAAATGACAATTAACCTTCTCAGGCATGCACCATATGTAACTAAAAAGGAATATACGTGACAGGGTGGTCTGTCACCAAGAATCACACTGACTCTTAAAGAAAGTCCAAGGGTGTTTATTCAAATTCTTCTTACTACTGATTCTATCACCAACTATCCCTCCATCTCTGTTATTGCTTTCCCTCCTTCCTCTCACTCTACTCCCCACATCGTACTGTTCTTCTGGTTCCCAGCTCTGTTTTACTCTATACCAATATCTACTCCTGTTCGTTCGTTCGTTTGTTCGTTTGTTCGTTCGTTCGTTCGTTCGTTCGTTCGTTCGTTCGTTCGCCTCTCTCTCTCTCTCTCTCTCTCTCGCTCTCTCTCTCTCTCTCTCTCTCTCTCTCTCATAACTTTCCCTGCTCACACTCCTCTCGCTAGACCCTGATCAGACGCCTCAGGGACACCCAGGGATATTGTGCCCTGCAAACCTCTCTTCTATCGACTTCCACTCTACTACTTATTTCCTTCATTCGCTACCTCAACCTCCTCACTCTCAACTTCTACTACTAATACTACTACTACCACCTCTACCCTACTACTATGTCCCTCTGCTACTCCTACTCTAACTCTACAATGCACAATCTCTCGGGTGGCTTCCACCACCTCCTGTCCTCACCCAACTAACCCACACTTGCACACTCACACACACCTCCTTATATACCCCACCCCCTCCAAGAATTAGATACTTACCCTGTCTAATCACTTACCTGGCTCACAAGGGTGTGACAGGAAAGGCCAAGTGCTGATAAGCCGCGCCGCTTTTCCCAGCTGCATTTTGAGCTTGGCAACTGTACTGGCTCCCATAGGCTTGTTGCCCTCTCAGATCTCCCTCTTCCGTTGCCAAAAGCCTCCCTGGTAGGTTAGTGATTTCACTATGGCCCCATGGAGGCCTTCATTTACACCACATAATTTCCCTGGTGGGCTAGTGGTGGCTCCCTGTGGGGGCAGGCTTAAGCAGACACAGTCTGCTGACACCTGCCGGTGTTGGGGTTAATGCGGCACCCCCTTGGTTTTCCGTCATACACTACCATGTCCTCCGGTCGGTGCTGTTGTGCTTGCAGCACTCCTTGACAGGGATGCGCCACAGTCGCTGACATCTCTCTGGATGCAAAAGGGCTCTCCCTGGTCCTGTCGCTGGCGTATGCAGCTTCCTGGGGGCAGCTTTCCCACCTCAGCTACAGCGTGGAGGCCGTCTTCTCTGCTGGTCGGAGGGCTCGGGAGGGGTCCTGCCTGCATTCAGGCACCTGTTTTGGGCTGTGGATTTGGGCAGCTAACTGATGCTTTGAGCTGGCCATCAGAATAAAAATGCCCCATGTTCAGTTCTTAAAAATCAAATGTTAAGCACATACTGTGTAAAAACAATGGCTCGATAAATGGGCTTTCACTTATAAATTACTCCCACTTTTAAGGCTGTCAACACAAAGAGCAAGGAGCGCAGGGTGTGTGTCTCCAGAGCAATAAAGAATATGCATTTCTTTGTTTGTAACAAAGGGATGCTTAACTTTTTCTCTGTCTGCGAGCTTATAGGCAGCTGTCTGGGTCGGCCACTTCCTACACCCGCGCCCGAACTCCTTAGCTCAGCTCCCCAGGCAGCTGTCCACTTCACCCGCCATAGGAAACGGGTGTGCGCGCAGAGAACCAGGACCCTGGATTGGGCAGGTGGACCAAAGTTGGCGGAGGACAATAGGAGGAAACACAGAACTTCCACACACAAACAGGTGGAGGGGATGGAAAGAAAGTGGCCTGCAGAGCACCTAAACATGGGAGTGAGGTGGGGGTGGAGGTGGAGGAGAACGCCCTTGGAAGACTAGAGTATCCGGTGATATGCCGGGTAGAGCGAGTAGCATAAAAATAGTATAACATATTTCTAAGATAACATAACACAACACAAAGCATTATGTAGCAACATAACACAACTAAGATGAATGGTCTATAAACCCACCCACCTTGTAGGGAAGTCATAGCTTTTTAGTACAGACCAGTATTATCAGTATTGCACTAGCATGAAACCCGGCCTCGCCCTGGTGTTATTAACACAGAGACCTACAGGGATAGCAATGGGGAGCGGGTGAAGAGGCAGGGCCGGCCTTAGGGCAGGGCTGCCCGGGCGACCGTCCAGGGCACCATTTGCCTACAACTACACCAGCGCAGAGGAGTCTTTCAAGGTTTCTTCTGAGCTGTTGTGGTGGGAGAAAGCGCGGCAGGTTCCCTATTGAAATTAAATGCACCCTGCTGTTGGGAGTGGGTGCATTTAATAACAATAGGGCGCTGATGCTTTTGCAAGGGCGTCTATTTAAAAATGTGCTGCTCTCCCCCACCCCTCGCCACGCATAACATGGGGCACGCCGGGGAAGTGGGGAGTGGCACCTTTTTGTTTTGCTATCCGGTGCGCATCCGCAGCTAAGTCCAGCCCTCATCAGAGGAGATTCTCCAGTTCCCAAAGGAGAGGAATAGAATGTATATTCCAAAATTGAAAAGGCTAATCCCTGCTGTTGCAAAATATTCATACAATTATGAATCTGAGGCGTCCAGCTCCTTGGCTGCAGCGGCCTCTTGATAGCCAGTGTAAATTACTTTGGCCGCGCTGCTGGAACGCGCTGGTGATTTCATTGGGTATAAAAAGGGATTTATAGGCCATCCTTCGCTGTGTATAATCGTACTTGGGCTGGGCTCGCTCAACCGTAGCCACTAGCCAGGCTCTTTACAAAGATTAACTGCACCTATTAAAACCGGTTCCTTTTTATTATCGCGAGAGTCAAACTTAAAACTTCTGTCCACTCGCATTGCTATCCCCGGGAGAGTGTGTCCTCGTTTGTAATCCCTGCTTAGCGATAGCCGCTGAGTGACCTTGGGCAATTGAATTTAGCAGCCATTGCGCTGATTGTTTTCTGGGTTGGTGAGATAGTTCAGAGGGTTGAGCACCCGCTACAGATCTCTTATCACTCAAGAGTTGCCCTTTTGCAATGCAGTACGGGCTCGCTCCGTTTTTCTGCCTTCTGAGTTTTATTAATTGGGCACCGTTGAGCATTTATGACCTCAGTGCGAGTTAAGGGGCAATGGTAAAACAGGCAGCATTTGGAAATAATGCCCATTTTACTGTTCTGCCACATTTGAGTGGAGGTAATTATGACCAACAAAATGCACTAATATGGCATTAGCACCGCATTCCAAGGCTGGCACAGGGTGTAACGGCCCGGCAACCCAAGTTATAACGAGGGCACCAGGACGTTACCCCCTTTCCAGCCCTTGGATCTGAGTGCTAATGCCATTAACACCCAGGTTACCAAAGCGGTAACCTGGGGCGTAAAAATAAAAAAAAGGATATTCATTCATTGACCGGGACGCTGCACGTGCCCTGTTCGGGGAATGAAAATCCTTTGCTAAAATGGCCGCCAAGGTAATGGAGGGCGGGGCTCCATACGGACCCCTTCTTCCGTTCCCATGGCAGCCTGGAAAAGCGAGAGGCAGTGAAGCAGTGGTGGTGGTGCCACCACCACAACACAGATAATTGAGGGAGGTTTGAAATAGTAAACATAAAAATACATTAAAAAAAAAAAAGAACGGGGGGATTAGGGAGTCGGGGCGGCAGCTAGTGGGTTCCGTGGAACTTGGGCTTCGATTAGAGGTTTCAGCCCACGATCCACAGAACCTGATTGGCTGTGTCCTGGGTGCTAATATTGTTTATTTTATATCATTTGTATAGTGTTTTTGCCAAAATGCTGAACGGGTTTAAAAAAAGGACGGTACATTCGGCTTAGGCAATACATTCCAGATAACAAGTAGTCAGTGGGAATCATTAGAAAGAGCGCACCAAGTGTGTAAAAAATGTGTACGGAGACAGAGGAATGGATAGAAGGAGGAGGAGGAGGAGGAGGAGGAGATTTCCAGTGCTTTGGGGCGAGTATTGCAAAGGAAACGAGAGGAAGTACAGGAGGGAAAGCAAGAACTGGTCCTGGGACTGGAATCCACGGGAGGGGGAGTCGAGGGAAATCAGTGAGGAAAAATAGAGGGGAGTGAGACCATGGATACACTTAAGGACAATAGATAGAAAGTGAAAAAGAAGACGGGGCTTAACAGAAAGAAGAGTCATAGCAAAGAGAGGGTTTGTTGTAAGAGAGATAGGGGGAAGAGAAAAGAGGAGATAAATAGATGCATTGACAATCAAATGGAGCGAGGCAAGATGGGAGGTGGGTAGTCCAAAGAGGAGGCCAGAACACTAGTCGATACGAGAAAAGACCAATGAAAAGATCAGGAGCTTAGTGGCATGAAAGGCGAGGTAAGGACGGGCACGGTGTATATTGAATAAAGCAAAGCAACAGGAGCAGGGCAGTGTTAGAGATATGCACAGAAGGGGAAAGAGGGGTCTCTTCGATCACGAGGGGACTAAGGAGTGGAGGGGGATAGAAGTGTCTGGAAAGAACACAACCTCGTTCTTAGAGGGATTAAGATGAAGGAAAGTTGGAAGACATTCATAGTTGAATGGCAGAGAGACAACTAGAGAAAGTAGAGTGTAAAATGGAGGAGAGGAAGATTTGGGTGTCATCAGCGTAAAGATGGAATGAGACGTTATAGGAAGAGATGAGTGGAAGCGTGTAGAGTAGGAAAAAAAGGAGAGGACCCAGTACAGACCCACGAGGAACCCCATATAGAAGAGGGTGAGAAGAAGAGGATTTTCTAGCCCAAGTGACAAATTAAGAGCAATTAGGTAGATACGAGTGGAACCATATAAGAACAGAACCAGAAAAACCCAGAAAGTTGAGAATGGAAAGCAAAACCCAGAGATCAACAGTCTCAAATGAGGCAGAAAGATCGAGGAGTACAAGAGCAGAGGAACATTTATCATGACGAGTGTTGAGAAGGGAACTGGAGACGTGGCGAAGGGCAGTCTCAGTAGAATGAGAAGGACGGAAAACAGACTGAAGAGGAGGAAGAAGTGAAGGAAGATGGAGATAGGAAGAAACCTGGGAGTAGACCGTGCGCTCCAAGAGCTTAGAGAGAAAAGGCAGGAGGGATATAGGATAAACGCGGGCAGGGACGGAAAGATGAAGAGATCATTTTCAAGATTGGGAGAACAAGCATATGTTTGAATGAAGAGGGGAACCAAGAGTGGGTAAGAGAAGAGTTGATAAGAGAAGTGAGATAAGGGATATGGTGAGAGAGATGAAAAATAGGAGAGGGAGTAGAGGGTAGAGTCGGCAGGAGGAATATAGGAGGGCAGCAGCGGGTGGAAAGGAAGAGCGAAGAGTGATGACTTTAGAGGTAAAGAAATTAGCAAAGTTGCAGCAAGACAGATGAAAGAAGAGAAGGATCAGGGGTTAGGCGGGAAGAATTGTGTGTAGAAGCAGAAAGAGCCGAATGGGGTGGTAGGACGGGGATAATGCAAATTCCAAAACATAGCATTTTTAGCAGAAAGCAAAGCTACATTTTAAGAAGAATGCATTGAGGATAGAGCAGAGAGGTCAGGCAGGGACGTCATTTAGGGGTCGCCAGAGGTCGCAACTGCGACCTCTGAGGTCTCCCTTGCGACATCTAAAAAACAAAAACGAAATGTTTATTTTTTATTTTTTTTGTAATGCAAGCTCCTGGCCTGTGGCTCTTTACTTCTGGGGTGGCTGGCAGAAGAAAAATAAGAACAGGAGTGCCACAAGTCTAACACTTTTAGCACTGACCCTAAATAAGAAAGAATAGGAATAGCAAATAATGGGTCTTTCTGGAATTCTGTAGAATAATTGCTAGGCTCATTAAATGTTTATTCCAGGCGCACTTCAGGGGGTGAGTCACTGATTTAGTCTGTTCTTAAACACCTCAACTCAGCCATTCATCCTTCTGAGGTCGATAAATGAGTACCAACACAGGTTGGGTGATATTGGGTGTATATTTTGTTTACATAAAGCGCTTGAGCGTAAGTGCTATATAATAACACATCATTATCATTTGGTCATGGACGTCTGCTTGTATACACAGTAATTTGGTAATATGGGCCTATGCACACTGATCTTAATGATACATATGGCCATCCATTCTTGTAGGAAATGTACATCACATAGTGATATCGTAACTATATTTTTCGTAGTGTACAATGCTATGTGATGTCACTTCCTGTTTTGTCAACGGGTGAAATGTCGTGTTCCATCGCTACCCGCGATATCACTTCGGGTGGGGTCAAATGACATCACCTCCTGTGATGTCATCAGGGGTCAAGGGCCGTGTGATGTCACTTCCGCTACCTCTGGCATGTTTGTGAAATGAAGTCCCTGAGGTCAGAGCGGCACTGGGGATTTTTCCAGTGCTGCTCAGCCTTCCAAAGATTAGAGCATAGAGTGGAAAAAGTGGTAGTGAGCGAGAGGTGGGTAAAGGATTGGGAAGGGTAGGTGTCCTCCAGGGTAGTCAAAAGGGAGGATTGCAGAGAGTTTGAAGCATCGTTAAGAGAGGAAAGAAACATCGAAGAAATGGGGGAATAGAGGAATAAAGAGGAAAGAAAAGAGGAGGAGTTGAAGGATCTGAGATTGCAACGGTAAAAAGAGAGCTTTGAGAGAGGGGGTCAAGAGGACGAAGGAGGGAAAAGTGAAAGAGAAAGTAGGAGAGGATCCGAGGAATGAACAGGATAGGCGGTGATAGTCTCAGCAGCGGGGAAGAGATGAAAAGATAAGGTCAGGGCAAGAGCGTGACTGGTGACAAGGGGGAGAAGAAAGAAAGTTTAAATGATAGGAGTCAATGAGGGACAGAAGTGGAGATGGAGTAGAATCAGTAAGAAGTGGAAGGTCAGTCGCCAAGGAGAAAGAAGGGGACAGGGGAAGGAAGAAGAAAAGAGAGCAAGGAATCGATTTGCCTGAGACAGTCAGTAGCAGGGCTTGGGGGCCTGTAGACAGTAAGGAAGTTATAGGATACGGCTTGGAGAAAGACCAGAGATGGTGTCCAAAGGATGAAAAGGAAGGTAGAGCAGAAGAATGGGGAGTAAGAGAACAAGATAGAGAACCCCAGTACTGCCCCTGCGAGCAGAGGAGTGGGGTGTGTGGGAGAAATGAGAAGTGGAGGCATGAAGGAAGGCAGGGGTGGAAATATTGTCAGGGGTGATCCAGGTCTCGGTAAGAAAAAGAAAGTGTAGGTCGAGACGAAAGGAAAGGTCACGAATGAGATGGGATTTGGTACAAACAGAACGAATATTAAGAAGACCAATGTTAATGGAGGGAATAGGACCAAGGGCGACAGAGGGATAGGGTAGATTGGATATATTGCGGGCACGATTAGAAGTAGGAGGGGAAAGTCGAGCGGAGAGCGTAGTTGGAATGGGGTGGGCATAGATAGTAGAGAGAATGGTAGAGGGGCGGTCACGTATAGCGGATGACGGCAAAAGTGAATCAGGCGCATGATCACGTGCGAACAGGTTGACGTAATACCGCGAATGCAGCAATATCGGCCAATCCCCAATGAAGTCCTGAGGGACCTCAGAATGGTGAGTAATGCCAACTGAGAATTATGTGGTAATCTTTGTTTCTTTTACTGCCTCTGGTAACGGTAGTTGGGATTAGAGGTACTGCCACAGGTTATACCGCAGATCAGTTTGTAGCATGTGCACTGGAAATGAGGAGTTCACATCAGATGCCTGTTGCCTCCTAGCCATTTGGTGTTTTGCGGCATCGTGGGATCCCGGCCCACATAGCTGCCCACATGCCTGAAAAGCATCCACTGCCCAGGGGGTTCAATTGGAGCTACACTACAGACTATTGAGCTTCTAAGACAACACACAGCACTTTGAATGGCCCATTAAGGCGGCCCACATACTGATAGTCGATGTATTAGGAGAGGTGGAGATCAAAGTGTGATGGGTGCAGGGTAAAAGTGCAGGGACCAATAGGGAGCTGTGCTTTTCCTTAAGCATAACCCGACTGCAGATATGCTGTGGTAGATAAGCCTGGATGGTTCAGGAGGCATCGCCTTGCCATGGCCCGCATAGTCTGAGTATCAAACGTGCTGTTTCTGGCAAACACCCTCTCACCTGGGTAAGTGATGTGGCATGATCCAGCATGTGGCATGTTCCAGCTACCCCTTCCTTCAATTCTGGGTTCTACAGGCAAATGTATCCATTAGGGAAAGAGACAGAAGTGGGCGGGTCTGTCTGCAGACAATGTGTTGGAAGGGCGAGGTGAAACTGCATGCCTGAGGCACCCCTCTCCCTCACTTCTTTTACATTCCCCCACCTGAGCTCTTAACTTCTAACTCATTCTCAAGTATTGCCCTTTTGATGGTTTGCTGCAACGTTGGGGTCTTTGAAAATACACTTACTTTTGATGCCAGGTCAGTGCCATTTTAAGAGTGCCTCTGTTCAAATTGGCCTCACTTCCCACTTAGCATTCTACACCAACATTTCCCGCTGTTCTACACCCCACTACCTCTCTACAACAACCTCAAGGCACTTATCTCTCACCCGTGCATCCTAAAACACAGCACTCATTCCACTATTTCGTTCCTATATCATACTCTACTGACCTTGTCCCTGGTTCATGTTTCTACCTCCTCTGCATCATCTGGTCTTATATCCACACCCTCCTATCACTTTCTCCACCATCCCGTTCCTATATCATACTCTACTGACCTTGTCCCTGGTTCATGTTTCTACCTCCTCTGCATCATCTGGTCTTATATCCACACCCTCCTAGCACTTCCTCCACCATCCCGTTCCTATATCATACTCTACTGACCTTGTCCCTGGTTCATGTTTCTACCTCTTCTGCATCATCTGGCCTCATATCCACTTGCTCTCACCCATTGTTAAGGACACTGGCAAAAATCAAGGCAAAAACGTTTTGTAAGCATGTTTGTGCCAAAATGCATTGTTTTCCTTGAAATTTCCATTAAAAAAATAAATTATATTATCTGGCCACTCTAGTCTCTCCTGACTAAACTACAACAGCTCTGGAAGGACCTCCCTGCCCCTCTCAAACTCGAGCAGGATCACCTTAGGTTTCCGGAAGCAGCTCAAGACCTTCCTTCTCGCTTCTGCTTTCCCTCCCTTGCTGACCCACTGTCTGCTGCGCTGACTGGTGGCCTGGCTACCCTCTGTACCCAATGGCCGAAAGGCTCCTCCATGACATGCAAGCATCTGCATTGCCTCCGGGACTAAGTCCCTTTTCCCTATGGCGGCGTCCATCTTTTTTCATTTTTTGTTCCTTCCCTCAGGAGTTTGGCTGAGCAAGCAGCGAATCTCCCGAGGGTGAACAAAAACATTTAAGATTTGTATCCCGGATGAGCCCCGGGATGCGGGGTTGCAGACATGGCCGATAACGGGCCACATCCCGAGCCGATTCTCTCGGGCCAACCAGGGCTCGGGCTGTTACCGCCCATGTGCGCCCCCGCCAATGGGGTGAAAGTCATAATCAAGGAACAGTGAAAAAAGCAGATAGGCTGATTAACGAAGCAGAATCTACCTGCACACAACAAGGGAGAGAAGATGAAGGCAAGCTCAGCTCTAGCAAGAGGGGGATGGAGAATTGGTAGCATAGAGAAGTTCCTGGAAGAGTCTTTGGGGTTAGGCCGACCCCAGTTTCAGTAGTAAAGAATTCTGCTTTTCTTAAGGATTCTGCGTTACCCTGAGGTAAGGTCAGTGCAATGCCAAGTCCCTCTGGTTTTGGAGAAAGTCCTCTCCATAAATTACTGAAGCAGCAAGGATGACATTTTGCCTCGACTTTTGCGATGCCATTTACATGGGAACACCAGTCTATTTAATGAAGACAATTCAGGTGTCTGCCTGTTTGCGGTCACAATCTTTTCGAAACCTTCAGTAAATCCCATGATTTTTTTCAATCGAGACTGTTTAAGGGGCTTTTCTGTTGCAGATCGCGCCCTCTGGAGTCTAACCCCAGCACATGGGCTCCATTCACAATCATCTACCAGTCTGAATGCACGCTGTCTCCCGCGTCCCAAAAGTCTGCCTGCCACAGTGGGCAATTAAGGTGCTGAGTCGGACCGTCCTGGTGGAAAAGGATAGCTTTGATCGCCAACTGAAATGTGTTATCAGGCACCTCCCCAAAGTCTACAACAAGCAAAACTGCAGCTCTTTGGAATGAAAGCCTGGTAACCAACCTACAATTATTAGAACCCTATTCAAGTCTCCAGGAATAATGACACATTGGAAATGATATTCTCTACATGCGGCAGACTGTGTAACGTGGCTACGGACCCGCATTCTGTGAGAAAGTCTCAGATGACGCGAAACACGTGTCGGCACCATAAGATGTTAAGATCTCAAAATGAATGACCAGAATAACTGTTTTTAATCATCCTAATTTCACACATCAACCACTGAGAAAACACATCTCTGGACCATTCATTGCTACCACACAAGTCATGTGGTCTCAACCTACCATTCGAAAAGCAGCTGGCAATCTGTCTGTTTACTGAGCAACGGTGGCCCGTCTGAATAAAACCCACTACAATGCAACACTTGTTAGCATTGTGCGTTCAATGGTTATGTTATGTTACAAACATTTGTACAGCACACAAATACAGAATATCAGCAGAACAGGAGGAGCCATGAGAAGAAAGCGCAAAACTCCTAATCTGAAGGCGGTTATCGCAGCCCTAAGTGTGAGTGGAGTTCCACAGTCTAGCTGCAACAACAGAAAAGGAGCAACCACCAAACCTTGCCAGGCGGAACCAAAACCAACTGAGCACTCTGGGAACGCAGGGCACGAGTGGGGAAGTAGTGTGAAAACTTGTCCCAGAAGTATTCTGCGCCCACGCCATAGAATGCCCGGTGCACAATACAAAGCGACTTGAACGCGATGCGCTTGGCTATGGTCAACCAGTGAAGTGTACAGAGCAGGGGGAAATGCAAGACCCTTAAGGGGTACCAGTAGCCACCCAAGCTGCCTAGTTCTGCACGAGCTGGAGATGCTTGGTGAGGTAGAGTTGAGCTAAAAATATGGGCGGGTCTCCGGCCACTCCTCCATGTAATTGGCCACTAATAGCCTTCTTGTAGTCAATCACATGGAGGCATGGGTAGAGATGCTGGGGTGGCCAGAAAACCCAGAGACTCCACGCTCTTCTCCGGTGACCTGGAGAAGAGCGTAAAAACCCATAGAAGAGCGTAAAAACCTGGAGTCTCTGTGTTAAACCCAGAGGTTAGGCAGGTATGGGCCCAACTTGATTAGTAAACCGGGCACGGGGCAAAGGTTTGGTCCCCATCAATTCTGCTTCATAAAAAATCGTGTACTCACTGCATCACAGCCAGTTCTAACATGTGGAAGAGTAGGGGATCATGTACGTAACATGCATACCTACCTACATTTCAAAATCAAAATTCCTGAGATTTATGCCCTGCCTACAGCCACACAAGACTCCGCCCATTTGCACATGGCTCCGCCCACACGCCCCGCCCACCTGTCAAAAAGGTAAACTCTATTGTAGCCTTCAGTTTGCTTCTTATAGCATTGACAATAAATAATTCATGCAATGCTACAGTAAGCCAAATGAAGGCGGCGCCACCACCGAAATAATAGTGCTTTCAATCCATGTCATTGGATGGAAAGCGCTATTATTGCGGCGGCGGCTTCAGTTTGCTTACTATAGCGTTGAATGAATGATTTTCAATGCTATAGTAAGCAAAATGAAGGCGGCGGCGCCGCCGAAATAATAGTGCTTTCAATCCATGTCATTGGATGGAAAGCACTATTATTACATCGGCGGTGCCGCGTTCATTTTACTTACCACAGCACTGAAAATCATGCATTCAGTGCTATAGTAAGCAACATGAACGTAGCGCCGCCGCAGTAATAATAGTGCTTTCAATCCAATGGCATGGATAGAAAGCACTATTATAGTGTTGCAGGCAGTGGGCACGAACATTTCGCGCCGTTTCCGGGCCCGTCATATTCTCCACCTGATTGGCTACCAGCGGCAGCCAATCAGGTGGAGAAAATGACGGGACCCGTAAAGAATTTAAAAATTCCTGAGATTCAAGGGATTTTTCCGAAGACCCGGAAAAATGCTTCAAATTTCGGAGTCTCCGGAAAAATTACGGAGGTTAGGCAGGTATGGAAGCATGTCGGTCAAAACCAACAGCCAGTAAGGGAACGCCAGGCTTCATTCTGAATAATACTGCATTTCTTCCGCACAAAAACAGGTCTTAATGTAGAGTTTCTGTAGCAAAGCTCGGAGTTTGTTGGAGCGTTAAGACAGGCTTTATTCTTACATATTCAATGTCTTACCACTCGTGGGCCACTTATAACCGCCAAAACACCACGTGGACTGTTGTAGCCACACACTTCATTCCTACACAAGTATCTGATTTTGAATTCCTACTCTTATGCATAAAATAGTCGCCAAAACCAAAATCGGCTGGGGTGCCTCCCTCGTTCAAAGCTAACCTTTCTTTTTGAAGTCTGCAATTGTTCTTGAAAGGCAATTTCTATTCTTATTTGCACGTGTCTCAGTGTTCAATACAACCAAGTTAAGAAGTGTTCGATGACGAAGATGACACATTATAAACGCTTTTTAGCAGAGCATAATATCACTCACCTTCCAGGCAAAAGCTCTTTATAATTAGACATCTATTTGAAGTCGGATTTAAAGATGAACCAAACGTACACTTATTTATTTATTTTGTTGCTTGTATAGCACGCCAAGCCCAGAGGCATCTGGGCGCCATCTTACAGAAAAAAAAACGTCAATTTTTGTTTGCATTTTGTGTTGCTTGGTTGCTTTCTGTTTCCATGCCCCCAATGTTTTCGCTTTTCCAGGGTTTCTCCCAGGCTTCAAGACGTCACTTTGCTTTGCACGAAACGAGGGTTTAGACCACTTGACGTCTTGAATCATCCTGTGGTGGGAGGGGGAAAACACAAACTGGGGCAGCAGTGACACCTAGTGTCCCTTGAGAGTATATCTTCAAGGTCATCTGTAGTGAACCGCATGTCCACAGGGGCCACCTAGTTTCTGATAGGAAAAGGAACGGAGGAAACGTTTTACGAAAGACATCGACCTAAGTGTTGAAGCTTAGACTGTTCATTCTTTCCTTACCTTGTAATTATTATTCCCTGCCGATTGGCCGCTTAGTTGATTTGCCCGGCACTCTCTTGTTCATGCCACTTTCAATGGAATTACCCAACTCTGTTGCCCCACTTTCTGATTTATTCCTGTTGCCCCCTTGACCATCCTGTTTCTGTACAATTCTATTTTCGGGAGTTTTACCTTTGGGTCAAGCCCTACCCTGTGTGACCTCTGCTGTCACTCGAATATGGAGTCATCCCCGTGACATCATGTGGTCATTGGAAGTCCGGGCACCATTTGGCCGGTGTGTCAGAACCAGACGGGGTAGCACCCCCACGGTCCCCACATACTGCAGCTGGTGGAACTGGCGGGCCTGCTCTGAGACGCCGCCACATGTTGGGCTCCTGATACTAGCCCAGTGTGTAGAATAGGGGGTCAGCCACCGTTCTGGCCAGGGATGGCTGTACCCATTAATGTTTGACTGAATTCACGATTCACACCCACTTTTTTTTTACATTTTGGCTGGATTTGGTGGGCAATAGGCTGACTTAAAGGTGCAGTTAGACTATTAAAATGAACATTGTTAAGGAAGATAGCTCAGAGGCAACATGCTCGCCGCGGTAAGAAGATGCAGTGCAACATGGGTTTGAACCCCACTCCGGAGCTTCGATCCTGGAGGAGTCCGGCATTAAGGCAATACAACAAATAAATACATTAAAACCGTTTTGGTATTTTTCCTGGGCAAATAAACACCTCTGTTGCGTCTCTAGTTGCCACAGTTTTTCGATTGATCTAAACGACGCCCACCCAGTGAATTAGTCCACATTTCAATTCTCAATTTCAACTAAGAAATAAAAGAAAGTGAAAGATTCTCGGTCATAGATCTCAACTAGACATTGGTCCTCATTGCAATCCCAGCGGTAGCCGTGCCAGTATTACAGGCACGGCTGCCGCCGGTATCATTTTTTTTCGGTGCACTGGAAGGGGCAATTACCGGGACATTAGGGACCTGGCGGGCGAAAAGGCACCCGCGAGCAGAACTCGTAGTTTGCCGGTCCGGTAACTACGGTACCGGCAAGTTTACCAGTACAGTAGTTACTGGACCAGCAAACTTGTAATGAGACCCACTAAGTAATAGAGGGTCTATTGTCTCAAGACTGTGGTTGGCCCCTGTGGTGGAACATGGACCCTCTGCTTGCCCAACACATTGGCAGAAGTGATTGTTTGTTCCCACTCAGTGAGCATTCTCCTCCTGCACCAACATGGTCTATAATAGACCAAGATTTGTACTTTCGTACTTCTCGTGCTTTTATGAAAATGATTTTAAACAAATGATGGTCCATTTGCGTGCCCCACAGAACGAGGTTTCATTCAGGGCTAAGGCACAGATGTGTGCCTCCTTGGCAGATGAACATGTTGCAACCCACCTGTTTGCGCCGTGACGCAATGCAGGGCTGTTGGCTGGTGCTGCATGGATGGGCGCCTAGTTTTGCTTGGTTCGTGTGCTTGTCCTGCCCCTTGGCACGTGGACCCTAAAACTGAATACGCAGCCCATTACTAAGCAGACGTCCACTGTGGCTGGAAGCATGGGCTCCAGCCAGTGCAAAGCCAGAGGCCCAATTTACTAAGACACTTGTCTTGTTGATGTTATGTTAGGTTAATCCATTTACACCGCGCACCAAAATGGCCCGGAGGCAAACCGGGGCTGCACTATGTAGTAAACATGGTAAACACAACAAAATATAACGATGGGGAACACAACATAAACGATATGCAGTCTTTATATCGAATATTTTATAAAGAATGAACATATATCAAATATTTTATAACGAAAACATTTATGTTAAAGGATATTTGTACCGCACACTATCACCACCGTAGTGGTCCCCTGGCGCTCTATATAGAGAATGCATTTAGGGGTGGGGTAAAGGGTTACATATTTTTGGGAAACGTTTGGGGTGGGTTTTTAGTGGTGGGAAACAGTGGCTTGGAGGCACCCCCCCCCCAAAAAAAGTGCAACATTTTTCATTATAACATATTCGATAGATGTTCATTCTTTGTAAAATATTTTGGTATGAAGACATGTAACCAACAAACACACGTAAAAAAACAAATAAACCACAAAGCACCTAAGTAGAGGGAAGGCTCAAGGGGGCATTATCTAAACAGAAATGTGTTTAGCTTCTTTTTAAACAGGTCCTGCGATTTCATCTCTAAAGCCAGGCGCGCGAAAAAAAACAAAATCTCCATAATTATCAAGTATGAAGGAAAAGAAAAAACAAAGACTAGGACCCAGGGTAATAATACAAGGATTGAAAACTATAGAAAATAGGTAAGCTAAACTGGTAGCACTAAATATTATCCCCACCAAAAATATTGCCGTATACATGGTTGTCTGGAACGCCCATAGGCGATATTTTTGGGGGGATAATTTTTTTTTTCTTTGGGTCTGGGGTTGCCGGGGTGTCCCCCCGCTCCTTTAAAAATAATGCAGGAGTTGCAGGGGTGTCTCCCATAGGTTCCATGCATTAATAGTGCAGCAAAAATATGGCGATATTTTTGTATGTCAATATTTTTGCAGGAATATTAACACATCGAACCGCTAAACTGGCAGCCAAAATGGCGTGTCAATGAACACTTTCAGGCGTAAACTCAGTCAATTCTTTGCTAATTTCTGAGTCTTCATTGACAGATTTACTTTGCAGTTACCCAGAGTGCTACAAAAGCAGCTGTTGTGACCATCAATTTCAAAAAGCAGTTGCTTGCCGACACGATTCGAATAAAAAAATACAATGCCATCCGTCAAAGGCTATGCATGTATTATTCCATCCAGCAGTAAAAGCTACTGATGCAAAGGCAGAGAGCTCCTGTTGGAAGCAGCTGGGGGCTGTGTGGCAGGCACTTTGTAGGTTTCCAAAATTGAAACTGAACATTAATATAACAATGTAATTACTTGCGCAATCAAGGCAGGGTGTTGCCTTTGTGGGGGGCCCAGGTGCGCAGCAAATGTTTACCCTTTATTCAGCCCACAAGCGACGGAAAGGGGGCAGGCGAAGTTCCTGTTTTAGCTAGGGTGAGAATGCTCTAGAAGAGTTCAATAGCTCTACAGTTGGCATCATTGTCATTACCCTCCCCCCAGACCTCCCACAAAGGTTGCATCGGCACATGGAGTAGGGGTATGGGCTGTAATTCCCATTTTGTGGGAGCATCAAGGCTCATTTGCATATGTGTGGGTACCTTCTCTTATGGCGTATGCAAGCTAAAAAAAAATGAAATTGTATGTTAAAACCAAAAAAAAACTATGTATGAAAGACTTTAAAATAATCATAACCACTATCATTGCTCTTAATAGCCGTCCATACCATGATTATCTATCCCAGGTGCAGTTAGGCACATGGGGACCAACCATATGCAAATCAATCTTAGCCCTGACACCAATAGGAGCAGTCCAGCCTAAAATTCACATATCCATTGGGCTTAGGAGGCCTAGATATGGTTCAGCACTGTAGGGGTTCAGTAAGGTGCAGCTCGATTCCCTGTGAGTATCGCCTAATGTCTTGGCATGGATTCTCGCTCTCAGGAAGACAAAACTCTCTCACACATTGGTGGGGGAAATGCCCTCCTAATGGGGCCCCGGGCTGCTTGCTTGCCTCCCCTACAGGCAGTCCAGCAAACAGCAACACATCTTATAATGGGTTCACAGACATGTGACCGAATCACTCCCGTCCGATGCAAACTACATTGGCTTTCTCTCCAGCCGAGGATACTGTTCAAGACAGCATGCATCATGTACAAAGCACACCTGTGTATCAGGTGGATAAGCTCCCATATCTGGTGGCACGCTACTCGCGCAGGAAATCGACCAGCCACCTTGAATCACAACTCGTCCACAAAGAGAGGACCCGCAAACAATCCTTCTCTTGTCATGCACCCACCCTCTGGAACTCAATCCTGACGATTTCTCTGTATGCCCTCACAATTCTCCAATTTCACAAATTTCTCAAAACACAGCTTTGTCAACAACACCTGACCAAGGACTAATTCTGATAGAAACATATACCAATGCACAGACCTCAACACTCTGCACGGGAGAATAGCTCAGAGGCAACTTGCTCGCCTTGGAAACAAGACGACATGGAGCAACACAGGTTCGATCCCCGGGTCTGCGCTTAGAAACCTCTGGGTATTAAGCACATTATAAATAAGCAATCATATCACATATCATACTTTGCAATTGTTAAAAGATGCCAGCCCAAATGCGAACTACTCACACTCTGAGCAGCGCTCCACTGCTCTTGGGTTAGGTCTGCGCTTTAAACAATAAAATAACAAATAAACCACTGGCAATGTACTGGGCAGCCTTCCATAAAGTTGGTGTTACCCCTGTAGAGGTAAACAGAAGCAGAGCCATATGCAAATCAGTCTTACTTCGCCACCAATAGGCACCGTGAAGCCCGAACTGCTCGATCACCAATGACCTGCAAACGTGTGTTGGCCTTGTTGAGCCTCATTAGTTAGGCGCAGTTTGGTTCCCAACGCACAGCAAACACGACCCACGTATGGACATAACATTTCTCACGCAGACATCCAAAGCACGTTGGATTAATCATAGCCACTGCAATCGCCTCCCATAAAGTTTCTTGTGGCCTGTCTGTGGCACTACGGAAGAGGATGAGCCATATTCTTATCCATCCTGGTCCTGGCACTAGTCATGCATGTCAAACTGCCAGAATACTCCCTTCTGCACGGGAACATCATTCAGGAGCCGCTGGATCCCCTGGGCTCAGTGACCCAGGCCCTTGTGACCAGGCAGACTCTCTCTAAGGGGGACAAACAGCTATGGAATGTAATGCTACCCAGAGGATGTCCCATTGGCTGGGAAGCACTGTCTCCATCATTCAGGTGCAGGTTGATCCCCTGGGCTCAGTGAGCCAGGCCCTTGTGTCCAGGCAGACTCTCTCTAAGGGGGAAAAACAGCTATGGAATGTAATGCTACCCAGAGGATGTCCCATTGGCTGGGAAGCACTGTCTCCATCATTCAGGTGCCCCTGGATCCCCTGGGCTCAGTGAGCCAGGCCCTTGTGTCCAGGCAGACTCTCTCTAAGGGGGGAAAACAGCTATGGAATGTAATGCTACCCAGAGGATGTCCCATTGGCTGGGAAGCAATGTCTCCATCATTCAGGTGCCCCTGGATCCCCTGGGCTCAGTGACCCAGGCCCTTGTGTCCAGGCAGACTCTCTCTAAGGGGGAAAAACAGCTATGGAATGTAATGCTACCCAGAGGATGTCCCATTGGCTGGGAAGCACTGTCTCCATCATTCAGGTGCAGGTTGATCCCCTGGGCTCAGTGTGCCAAGCCCCTATGCCCAGGCAGACCCTCTCTAAGGGGGACAAACAGCTATGGAATGTAATGCTACCCAGAGGATGTCCCATTGGCTGGGAAGCAATGTCTCCATCATTCAGGTGCCCCTGGATCCCCTGGGCTCAGTGAGCCAGGCCCTTGTGTCCAGGCAGACTCTCTCTAAGGGGGAAAAACAGCTATGGAATGTAATGCTACCCAGAGGATGTCCCATTGGCTGGGAAGCAATGTCTCCATCATTCAGGTGCCCCTGGATCCCCTGGGCTCAGTGACCCAGGCCCTTGTGTCCAGGCAGACTCTCTCTAAGGGGGAAAAACAGCTATGGAATGTAATGCTACCCAGAGGATGTCCCATTGGCTGGGAAGCACTGTCTCCATCATTCAGGTGCAGGTTGATCCCCTGGGCTCAGTGTGCCAAGCCCCTATGCCCAGGCAGACCCTCTCTAAGGGGGACAAACAGCTATGGAATGTAATGCTACCCAGAGGATGTCCCATTGGCTGGGAAGCAATGTCTCCATCATTCAGGTGCCCCTGGATCCCCTGGGCTCAGTGAGCCAGGCCCTTGTGTCCAGGCAGACCCTCTCTAAGGGGGACAAACAGCTATGGAATGTAATGCTACCCAGAGGATGTCCCATTGGCTGGGAAGCAATGTCTCCATCATTCAGGTGCCCCTGGATCCCCTGGGCTCAGTGAGCCAGGCCCTTGTGTCCAGGCATACCCTCTCTAAGGGGGACAAACAGTTATGGAATGGAATGCTACCCAGAGGATGTTCCATTGGCTGGGAAGCAACGTCTGCATCATTCAGGTGCCGCTGGATCCCCTGGGCTCAGTGTGCCAGGCCCCTATGCCCAGGCCGACTCTCTCTAAGGGATACAAACAGTTATAGAATGGAATGCTACCCAGAGGATGTCCCATTGGTTGGGAAGCACTTGCTCCATCATTCAGGTGCCGCTGGATCCCCTAGGCTCAGTGAGCCAGGCCCTTGTGTCCAGACATACCCTCTCTAAGGGGGACAAACAGCTATGGAATGGAATGCTACCCTGAGGATGTCCCATTGGCTGGGAAGCACTGTCTCCATCATTCAGGAGCCGCTGGATCCCCTGGGCTCAGTGAGCCAGGCCCTTGTGTCCAGGCATACCCTCTCTAAGGGGGACAAACAGCTATGGAATGGAATGCTACCCAGAGGATGTCCCATTGGCTGGGAAGCACGGTCTCCATCATTCAGGTGCAGCCTGATGCCCTGGGCTCAGTGAGCCAGGCCCCTATGCCCAGGCAGACCCTCTCTAAGGGGGACAAACAGCTATGGAATGGAATGCTACCCAGAGGATGTCCCATTGGCTGGGAAGCACTGTCTAAAGCATTCCAGGGCATCACTCTTTGGTTTCATCTGCATCTTGGCACACTACAGATTTCTGTACCAAGGCTCAGACCAATCCAATCAGACATCAGAAGAACTGATGAACCAGGTGTGGGAGGTCTGAGAAAAGCCCTGGTGCTGAGAAGCGATTTCACAAGTAGGAGACATACGATCTCTGCTGTTTACGCACAGTGGCTGCCTTATGCTGGTCTTATGGCGTTGAGGATATGGTGAGAAGTTGGGAAGAATTAGAGAGAGGGAAAGAAATGAGGTTGCGGCACCGTGAAGCCGAGGGTTGTGTCAGGCCTATACATCCCCCCAGCAGTAGCTCAGTGTGTGCCAGGTGACTCAGTGCGCTATACAGTCTGCATAACGAAAATGTTATGTAGAATGCAAAGAAAACTAACATTTGATAACGGAAAACACAAGGACAATGTCTGTGGGGTGGGGTAAAGGGTTACATCTTGGGAAACGGTTGGGGTGGGTTTTTAGGGGTGGAAAACGGGAATTGAGGGTTACGTTTTGTTTTGTTGTTATAACATTTTCCTTATAAGTGCATTCTACATAAAATGTGTCGTTCTAAAGCTAATTGCCTTCCATGCATAGCCAGGCCAAGCTGTGTGTACGGGACTACTAGAAGGATGGGTCACCAGCGCTTCATCATTCAAGCACTTTATCAAATGATAATATCCCAACATGCTGTGGCTTCGACAGGAAAGTCGGAAAAAGAATGCCCGGGTCAGGTGGGAACTGGGCGGCACCCAAGCACAGGTTGTGCCAGCTGATCGACACCATCCAGGGACACCACATTCGGAATTGCTCCCTATACCGCCACTCCCCCAGCCCATTCTGGTCTCTTTACCCTGCCGCTGCTGTTTCCAGGCCCCATATAACAGCCCTCGCACTGAGCTATGGACCCCGAGACTTGTCTCAGTAGAGGAGGACAGTTTAAACTACAGGTGCCATGTGGAGAGAAAGGTGCACTGTTTCCTGCAACATTATTGAAAAGCTAAATAAATAAATAAATAAATAAATAAGGCTCTTTGAAGAGAGATTTTGATCCAGGCTAAGAGCAGCACATGCAGGGAGCTGGCCAAGGAATGATCAATTCTACGATTGGTGGCCGCATTGACGCTCCCAACTCACCTCTAGCCGGTGGACTAAAGTGTTCTGCAACAAAAGCGAAGCGCAGACACGATAATAGGATTATGGTTAATCTTAAGGAGTTTATCAAGAACCAACGTGCTCAGACTAAAAGCCTGTCTCAGCGCCATCGGCAAAGTCACTTCTGCAGATCCGCGTCAATAAGACGGCATGTTCCGCCCTGGCACTGGCTAGGAGGCATTTGGCACTTCCTCGTCACTAATGAGATCAAATCAAAACCAAATCCAAGGCTGGCATTTACTGTTAGCTGTGTGGCAGCTGGAAATGCTGAATCCCCTGAAGTGGGAGAATGGAACAAAAGGCTCCCACCAATCCCCTCACACCACTGGCCCAGAGGATCACGGCCTAGACACCCGCCACGAGAGGAGTTTGCCCATTTACCAGACGACCAAATACCCTGATACAGGAACATACGGATGTGCCCACCCGCCTGCCATGCCCATGCCGACACCTGCGGCATGGATGGACTCGACTGAACCATCCAACACTAAATCAACACATCGTTAGAGATGCCATGACGACCCAGCCTACGGTCAGCACACCCGTGCAAACATGCACACTGGACACTCCCACACCAATCCACACGAAGAACATATTCAGTGCTGTGACGTAGGTGACGGACACACCCACCGACGCGCATCCTTATTATTTTTCACATAGGCTTTTCAAAATGCAGAAACGCAAGACGCACAATGAACTCATCCAAAACGCTTGCTTATGCTTCTCTTAAACCCATGTATTACAATGAGAAATATAACGAAGACCTGATACTGGGGATAAAGCAATATGATACCATAACCTAAAGCGCTGTGTATCAAATGGTTCCACCCATGCACCAGGCCCAAGTAGGCCGCAAGCAAGAACTTCCATGAACATTGAATGAGCAAGAGTACAGTTGCTGACCCTGCAGAATGAGCCCGGTGAGAGCAGACAGTCAAGGGCACAATGTTGCAAACTTGCATGCCGCAAGCCGACGCCAAGGTCACACCTACAAATTAAGCCAGGCCCAGGAGAAGGGAGGCGCCTGGATCCCCCGTTTGAAGACACAGGCAGATACAATTAAGCAACTCAATGGACATTTGCGGCGGTGGGAGCAGTCGGCCTTCCAGCATATGAATAAATCTTCACATTGTCTGCACATACCCATAGTGAAACATTGTTGCAAATGACAGGTGCACCGCGAGCTGGGAACAGCGATGGTCCCAGACTGGGGGGCTCGCGAATGGACCAATCAGAACATGGGGCTCTTATCACTGACGCCATTAACATTAGCCAATCCTCAGGGGTCTTCATGTAACAATTTTCATGTATCGAATTGAAGGGACAACCCAAGTATACCACCTGACTAACCCTCACCCACTAATATCGCTCTCTATACGTATGCTATACTAACCCTACCACTCGAGGAACCAATCCAGAGTGGCGATAGGTTTTTTGCTAACTTTCCAAGGTGACGCAAGTAGCGCGTCATACTAAGGTAAAAAGGGCCTGCGAGCCCACAATGAGAGAGAGTGTCAGGACGGACGCGTACGATCCTTGACCCATCCCTGCCATTTTGTTTAATAAACAGCAGAATCACCTTGCTTCTTGCGTGTGTCTCATTCTCATTTTTTGGGATATACGGGAGGGGTTGGGGCCTCCCTGCCCGGAGGTCTGCGGACGGCCCAGCCGACCCCGGGAGAATTTCCCCCCGACAAGTTGGAGACATTGCTGAGATCTGTTTAAGATCTGATTTTATTTTCATTTTTCCGAGTGCTCCCGTTGCGAGGAGGCCCGGCGGCGCGTCCCCCTCTGCCGCTGCCCCCTTTTGAGGACTACAGGACCATCGCGGAACTGCGAGAAGACCGGACAGCGCAATCCGGATATTGGCCTTCGGGAGCCAGTTTGAGAAGTATCCCGCCCGCGGTTGGCGAGTGTCCAGACGTGGTCCGGACGAGGGGAGGCGGCGAGCCGCTTGGAGGGGTGCACGCAGTCGAGCGGCCCCGCATCAAGAGAACTTGGTGAGTATGCCACGCCCAACAAGCAATGTGAAATTGTCAGGGAGGGGGGAGGAACTGAATACGGGAGGCGGGAGGTGTTGCACAGGCGCGCAGCGAAGGTTTGATAAATTAGTGTTGATGGTGCAATGAATTGTAGCTGGACAAGTGCGAGAGCAGTCCGCTATGTTACGGGAGAAAAGGCGGCGAAGCACGAAAACATCACGTGCGACAGCTCGTAGACACTGATTGGCCTAGATCGTGACCACGTGTAAGTGTGTGTACGGTTTCCTACGATTTGGTAATTATTGATCAATGAGTAGATGAGGATCCCTATTGATCGAGCAGGAAACTCGATAGATAGATGACATTTCCCTGTAGGCGGTAGCTAGCTGGTTGCCCAATACGGAAGATAATTCACTGGTTAAGCCCTCCTGTCGAGGGGCGTATCACACGCGAGGCGACGCAGTGTGCGCAGTCCGATTATATTGTTGATTACCTTGTTCCAGGCGTGACAGGAGGACAGCTGTGGGGTTAACGGGGGTAGATTGCAAGCGTATTTTGAACTTTTAAAAAAACATATGAAGAACTTACCAGTAGTTTGAAGAGATCGGTGACGTCACCAGTAGGGCTTTCATAGGACATCTCGAACACGAGGCATTTTTTTTTTTTTTTTTCTTTTGGAGACTGGTGGGGAAGAAAATTATGGTAAGGGAGTGGAGACGGAGATAAACGGTAACGAGTAGATTGGGGGAGGGTGAAAAGGGGGACGTGGATGCGCACGGAGAACGCTGACCACAGCAAGTGAAGAAAGAGGAGGAGGGGTATAAGAAAGTGGGACGGCTGTATTAGAACGCCACAAGGGGCACGCAGCCGCAGGGGGCTACGTGCGCCTCGGCCGCAGGGGGCCGTAAAAGTGTTCGGTAAAGGAAGAAAAGAAAGAAAAGAATATACAAATGTAAATGCTATATTTTACTAATTTTCCTTAGCGGACTATCGCAAGTCCCCAAACTTACGGGGCAAGGTAAAGATCTAAGGCTGTATAGTGTAAAATGTTAGTAAGATAAGCGCTACCAAATAGGGGAAGGATAACAAGTGAAGAGCTACTATGTCATACGGGGCAGGATCAGGAGGGTGGGGGAACACCCTCACTACCCCACTACAGCACATATGTAAAACACTGTCACCCCATAGGGAGAAACTGATCAAGTATAGCATAGAATGGACACAGGGGACGGACAACAAAATGACGACACCATGGCCGCCTAATGGCAGTTTCGATCCACATACCCAACATTCACTATTAAACCATCTGCATAACACATACAAGGGGAAGAAGTTGATGCACCACGTAGAGGTGTTTAACTTATGGAGGATGTTCCAAGGGTCCCGACCAGGACCAAACGGAATGTTTATTATGGGGGAACCAACGGAAGAGAAGATTAAGAAGGAAGGAGAGAACGGGGACAAAGAGAGTGAAGGCACACAGAACACGGGGAACGGAGAAGAGGGAGGAGAAAAGAGTAACAACATAAAAGAAAAGGAAATAAAAAAGATACAGAGCGGCGATATACCCCTAGCGAAGGTAGTGAAAAAGGAGGAAGGGGGGTTATATCCTTTAACAGAACTACGAGACATGGTTCAATTAAGGGCGGCTGAGGGGTACTCGAACCCGGCATACAGCCCGCCACCATATACAGCCACAGGTAGCCACACAGGAAGGGAGCAGAGTAGCACGACGGGATCAGCTCGCACAAAAATACCCGCAGGGGAAGGGGGGATTGACAAAGAGCAAATCGCTGGAATAGGACAGGATGACTGGGTAGCTGCGCAGGTATTATTAAAATTACGAGGTTCATTAACAGAAGAAGAGGAGGAGGTAGTAAGGAAAATGGACGAGGAAAACACCAGGAAGAGCGAAAGGAAAAGGGAAGAGGGGAAAAGAAAGGGGGAGGAGCTGTTACGACAAAAGGAAGAGATTTTGGAAGAACGATTAGCAGAATTAAGGGATGAGCAGAATACACTGATCAAGCAGCTCGAGAAAGAGGAAAGAGAGAGCACGGGAAAGGAAAGAAAGCAAGGATGAGTTGGACAGAATGAGGGAACGAACTGAGGAGAAAAAGAGAGAAGCAGAAAGGGTGAGGCAGTAGCAGAAACGGGTATCGAGAGCAGCACTGCGTGACAAGAAAAGGGAAGAAGAAGAGAAAGAAAAGGAAATGGAAATATGGAGAAGGAGATTACTATCAGAAACGACAAGGAAATACGAAGAAGGAAGGATGATAGAGGGTATATTAGAGCAGGAAAGAGCGAGATGGGAAAAGAAGAAAGAAGAAGAAAGGGATAATGGAAAAGATGAGTATTGAAGTAATGGAAGAATTGAAAAGGAAAAGAGGAAATTGGTAGAGAAATAGCGGAGAAAAATGAAGGGGAAAGAGAAGAAAGGAGAGGGGGGAGTGAAGTAAGGAGGTATGTATACAGAGACACAAACGTAGCAACAACCTCAGCACAAAGGGGAGCAATTGGCAATGAAGACAAGGGAGGAACGGATCTAATAGACTTAAAAACAGTAACGATTAAGGGGAAAAAGACAAATTTGGGGTTGCCATTAATGGAGGACATTTGCAGTGAGGAAGGAGAAGGGATAGAGAAGGAAGGGAGAGACAGTGAAAGGGAAAGCTTAGATAAATTATACATCACCCGGACAAACGGCGAATCACCATGGATCTGCAGGAGAAAGGAAGAACTGGAGGGAAGTGAGGAGGAAGAGCAAGGAATAGCGGAAAGGCAGACACGTGCAGCCACACCCTCACCATCCCGTCCCACATGCTCCACTACCTCACGTTCATTACGTGCAACATGCCCATCTAAACTCGCGCCCTTCCCACACGAACTGACACCCTATGCAGGTAGGCTTAGAGACCTCCCTGGACGCAGGCAGGGTGAACGAATACACACGCCCACATTAAATAAAGGAAATGATAAAAGAAAGGGAAGAGATGGAGGAGAAACGGTTACGAGCAGGGGAAATATGGACTCCATTGACGATGTAGAAGACAGGGAAGAAGAGGAGGGGTGTACGGATTAGATTGTGTGGGACCCAAAGGGCCAACTAGGACACAACCTAATGCCACTTCTGGAGAAGGGAGGGGTTAGACCACAATACGTCCCCGGGAAGCATGCAGACAAGGAAAATATAAAGTGCCGGCTCCCATCATTAAGTGGAGGTGCGGGAAAATGGATATATGAAATGGAAAAACACACTGCAGGACAGAAATTGGCAGTGGGGGATGTAAAGGGCCTTCTAATATCAATATTAGGGGATGCAGCAGATGACATCTGGAAGAGAGCAGGCTTCCCCGGGGTCACAATAACAAATACATCACACGATGGGGCACCGTTTGCAAACTGCAGACATGCATTATGGCAGGCACTGAGGGTACAGTACCCGGACACATCAGACATAGGAGAAATTACCTCACGCAAGATGCGTGAGAACGAAGATCCTGTTGATTATATCCAGGAAATTCAAGAGAAGTGGCGCATGGAAACTAGAGAACAATGGGACAAGACACCAGCAATATTCTATCATATACTAGTACAAGGGCTCCCAGAAGCAGCCCAGAAACAACTGAAGAAAGTAGTGGGGAAGGAAGCAAAAGCATAGCCAGAAATACAACTGACAATAGTGCATCATTGTAGGACATGGCAAGAAAAAATGAAACAAAAGGAAGACGATAGGAAAACGGAAGAGGCTAAACTTACTAAATACACAATGGAAGGTGCACTAATAACTACACCTGCAACAATGACTCAAAACCCCACACAAGTAATAGCTGCACAAGATCCCTCCCAAATACAATCATCACAGACTGTAACACAACAGCTGCCGCCACTCCAACCATACACGACTAACATGGGAGGAGGATACTCAACACCAGGAGCTGGGTATTATAATTACAACAGGGGAAGGGGAGGAATAATGAGGGGGAGAGAATACGGATATAGCACACAACAGCAGGGGGGAGGACTTCGAAATTTCTACCCCACCGGGCAACCAGTATACCAGGACAACCCAGGAAGCTTTCCATGGCAGAACAGGGAACCACCGGTGTGTTGGATTTGTGGATTAGTAGGGCACATGTCACGCACGTGCAGAGTGAGACCAGGCACACCATCATGGAGTGAACAGGGACAACAAGGGCCCACACAGGAACAGCAGGGCATCCAGCAACAGCAGATATTGCAAAGGGGAAATGGGCAGCAACAACCAGTAACACAACAACAGCCACAGACATATTCACTGCCACAACAACGGGTAGCGATAACACAACAACCCCAAGTACAGCAAGCACAGCAACCCGCCCAATTCCAAGACCATAACATAACCTCTACCAATACACAACTACAGCAAACACAACTGGGAAGGGTGACGGTCCTGGGACACAACCCTTACACAGGAAGTGGTCAATCATTATACCCTCAATAGGACAGCCCACAGACGGCCTTGGTGTGTCCCATCCTTTCGGTAACACCTAATAGTGCGGAGGAACCACGCATAGAGGTAACAATAGGTGACAAAAGATTATCATTCCTTGTTGACACCGGGGCGACCCGGTCTTGCATAAGGGAAGGTAAATTTAAGATGTCAGGTGAAGCCATGAACACCCAAGGATTTTCTGGGGCTAGGGGATTGGTTCCCTTTACTGATAACATTCCCTTATCAATTGGGAATTATGACATGTCAGTCCCTCTTTTATATTCTCGGGCCTCACCAGTAAATATACTGGGGAGAGACATAATGAGCAGGTTGAATATGACGATCTCCTTTACGGAGGACGGCATAATTTGCTCCACTCCAGGAATTAACATGCTCACTGCACGACAGATTATGCAAGCATACTGTGGACAGACAGTGATTAGGGCTGAGCCAGTAGATGGTGAACTGTTCCAGTACGGGACAGACATGGCATTTGCATGGATGCCAGGAATAGAAGGAAAGATCTGGAGGAGGCCAGCAGCCTATTTGTTTAGACCAGAAACACCAGCCAATGAACCAGAAGGAAAGGTGATTTCAGTGAACATAGAGAGCATCATAGCAACTGCTGATTACATTGCAGTACATGCCCAAGACAGAGAAGGAAGAGCATGGAGGGCAGTGATAGCACTAGCAGAGGGATGTAGACTCACCCAGGTGTCAGATGAGGAGCTCTTCTCAGAAGAAAAGGAAGAAGGTGAAATGGTGTTTATGATGAGTGTAGAAATATGGCTTAGAGTAACGTACAAACAAGTGGCACAGAAAATTGCAATGGCACTTGAAGCACCCACATCCACCCCAGCTCCCTTCTTTAAGGAGGATATGGCAAAGGTACCGACATCATTATGGACTACTAGTCCCTATGACGTGGGGTGTATAAAAAGTATAGGGGGAGTAAGAATAAAATTGAAGAAAGGTGCAATACTCCCCAGAGTGAAACAGTACCCACTATCAAAAGAGGCAGATGAGGGCATATATGAAACAATAACGGCCCTTATAAATAATGGCATATTGGTACCATCAGAATCACCATGTAACACAGCTGTATACCCAGTGCGCAAAGCTAAAGGGGAGTCTTGGCGCTTCATACAGGACCTCAGGCCCTTGAACAACATAGTGGAAGCAGAATACCCCATAGCAGCAAACCCGGCCACAATATTGTGCGGCATTCCATCAGAGGCATCACGATTTACAGTGATAGACCTCAAAAATGCCTTTTTCTCAATACCCCTGCACCCAGACTCACAAGATCTGACAAGCTTCACATAAGGGAACACAAAGTGGAAACACACCAGATTTCCACAAGGGTACTGCGAGTCACCCTCAATCTTCAACAGAGTAATACAGATGGACTTGGGTAACATTGAAGTGGAAAGCACAGTGTTGCAGTATGTTGATGACATAATAATTTGCAGCACAAACGAAAGAAGATGTAGAGAGGACTCAATGAAGATGCTGACGGTATTGGCTGAAAAGGGTTACAAGGTAGACAAGGAAAAGTTACAGTACTGTCAGGAACAGGTACTTTACATTGGTCAGCTCATATCTCAATACGGAAGAAAGATTGCACCACAAAGAGCACAGGCCATTTCAAAAACGCTGCCGCCCCACACAGTGAGGGAACTGCAGCAGTTCCTGGGATTGTGCAACTACTGTAGAGCCTGGGTATTTGATTACAGCTCATACATAAGACCCCTACTTGAGGCGTTAAAAGAAGCTAACAAAGGGGAGCAAAAGTTGGGGTGGACAATGGAAATGAAAGAGGCTTTTGATGAACTGAAAGATGCAATATCAACTGCTCCGGTGCTGGCCACCCCAGATTATGAACGACAATTCTTTATATTTTCACATTGCGACTCAGCAGTAATGAAAGCAGTGTTGGCTCAAAAAACAAGCATGGGCTACAAACCAGTAGCGTTTTACAGTGGTCACTTGGATCCTGTGATGTTAGGACATTTCCCTTGCGAACAAGGTCTCGCCGCAGCTGCCTTTGCGGTAGAGAAAGCATCAGCAATCACAATGGGGTGCCCAACCACACTATTTGTGGAACATGCACTATTTGCAATATTGAACAAGCCTAAGTCCACACTAACCACGCAGAGGGCGTCAGGTTATGAGATCATCTTATCTAGACCAGAACTATCAATTGTTAGATGCAGCACGGTTAACCCTGCAAGGTTTATAGCAGAAGTAATTGAGGAAGGAGATTATGCACACGATTGTACGCAGACTACCGAAATGTACTCATGTACTAGAAAGGTTGAAGAGAACGCACTAGATGGAGGTGAGCTCTTGTTCATTGATGGGTCCTCAACAATAGACCAAAGTGATGGGATAAGGAGAACTGGGGCAGCGGTGGTAAAAATGACAGAGGAACCGGTGTGTGTGGCGATGAAATGCGTACAATTACCACAGCATTACTCTGCCCAAGCAGCTGAATTGGTTGCACTGATCTTGGCGTTGAAGGAAAGTTTTGACAAACGAGTGACTATATATTGTGACAGCGCATATGTCACGTCTACTGTCCACTCCGGGTTGTCCAAATGGAAGAGAAGAGGGTTTAGGAGAGCTGACGGCACCCCAGTGCAACATGCTCTCCTATTGGCTGAACTAATTGAAGTAATAAATGACCCCCAAGAATTAGCTTTGGTTAAATGTACCGCACACACCAATGGAGAAGATCATATCTCAAAAGGGAATGCAGCAGCAGACGCACATGTGAAGTATGCTGCATATTTTGGTGAGATATGGAACCCCCCAGAGTCAGAGAGAGGGAGAGGGAGGGGGAGGGGAATAGCTAAGGAGATGTTGATAAGAGAAGGGTACACCCATCTCCCAGCCACATAGATAATGGAGCTACAAGCGGCTGCAGCAATGGCAGAAAAAGAAATATGGGTAAAAAGAGGATGTACAATGTCACCAACGGACGCACTATGGCGCCAGGGTAACACTGGAAAGATGGTAATGCCATTGGCACTATTGAACACCGCCCTGAGCCAACTCCACCACCCAGCCCACACAGGCAAGGAAGTTATCGCAGCACGAATTAGGGAAGATTGGTTCTGTCCCGAGTTAGATTCCCATGTGACGAATTTTATCAGCAATTGTCTCACATGTCAACAGTTCACGGCCGGTCACACGCTGAAGGTGATAAAAGGTACTATACCCCGGCCTGAGGGACCCTTCCTGCACATCCATATTGACTATGTTGATATGATCAACGTATGTCAAGGAAATAGGTATATGATTGTAGTAGTATGCCCATTCTCCAGGTGGATTGAGGCAGGACCCTGCTCACACCCAGATGCATTCAGAGCAGCTAAATTTCTAGTGAGGGAGGTTTTCCCCAGGTGGGGAGTGTGCGAGGTACTGCGGTCAGACAATGGTCCGCATTTCGCTAATGAAATGTTCCAGCACATCACATCCTTACTGAACATCAAGCATAAATTTGCATGTGCATATCACCCGCAGGCCAACGGTATAGGTGAACGCCTGAATGGCCTACTGAAGGAGGCAATTGCAAAGATACAGCAGACAACAAAGAAGAGTTGGCTGTATTGCCTTCCGCTAGCCCTATTTGAGCTAAGGAATAGACCAGGCTCCGATCACCACCTCACCCCTCACGAGGTGGTGACCGGACATCAAATGCGCCTTCCTCTAATGCCTACATCAAGAGCATTCACAGATTATGAAAATACAGCAATTGTTCTTGGTGATGAAATGTACCAATATGTGTCTCCCTTGATTACTAGTGTGGTATTTGTGTCTCAACAGCTCGAGCGCACGCGGTGCGGGTCTAAGAGTGATCAACAAGAAGACACGGATAAAGAATTGGAAAAGGGAAAACTGTGCAAAATTGCTAAAGGTGACCACGTAATACTCCGCAATTTCAACAGAAAGTGGAACAGCCCACGCTTCACTGGCCCCCACCTGGTAGAGGAAGTATCCACGAGAGCCATGAAGTTACAGGACAAACGTGCCTGGAATCACCTACACGACGTAAAGATCTGCAAACTCCAGACCTGCCCTAGCGTCACCGACAGGGCCATTGGAAGAACAGCAACAATGTCACCCACGGAGGAAGAGACTTCTACCACAGCCAACGACCTAAGTGTCTCCCTACCCTACCACCCCCCAGGTTCCCCAGAGACAACTACTGAAATAGAGATGGGTAATTCCCATACCGCCCATCCCATGGTCACGCGATCAAAGAGTAAAGAGACTTCCGCCAGTTGATCTCTAAACCCTCTGCCTATCGACGTCCTACCCACTGCAGTAATAACCCGACTGAAGGACATTATCTTGCACATATACACATGTAAACACTTGAATGTTCTCTCTTTTTTTTCTCTCGCACATGCAGGTACCGTGTATTATTGTACTGCTAAGAAAACAGATAACTAACAAGGTTCACTGCCCAGGAGTAGATGCTACCCTCAGACGATAACTACCCTGAAGAGCTATCACACCAATTTGTCTATCACATAAAAAGGCCAAAGTACCTGAAAAGAAAGAGGGTACGTGTCTACTACACAGCATTTCTCTTGGCCATAGAACAATCAATGCCCCATCTGCACCAATACTTGCCTGTCCTAAGAGATAGATCACTTAGATTGGCGTGGGAACAGCTCTTCGCCTGGGCACTGAACGACTACTTGATAGGGAGAGCTTGAAAACAACAACTAACACTAATAACAAGCATATTGAGAATTTTCAGGCGGGCAACTTTAACGTCGCAAGAATTAGCTGCCGGACTGCAGCAAGGTAAGAGCAAAATGCCGGTGAGACTAGCCTCTGTAATAAAGATGATAGGGATTTTGATGATCACCGGGTTCTTGGCTGCCTCTGTATGGCAGAACAGTTATGCTATCAATATTTTGGCTGTACCCAAACCTAATATACCCCCACCCACGGCTGCAACAGGTGCTACGTCAGGTGGTACTAGCAAAATTCCACACAACGGAAATATAGTTAAACGCAGCACATACTCAGATAATAAAGGTATTGACAACTACATACAACATTCAGCACATGTCTCGAACAACATGTGGTACCAACACATGACTCAAATAGGTAAGCAGACAACAGAAGACAGCTGCTACGTCTGCTCATTGATCCCATACGCCATGAGCGCTTCTCGAACATTTGTTGCCACGGAAATAGATGAGAAGACAGCACGATGTATAATATACCTGGCACTGTTCCAAACGAAAGGGAGATTTCAAGGGACGGTGGTGAAACTGGTGTGGAAAACACGAGACACATATCCATACGAAAACAACTTTCTCAAGACTTATTTGAGTTACCACAAGAGCAGTTTGCATGCTGAGGCCTTCAGATACATGACAAGTGGTCCTGAAAAGTGAGAAACAAAGGAAGTAACACTACAATACCTACCATGTGACTGGTACGCCACTGAAGTTCCTGGTAAACAAGGATGTTGGGAAAGACCACTGGTAACAATAACAGGGAAGGTGTACATGGACAACAAATGGGACATAGGAGTGATTGGCAGCAACATGGTGACAAGAGAAAATATTACAACTATTAATGAACACAATGACAGATGTTGGACGATTTGGGTCAAGTATGTACCCATGCTAACGTGGATAGAGAAGGATGAAGACCCAATAACCATACTGCCACTGTCTGCACCTAAGGTATGCTACCAACATAGAGGAGAAGTGGACGTGGGATACAACACCAACTGTGCAAGCGTGATGGAGTTACCTGCGGGGGGAGCAGGAACAGCAGTATTAATGGACCATTACTGGGCCTGCGGAGACAAGGCATACCACACACTGCCCCCTCTGTGGAATGGTATATGCACAATGGTACACGTGAATGTACCATCACTAGTGGTGCCCCAGAAACATGTGAATGTGGCAAACTTCCCTAAAATGGATGAAGGAAACAAGAGGACGAAGAGATCTGTACAACCTCAGACGGGGCCAGAAAACCAAAACAACGGCAACAGCACTGTCCTGAATAGAAAGAAAAGACAAGGAGAACCTCTGACAGGAAATTACCTATGGGGAAGGTCGGAAACAGCACTCACTTCAATCCCGCCAGAACACAGACTATTCAGCAGAGCAGCAATGTTCTTCTCAACACAAAATGGCTCCAGATAACTCGATGGGAACTAATGATGACAATTAACTCTACAGTAAATGGATTCAACGCAATAAAAGAGGAACTGCGAGCAGTGAGGATGGTAGCACTACAGAACAGATATGTACTGAACCTCCTCACAGCAATGGAAGGAGGAGTTTGCGCAAAGATAGGACGATCCTGCTGCACATTCATTCCTGCTAACGATGCTGACAATGGTACTCTGACAGTAGCAGTATCACAATTGGCCCAGAGGTACTCCAAAATGGTGGATGAAAGTAAAGGTGTGAAAAAAGATGACAGCTGGTTTTTGCTATTATGGTCATGGATGCCATCTTGGCTGTCGGACGGACTGAAGATTATAGTTGGATGTATTATTTTGGCTGGAGCTGCACTGATCATAATAAGATTTTGGAAGGCTCGCAAGGCACGCACCACAGACGAAATGATCGAAATGGTTGATATGCACCCCTTGATGCCGGCAGATGATGGCCAACACACAGGCGCAATAATAAAAGAAAGAGAGAAATTGCGCAACCAGATCATCACCAATCACCTGGATCCACCATCTGTGAAGCTCGAAAACCCAAGAAACCCAAGGAGCTACATAGGGAAATGGGTATACTGCACACCTGGAGGAACCTGTGTATATATGTATTGGTCATTCGAAGACCATGTCAACCACTATGGACATTTGGGAGGAGTAACTAAAATATGGAGAGTGAGAGGAGATAAGGAAAAGGATATGTTTGTGGTCGACAAGTCGACCAGAGGGGGTACTAAAGTGGGAGAATGGAACAAAAGGCTCCCACCAATCCCCTCACACCACTGGCCCAGAGGATCACGGCCTAGGCACCCATCTACCAGACAACCAAATACCCTGGTACAGGAACATACGGATGTGCCCACCCGCCTGCCCTGCCCATGCCGACACCTGCGGCATGGATGGACTCGACTGAACCATCCAACACTAAATCAACACATCGTTAGAGATGCCATGACGACCCAGCCTACGGTCAGCACACCCGTGCAAACATGCACACTGGACACTCCCACGCCAATCCACACGAAGAACATATTCAGTGCTATGACGTAAGTGACGGACACACCCACCGACGCGCATCTTTATTATTTTTCACATAGGCTTTTCAAAATGCAGAAACGCAAGACGCACAATGAACTCATCCAAAACGCTTGCTCACGCTTCTCCTAAACCCATGTATTACAATGAGAAATATAACGAAGACCTGATACTGGGGATAAAACAATATGATACCATAACCTAAAGCGCTGTGTATCAAATGGTTCCACCCATGCACCAGGCCCAAGTAGGCCGCAAGCAGGAACTTCCATGAACATTGAATGAGCAAGAGTACAGTTGCTGACCCTGCAGAATGAGCCTGGCGAGAGCAGACAGTCAAGGGCACAATGTTGCAAACTCGCATGCCGCAAGCCGACGCCAAGGTCACACCTACAAATTAAGCCAGGCCCAGGAGAAGGGAGGCGCCTGGATCCCCCGTTTCAAGACACAGGCAGATACAATTAAGCGACTCAATGGACACCTGCGGCGGTGGGAGTAGTCGGCCTTCCAGCATATGAATAAATCTTCACATTGTCTGCACATACCCATAGTGAAACATTGTTGCAAATGACAGGTGCACCGCGAGCTGGGAACAGCGATGGTCCCAGACTGGGGGGCTCGCGAATGGACCAATCAGAACATGGGGCTCTTATCACTGACGTCATTAACATTAGCCAATCCTCAGGGGTCTTCATGTAACAATTTTCATGTATCGAATTGAAGGGACAACCCAAGTATACCACCTGACTAACCCTCACCCACTAATATCGCTCTCTATACATATGCTATACTAACCCTACCACTCGAGGAACCAATCCAGAGTGGCGATAGGTTTTTTGCTAACTTTCCAAGGTGACGCAAGTAGCGCGTCATACTAAGGTAAAAAGGGCCTGCGAGCCCACAATGAGAGAGAGTGTCAGGACGGACGCGTACGATCCTTGACCCATCCCTGCCGTTTTGTTTAATAAACAGCAGAATCACCTTGCTTCTTGCGTGCGTCTCATACTCATTTTTTGGGATATACGGGAGGGGTTGGGGCCTCCCTGCCCGGAGGTCCGCAGACGGCCCAGTCGACCCCGGGAGAATTTCCCCCCGACACCCCTGTGCTTTAACACCCCAAAAAATCACTTATTAAATATGCACAACATTCCATGGCTCATCACGGTGATCAGATCTCATGGGGCACCTCTTCCTGGGATGTCAGTGGTGTTGAGGGGGGGGTTCAAAGGCAAGCAATGTTAATGCGCTACCTATGGCTCCGATGATATGAGCCCGATGATGACATCTTAGATAAGGGGTGCATGGAGACCCTAGGGTTTCTAAACTGAGCCTGGATTAAGAGGCGCCTCATGCACCGATGTTCCTCGGAGTGTTGCACCCAAACCATAACTATGTGAGGTCTGCCCTCCATTCAGTGCATGTAGATGCTTGCTCAACTTTCGACTTATCAGGTCTCTCCTTTAAGGAAAGAGCCACTAAATTCTGATTGCCCATGACCATGTAAACATCGACATTGTTAGGCACAAAAAGAATCCCAACTGGGCTCCCTGTAGACCTGCAGAGGGCGCTAAAGGAGATATATGGCACGACGCAAAGGGTTAATCTTTCATCATCTATGGTGCCATCCATCCACCTGCCCCTTAGCCTCCAACATAGGGCATGGCCCTTCCAATCAGGGGATCAACATCCACTCCATCCTAGTTTAAACAAGTCCATATTGAAGGAAGAATTAGCAACATCAATCGTTCATCGATGCAGTCGAGTTGTTCTGGCCAAATACTTACCATAGAGACCAAGAAAGGTCCTAGGATCAAACACATTTATTTATTTATTTTTCAATTCATAGAAGCATTCAAAGCCCTTGGGCATCAAGGCACTGGTCACAGACATGAGACAGCAGGTACTGTTGAAGGTATTATGAAGTACGACACAAACACATTCAGAATTCAAAATAAACACTTATTGACATAAATGTCAGGATGGAAGAAGGCCTAACTTGCCCTATACTAAGGTGGGATTTCACTACCCGAATAAAACTAGGGAAAGTCTGAGTCCAAGAGTTCAATTTAAAGGTCTCTGTTCAAAACCTACACTTGCCCCCACAACTAAATCTGTACAATGTGTAGGGATGTCAACAACCAAAAAGAAAAATTAGTTTACCACAACGTTCTGACCTTCTTCCAGCTTGCAGCTTCCTTCCAGCTCCCTTCCCCAAGTGTAAAACAGTTCCACAAAAAGCTTCAAAATTACCTTCCTTGGATTTAAGAAGAAATATTCTTAATTAGGACACAGGATTCCATGTCCCAAGTCATGACTCGGGGTTCCCTTCCCCAAGAGTTAAGTAACACAGTTCAAAAGCAAAGTATCCTTGCCTTCTACATTTTTGTAAGTTCCAAAGTTCAATTATTTTTGTTTTCGATGTAGCTGCTCCTGTGTTCAGATTCACACTCACTTAGCTTTCTCCTTGCCAACCTATTGGCTCTGCCAATCTCTTAACTTTGCCACAATGAGTTCTTTCATGCAGTTTATTTCAGGGTGTTCTTTTCCCTTCACCACTGTGTTCTAACACTCCTCAGCAATGTCCCATACCTGCTTTACATTACAGTTCAAATAGTAGTTCCTACAGTTTGTAGGTTTTCAAACATTAGTTCCTTTAGTTTGTAGCTTCCACACAAGTGGACATCAATAGACCTTGTAATTTTTTAAGTTCGATTGTAAATCAAGCTTCATCACCTTTTGTTTGTATTGTCTTTAAAGTCACATTTCTTTTAGAACTCAGCATGCTATTGTTTATCCTTTAAAATTATATTCAACTAAGCCTTTCAACATATATGATTTGCTTGGATGTGAGGTTCTGTTCCCTTTCCGGGTTCTCAATGTCTTAATTCTGTTTAATAACAAGGTTTTAATTCAGTTCGGTATTCATTCATCATGAGTTTTGCTTATGGTCCATTTGCGCTTTATCTGTTGTTTAATATGCGTTTGTTCCACTTTAACTGAATTGCCCAGTGTTCAGAGACCTTCAAAAACGTGTTTCTTGACACACGCGACCACTCAGATACAAAGTATTCTCAGCTCTTCCCAGCTCTTTGGTAATTGACAACGAAGGATCGGAGACAGCAGAGTTTTGCAGCTGAGGTGGCAGTCACTGCAGTCTATGCCGGCTAAAGGTGAACCAAGGACTGCTTTGCAAAGGTAGGACTGTAGAGGCTTCAAGTGTTTGCCCCAACAGCATTAACATTGGTTTGGGGGCCAAGCAAATTCAGAACCTCTAGAATGCCCAAGAATTGGAAATATGACTTTGAACGGCCCATGCACCAAGAGAAAGGGAAAGTTGCAAGACAATGTAATCTCTACTCCACCCATCACGCTTTCAACTGCCCCAATCTTGACTCCTAAACCATCCTTTACGAAGCACTGCGACACAGGTGCAAATAGTTTGAACAGCAACCAGGAGAGAACGCCTCAGCCTGATTCCCCACCCCCAACTTTTAATTCCAAGTTTGAAGAGGCGGAGACAGGGCTTTTGATCCCACATTATAGCAGAGTTGACTGTATGAGTGAGTGGGAGAAGGATTTTTCAACTAACCCTTCACTTGCTCCTACACTCCCTCCTCACATGGGACCCACTTTGCCTCTCCCCCTTCATCCTGAGAGCTTGGGACTCCATCCCCTCCAACTGCCTCTCTCCCCAGGCACATTCCTACGCCCCTGGACCTCCAAGAGGCAGAGAAGGGCAATAAGGACTGGGAATACGAAGAAGACGCAGAATACCTGGAGGTGGTCTTCAATCATCCTGACACACCCGAGTATGCAGTACTGAGACCCCCAGGAACATCTTTAAAACCAACGGCCCAGAGCCTTCAACTACCCTTAGTGGAGACCTTGGAGCGTCAACATGCAGCATTGGCATCCTGAATAGCTGTGGACATCGCCGGCCTGAGCTTCACCAGACAGACACAACGCAGGTTGAGTGACCTAGCAAGCTCCTGTTCAACACCAAAATCCTGGGATGTCCCAGATCTTCCGGGAATGGGAATGAACCACCTAATACAGAAGAATATACCATCGGAAGGCCTGTCGCAGGGCAAAGTGGAGGGGAAGATCCTAGACGTTCAGAAGGCAATTATGCAGATTTTGTTTACTTTCACATCAAGAACCTCACCTTGTCTAAATGATCATTTTAGACCATCGATAGCAACCATGCAGGAACTGGTGCCTACAGCAGCCAGTGCCCCCTCCCACCCGCATGTACTCAGAATGAGGACTCAAATGTTTCCTCTGCCTCCTCTTCAGACTCTGGAGGTAGCACCTCCTCAGGGAGACGAAGAGAGGATAGCCAACCACCTTCTGTGCCTTTGGGTGGGCTTGATCAAGTCCATCTACAGAATTTAACGATGGCGGCTTTGAATATTACCAGCAATCCCTTTACAAAGCTGTATGAATCTCTCAATGAGACATTAAAGGATCAGGCTTCACTCCTAGAAACGATTCACAGCAAATCTACCTCCCTGGAATCCTTTGCCGGGGTAGTTTAGTCAAAACAGAAAAAAGAAGCCGAACTCTCTGCACAATGGCAGTGCAGAGAGTGGGAGCAAACTACCTTAAAGTCTGGAATATTAGACCTATTGAAATGGACAAGGAGTCACAGGAGTAGTCGCGGATCAGAAGACATAGGAACACCTACTAAAAACTCTTCAACCGGTGGCCCAAAGACAAACCTTCAGGTAAGGGTGCCTAGAGAGGAAAGGTCGACGGCCTCGCATGATGAAACCTGCAAATTTACACCCTTGCAAGCACCATCTGGATCTGGCGGAACCACGAAACAGCCCTCAAAGTCATCAGACATAACTAATACTGAATCTATACCCTTAAACATGGATTCATTGAAGCTTCCCGGGGGCTTGACAAGCCAACTCCAATGGCTCCTAGTGCGCCCTTGGAAGGCCAGCGTATAGCTGCTGGGAAACTATTCTCTGTATTTAAAAAAACAGGCAGCTTTGAAGAAGGTCATATACAGATGTCTCAACAACTTACAAAAAGAAAATCCAAACACCTTTCAATGCCTAAAAAGGGTAAATCAAATGGCTCCTGAGCTTTCTTGCGAAAGCCGACATTGATAGATGCTGAAAATATGGAACCATGCCCTCCTAAATGCCCCATAAAAAGGACTGATCTGGGAGCCAGCATCAGATGCTATCGACGGCCTGGATTCTGAAGATGAAAACATGCTAATACTGATGAATTTGTCAACTTATTCAGACAGCATGAGCTAAGTATCAGTGGTAAGAAATGATCTGACTTTTGGGGTTGAGAAAACGGGACTTGCTAATGGGGAACCGCAATTGGAAGGTAGCTCTCATAATGATCTACACTCTGATATAAGAGAACAGCCCTCGAATGGGGGAGGTGGATGCTCCCTCTTTTTTATAACGCTAGAACAAAGTCAAAACAGTTGCAACGGGTCAGCAGTTTGCATCCTGGTCTATTAACGCGGACGAAGGAAGGCTATATGAGAGACCGGGGTAAAGCCAGGTCCCCACTAAGCCCCTCATAATGATCAAGAGGATACTTTTGTAGAAAGATGGTCTTATAATGAATAGGAGGATGTGTTGAATCTTCTACATTGCTCGCCCAAACTCTGATTTATCGATCAAAATGACATCAAGATTGTAGCCTTTGAGAGTGAAAAATGCCTGGATTGGGAAGTAATGCATCTCAATTCAATATTGGTGAAGAACTCCATCTTGGAGGGATCCCCTGACTTTGTACTTCTGGGCTTTGAACTTACTGACAGAGATCTGCAAAAGTCCAATATGCTGGGAAAACCAGCATTTAAGCCAATGACCCGCAGATCAAAATCTCCTACTCCGAAGGTCTTACTGCCTTCACATAGATAATAAACTCATGGTACAGAGTAATGTTCAAAGGTGGATGTCAACAATTCAAACATAGTTGGTAACAAGCAATCAAGGGCAATGAAGGAGGTGAGTTTTCAGGTAAGAGCGGAACAGAGAGTAAGTGGTGATAGAACGGAGAGACAGGAGAAGAGTGTTCCAGTGAAGAGGGGCAAGAAGCTGAAAAGAACAGAAACAGGATTGAGAACAGGGGGCACGGGGGACATTCAACTTAAAGAGACCGGAAGAATGAAGAGAGCGTGAAGGAGTATAGAAAGTATAGAAAGATAGAAGTGAAGCAAGATAGTGAGGGGTGAGCCTGAAAACTAAACAAAGAAAGTGAAATTTAAGTTGGGAATGAAAGGGTAGCCAACCAAGAGAGACAAGAGATGGACAGATCGGATCCCGATAGGAAAGAAAACAGTAAATGTATAGAAGAGTGATAAATAGATTTGAGAGGAGCAAGACGTGAGGAAGGAAGACCAAAGAGCGTGAAAGAACAGTAGAATAAATGAGAGAAAATATTTGTGGCATGAAAGGTGAGAAAGGGGCTTACTCTGCGAATATTATAGAGATGGAAGCAACAGGAGCGAGATGTGAGAAATGTGGTGAGCAAAAGAAAGATTGGAATCAAGGTGAATACCAAGATTACGTGCCATGGGAGAAAAAGGAAGAGTAGAGGGAGGAAAGGAAATAGACAAAGTAGGGGGGTGTGGAGGAAGAGTGTTAGTAGGAAAGAATAAGACCTCAGTCTTCCCTTCATTTAAAGTGAGGTAATGAGAGGCCATCCAAGATTTAATGGCAGAAAGGAGAGAGAGGATAGAGTTGATCATGGCTTGAGGCAAGAGATGAGCAAAAGTCGACGCAGCCTCGTCCGCTGTAAGAGTAGGAAAGATTGTGAGAGATGGAAGAGAATTAATGCAAGTATCGTGAAAGAGCAATGAATTAAAGTTATGTAAATCGTGCCGAAAAAAAAGTTTTGAGTGAAGAGGAAACTGGAACATTGGCCCAGAAACAGAACCTTTAAATTCCCTGCTCAATAATAATACCACATACTGGTAACAATGATTCCTGTCATCACTGGAAGGGTCTGGATTGAGTTCTTCTCTGGACTCTGTCTCTCTCAGAACCGACTGTAGTCAGCACGGCATCCTCCACCATGCCCTGGTCTATTGAGTTCACACAGGAGGATATTTGGTAAAGATAATAAAATGGAATCCCTCGCGAGCAGCGGGCCCTGATGGTCTACATAACGAAATGCTGAAATGCAACCCTGAGAATTGGGCGGATTTTTGTTGGATACTGTTCAATCAAATCTTAATAGCTAGAGAGGTTCCCGCCTCGTGGAAGGCGCCAATAATAGTCCCCATCTACACAAAGGGTGACACAGACAACCCAAAAAATTATAGACACATTGACTTATTGGACACGGTTGGAAAGATCTTCTCGTCTATTTTGCTCGGACATCTGAAGAAGTGGGCGATGAGATCTGGCCACTGTGATAAACAGCAGATGGGGTTTGTCCCTGGGGTCGGCACCAGCCTAAACCTATTTGTGCTTAACATTTTGAAGTTGAAGGCCTGTAAGTCAAAGCAGAAGGTCTATCTAGCCTTTATTAACTCAGAGCAGGCCTTCGACTCCATTAGCAGAGAAAGGCTATGGGAAAAACTATCTAATTGGCACTGCCCTCAAGACCTGTTAAAGGCAATAAAGAACTTGTACTCGTCAACATCTATTCATATCAGGCTGTCCGGTGTAGGAAGCTTACAAAGTACCATTGGAACCTCTAGAGGCCTGAAACAGGGCTGTCTTCTGGCCCCAGAGCTATTTAATCTGTATCTATTGTTCATGGAGCAAAGCCAGGAAAAGGTTAATGCCTTCCTCCCAAACATTAATTGCAATCCGATCCTGTGGGTTTTATACACAGATGATTTGGTTTTGATCGACTACGCTCCAATAGGGCTTCAAAGATGACTAAATCAACTGGAGGGACACCTGAAAATGAAGAATTTGAGGGTGAACACAAATAAAACCAAATTGTTGACTATGATCTATAGGGGTGTCCCCTTCAACTGTAGTGTAGTCGAAAAACCATGGGTGGATGGTCTCAGACTAAAATGCCTGAGACTTGATGCCCAAACAAGAAAAATAAACAGCAAATTCGACAAATTTACCATTGAGCCGCCAGTCTGTTTTTATAGACTTAAAGTGCTGCCATTAATTAATATATGGTGCTGAATCTGCCCCAAGTCTCCCCCGGAGGCAGCTTGGGATAAATTGGAGGGTCTTTTCCGGAGGCAGGAGTTGGGTTTACCACAATCTCTACCCATCTCCCTAATCCAATTTGAATTGGACCTCCAATCCCTTAGCTCGATGATTGGTTGGCGCTCGTTGAGCCTGTCCTCGAAATGTATGATTGATGCGAAGGCTCCCCCATTCGAAATTCTTGATAAAGGGGACTATAAAGGGAGTGATCTAATAGTGGATTCCTGGAAATCCCCCTGCAGAGACCGTCTTGAGCAGCTGGATCTAACAGAGGAGGTCCTTAATACAAATCCAGACAAAGTGAAATTGCAGGTGAAAAGAATGAATTGGATCACTACTCTTTCACAAAGAAGCTCCTATAGGTCACCACTGAACCTGGAGCATGAAGGAGGACCACTAACCACCTCTCTAAATATCTAACAAAATCACAGAGTAAACACTATAGGGATTTATTTATGAGATTAAGATTTAATATTCTCCCTACTAGGGAAGTTCTAAGCAATAGGCGACAGATTCCTATTAACACATCCTTTAGTAGATTCTGCAGAAATCAAGAAATAGTAGAAACCTCTCAACACCTATTGTCTGAACGTCAAACCTTGGCACCAGTAAGAAGGCAATATATGAGCAAAACAACCATGCGCTGTAACACGCTATCATGTCAGGAGTGGCGGGATATGGTTATCCTGGGAGAAAGTACCTCGATGGTGTTCGCTGCAATGACGTTTATGGAGGTTGCATTGGAATTGGAAAAGGGTCAATGAGACGTAGGGAATTGATTATATTCTCTTTTCTTAAGCATGAAGGTGATCGGTGAGAGACATTATGTGCATCCTATTGATTCCTCACCCTCTCTTGGTTCTTGATTTCTTTTTAAAGAGATGTATGAGGAAATGTAATGTTTGAGTTGACATTTCTCTTATGTAAGGTTTGAAATAAAACAATGATTTAATACAAAATAATCAAAACAAAGTATTCTCAGCTCTTCCCAGCTCCTTGGTAATTGACAATGAAGGATCAGAGACATTTCCGAAAACGTGCTCATTCGAGGCACGCGACCACTCTGATACAAAGTATTCAGCATATAATAAAGTTCACACATTCGCGCACTGGGTTTCCCATTCATTAGAAACTCACTGGTCGCTTTCCCGGTTCATGTTGCAGCACGGATCACACAGCCTTCTGGTTTTAGTGTCAGGGCACCAGCTCCTGCACCTGTTGGTCCTCCAACACAGGGCAACAAGCACTTCAAGCAAAGGTTAAAGGGGCAGCCTTTCCACACAACTTCCTTCACCTTGTTCAGCCTGCTCCAGGGAGTCCCAGTTCCCACACCACGCTTCCATGGACTGCCTGTCTCCATTGCCCCCAGGGTTTCGGCATCCTGCTCCAGCTGCTTTCACTGGCTGGTTTGCTGCTTCTCTTTTCGCTCCTCCACCACCACTACTACTATCAGGTCTCCCTTTTGTCTCCTTTTATATACGTGCAGCTCATTGACAAGCTGCAGGTGTGAATGTCCAATCAACCCTGCCTGACCACAATCAACAAGACATGCCTTACCTTTTCAGCTCTTAGCAGGCATCTTCCTTGTCCCAGTACCAGAGTGGTAAAGGAGCATAGTTTTCATTGCTCTTAGTTGCCTCCTCTTCGTCTCAGTACTGTCAAGTGTCAATTGTGGAGAAATGAGGGGAACTACTCATAACAGCCCAAGAAAGTTGGGGAAGGGTCGAGGTGATCACTAACAGGGAAAGGGGGATACCATGTCTCACCCAAAGGCACCTCACTCCCAGTCCCCAAGGACCCTCCACCCAGATGATCCTCCACCGCTTCTCCACCCTAAGGGTCAGGATCCAATAGCGATGGTCTTTCCCTGGCCACCTGCACAGAGGATCCAAGGGGTTTAGGAGTGAGAATAACCTCAGGCTTCTCACAGAACATAACTGTCTACGGTTAAATAAACAGGTGTGTCTTGAGCTTTTTCCTCAAGAGCTGGTAGGAGGGCTCAGTTCATAGGTGAAGTGGCAATTTGTTCAAGAGGTTGGCTGTCACCACCGGGAAGCTAGACCCGCTCCCTCTAAAGTCTAAATCTCAGGGTGAGGAGGCAGTGACTGTGGGAGGATCTGAGTGGTCTAGCTGGAGTGTGTTTTTTGATCCTCTTGGCTAGGCAGGAAGGAGTGTTGTTGGCCAGGCAGTGATGGGCAATGTATAGGCTTTTGAACTGGATTCTTTCCTGGACAGGGAGCCAGTGGACCCATCTCCCAGCTTCCGAGATATAGTCAGACTTACTCAGGTGCTAGGAGACTTGTTCCAAACTTTCTTTTCTGGATTAAAAATAGAAACTACTTGGATAGGTTTGGTGGAAGCAGACCACTAGACAGACTTAGTGGACAGTCCTGGTTGCCTTGCAACTTTGACTGCTTGGTGAATCTTATTTATAAAAATATTCTCATGCTAGGTGCAGTAATTTCAAGTGTGAAGTTTTATTTTCATTAGTGTAGACACATGGTCTATGGTGGTCAGCCGACACGTGTTTTGACCCAGAAAAGTCCTTCTCAAGGCAAAATAAGTTGTAAATAGGGAGATGTTGCCCCCTCATGTGGTCTGCATAAGTTAGTGTCTCTCCCAGATTGGGTCTGACGTAGTCCAAGGCTGATGCCTGCGATCGTGTAGTGCATAGGAACTGGAATAAAAGATCCCTCACTCCAGTTCCTATACACTACACAAGGTCAAAACACGTGTCATCTAGGAGCAACGCGCAACACATTTTTCAAGGGTTGCAGTTGTGCTGGTTGACAGCCAATGGAGTTGAAACAGATATCAGTTTAGCTGTAACTGATATCCTGTGGTAAAATGAAGAAGTGTGTTTTAACTTCACAAAGAACAGTTCTGGAATGCTGAACATGGTTGCAAAAATTGGTGGAACTGTTAACAGTAAAAAAATAAAAGTAGTGGAACATTGTCCCTGCTCACTTTGACCACTGGTTGATGGGTGTTCTCCTTCCAATGCGGTCAGGAAGTCCTCTCAGATATCAGTCAATAGAGAGTAGAAGTGGGGAAGGCAGATCATTTTTAGGTAGGCTGTGCCATTGTGTAGAGCCTGGCTCTTCGAGGCAATGAGGAGATAGGCTAGCAAAAGGTCCATATCTCGTATCCTGCTGCCTCACCCCCACAGCACAAGACCCATTCCTGAATTCCTCCCACCCAGAACACGTGAAAGACCCCCAGCTTGCGTTCTTCATCCCCACCCCTACAACACAAGTCTAATACCGGTCATCTCAAATTTGCCACATACAGCAAAGTGAGAGAAAAGGATTTCCCCAGAATCACAATCTTTGATTAAAAGGTGAAGTCGGGAGTTCAGACTTTAGACAAACATGATCCCATATCTTTTCAGCTCTCATCATCGGAACTATGTGACCATGTTTCGTTTTAAAATACACCTCCTTTTTTATATAGAATCCTTGAAGAGTACACGAGCAACATTATAAACTAACCTGACAAATAATACCTTGTACAAAAAGGTTAACTAAAAAGTATGCTTTACTTTTTCTGCATCTTCAATAGAAGCCTACAAAGACCAGAAATGCAAAGTAACAGCTTAAAGAAATCATGCTCGCCCCGCCCTCTCACAAATACCATCGCCACCATGCCTAGACTCATTTCTGTGCTGCCAAGAGCGTGGCAATGGAGAAGCCCGCCTGTCCCGTCACTGAATTAAAGCCAAAGGGGAGGCTGAATTCACACAGTTGCCTTTTCTCATAAGCCAGTGGCATTGATGGTGTAGGCGGCCTACACCATCTAGCTACTGGGGTGGCCAATTGTCCCGTATTTTGCAGGACTGTCCCATTTTAGAGGGCTCTGTCCCAAAATGGAGGGGTATAAGACCCGCCTCTTCATTTAGCAGTCTCGACCCAGGCCTCCTTGGGGCTGCAGATCGAGCTGCTGCCGCCACTCTTCCACTCATGATGATGTTAACGCTCTGACACCATTTACAATGCTAATGCTTTGTTCGTGGGGTTGTGATGGTCATTGTGTACAGTTTTAAAACAGGACAAACCCCTCCCAAGCATTGCAATTAAGTCAGGGGTTAGAGCGGTAGCAGTCATTCACCAATTGCCTAAATAAAAACTGGGGGCGGGCCAAAGTTGAAGGAGGCAGTGACGCCATTTCTGCCTTATGTTACAAGTGTCCTGAAAAAGGATTTCAGAAAGTTGGCCACCCTATTGGGGCAGCAGATTGCTTTTTAGGGGGGGGGGGTAAATTGAGATGCAGACTGCCCTCAGCAAATCCAGACAAACTCCTGGATAAAGGAGTAGGATTCAATTCTTTTTTCTTCACATTCCTTTGTTCAGGTTTTCAGTGCACAAATAAATCATGTTGCGAAAGCATCAGTTACAGGCTTCAACATACCTTCAACGGAAGGGTACATCTGTTACCCCCGTTGAGGATCCGTCCCACCAGAAACCAAACATCCCACCTCTAGATCCCATTGTACCCTCCCCCCACATACACCGCCCACCCAACAGTACATTTTCCATGTACTTTTCCTCTCGGTTCAGGGGGACATTGAGCTCATTCAACATCAGATCCCAATCCACTATCACCACTTCTTCCGAGTCAGGGGTTAATCTTTAATAAAAATTCGGTACATCCGGATTACTGCACACAGATTCCACACAAATGTAATTTGTAATTCATCCCATGTTCGCTAGGACCTTTTTTGGACCTTTTTTGCATTATTGTCTTTCCAACAAGCTTCATAAATCAGACAATATATTTAGGGAACGTTGTAAAGTTCCTTTTCCAAGACTCTAATGACACGAGAGGAGAACAATAAACACTTCACGCTAATTCCACAGGTGATTATAAATTAACAACTAAGCACAGAAAATAGCCAGTGTTATTACATAGATCAATCTTTACTACAGATGGTGTCCAATCCAGAAATACACTTGACATAGGGTTAGCAAGTCCTGAAAAAAATGACCTTACCTCCAATACATGTAGAGTCAAACTTCAAACGCTTTTATTATAGTTTCTCTAAACATCGTAACAAATCTTAAGCTGTATTAAAACACAAATAAATTACATAAACAAACAAAAAAAATAGATTTAACATAAAATGTAAATCCCAGGTGTATTGGTATAAAAAAATATACAGTTCTTGTTTTCAACTTTACAAAACTGAAATGTCAGAGCTGACCCCAGTGGCCAAGGATTGCTCCGTAAATGTCTTCAAAGCCCCAAATGCACACGTTTCTGTCCTTGCGGCCTAAAAGTGCCTGACATTCCTCAGGGGCTGTACTAGATTGTACGCAGGTGAAGAAGATGAACTAAAATTAGATGCTATATCCTTGCGTCCACAAGATTTCATCACCATACTGGGTGGCTAGGAGATTGCTCATACAAATGAGGCGCCCACCTCCTGGCTTTACTTTCTGCCTCTTTGGCACTCTGCCGATTGATTGCGGGTTCCCAGGCGTTCTTTTGAAATAATATGGAGGGAAAGAGTGTGGCTGTGTCGCAAAATGACTGTCACTGTGGTACCGGGCAGCATCTATCGTGCTCCTTTTAATTATCTCAAAATCGCAGCTTGGATATCTATACTATTACATGAATCCAAACACTTGCAAATTATTCCATGCTCCCAAAACCCTTTCTCTGAAAGCACAACTACAGCATGCAGTTTGAATTGATATGAATGATTTCACCTGACTTGCAGCGGGGCATGCCGTTGCAAGTTGGGATGAGATGCAGCGGTACAGGCAGTTTCTCCAGGGACTGCAGCTTAAGCATCCCCAATGGACCTGAAGAATGTGGGGTATGCGATCCCTGTCAGCACGCAGTGGCACTTGCCATTATTTAAAACTCCTCAAAAAAGGTTCACAGACATGATGCTGTGGGAGATTAGCATCGTCCAGAACGGCAAGATCCTTGCCCCTTTCAGGGACAGGTGGGTCCCAGGGGCAAGGCAGGATGGAGGGGTCAGCAGAAGGTGGATGGGAGGACAGGGGACCAGTGATGCTACTTATGTGGTTGGCACAGATGGTACGGACCTGCCCCCGAAGTAGTGCTTGTGAGGGAGTGGGCATGAAGAAGAGGACAGTTGGTGGCTTGGCCTATAATTTGCCTGTGCAGTGGCCCAAAATCGCGAGTCTGGCCAGAGCCAGACACTTTGCCCCACCCCTAATAGTAAGCAGAGGTGTTGCTAGGTCTGGAAAAGATCTGAGGCTATGCTATTTTTGGGACTGCCGGGGCAGGGGGCTAGCTAGCATTTTTCATTGTAACCCCTGAGCTTCTATCCGGGGCTAGAACCAAAAGATCCGGGGGTATAGCCCCCTCAGCCCTCCTCCCTCCCCCCCCCAGCAACACCTCTGATAGTAAGCATGATGCACTCACAGGTGTAAAGCTTAATTTGTGGTTGTGAAAAATGCTCTTGGCCTCCAAGTACACTTGGAGTTCTTTAGTGGCCTCACTCTTGCAGGAAAGTGATCCCAGTGATCAGATGGTAGGGGGTTGCAGGAGCTGGATCGTACAAGCGATTTTTCAGTATTGGGATTAACAATCATGTTCTGTGTCCAGTGAAGGCATCATCAAGTAAGACACAGACAACAGATTCAATTTTCTAAACAAAGGTTTATTTTTCTTAAATGTCAGGATGAAGTAATGCCTAACTTGCCCTATGCTAAGGTGGAATTCCCTACCTCAAGAAACAAAGGATAGTCTGTGTCAAAGTTCAACTCAAACGTCTGTCTGTGTCCAAAACCTATGCTTGCCCTCACAACTAAATCTATACAATGCTTAGGGATGTCATCAACCAAAGAAGCATTGTTCAGAATACATTTCTTCCAGATCCTGACTTATTTTCAGCTTCTTGTTCCTCAAGTTCAAAACAGTTCCACAAAAAGATCTTCAAGCTCTCTTCCCGAAGCTCAACATGGTTCCAAGCAACCTCGGGGATCCATTACACATGTTCAATACAGTTCACAGTCAGTTCAACTTTGTCTGTTTTCTGTTTGTATGCTAATCGTTCAGGCTTTTTAACCACTCACTTGGCTTTCCTTCTCTTTTAGTCACTTGAAGACTGATGAAGCAAAATAACTTCAATCTATTTATTTTCTTTGGTTCACTCCAAGTAGGGGTTATTCGGTCTGGGCACAGTTGTCAGACCACACGGTCCACCCATTACAGGTCAACCAAACGATAACCCTTGGCACTTTATAATGTTCACTGATTCCCATTGGACTTCTTTGGCACCAAATGTTTCCTCTCTGCACTTGTGACAGGAGTCCATTCGTACTCCTGTTTCTTCTAGCCACTCAAGGGGTTGCAGTGCCAGTCCTTTGCCTGACTTCAATTACCTCTATCACTGGGCTATGCCTGACCTTTGAATGGTGCTCTACAGTCCTGTTCCTCGTCCCAGTACCAAAGTGGTGTTCACAGGTGGCAGTGTGCATTACTCCTAGTCACCTCTTCCTCGTCCCAGTCTTAAAGGGATGTGTATATGGGACGGTTGGTGTGTATGACAATGGGAAATACTTATAACCTACAAAGGTAGAGGGAGGGTTGGATGTTTTCTGACAAGGGAAAGGAGGAATACCATGCCTAACCTAAAGGCACCTTTCCTCCACTCCACAAGGTCCCTCCACCCAGGTGATCCTCCATCGCATATCCACCCCCATAGACGGGATCCATAAGCCATGGCCCTTCCCAGGCCACCTGAGAGGAAGTTCCAAGGGGAGTAGATGGGAGGATGCCCTCAGGTTCCTCACAGTCCCTTCCCTGGTAGAACAGACATTATGAAGACACATATGATCTATAAAGATACATGCCTAGAATTCCAAACAACACATACATGGAAATGAAATATGACTTCTATAAAGAGAAAGAAATGAGCGGAGCAGAAGAAAGAGCCGAGTGGTGATTGCTTTTACATTCAAATGAAGGGAGGATATAGATCTTCAGGAAATAGAAATCCCGGCCTTTCCCAGTGTCTCGGTCCAGGCCAAAGGATAAAAGGTTGATGAAAAACCTTTGAGCATGCAACTTACTATGATGAAGCATCAGAATCTATAGAATCGTATCGGGAGGATAGCTCAAGGGCAACGTGCTCGCCTTGGAAGCAAGATGACACGGAGCAACACAGGTTCGCTCCCCGGGTCCTCGACTAGAAACCTCTGGGTATTAAGTGCGTTTTAAATAACCCATTATAATTACAACCTGGTGTGGCCTTTTCTGCAGCTTTCACTTGGATCCTTTCAGAAGAGTAACATGTTTATGGAACATTGACCCTGATACCAAGACAACCACACAAAGCATTGACATAATTTGCAGTGGGGCCACGGTTGTGCCGAATGAAGGTCGTCTGATGCAGTTCCCCCACATTCACTAGCAGGAGGATGTGGTGTCGTTTCAGCATTACCCTAGATCGGCAGTCTCCAAGCTTGCAGCAGAATCCTTTTGATGTCGATGCACAGTTTGCTATTTCTGAATCTTTTTGTTGCAGCCAAGAAATAGAATGAATTAATTGCAAACTTCCAAAGCATTGTAGTATCGCTCCCCAGTAATGAACCGCCGCTCTGGTTGATTAAATGCCAAAGCGAAGCAGAGATTTTTAATAAAGTATGAAGGCCATCCTTTCAGAATGCAGAGCACATCGAGTAGCGAATGAACAGTTCAAAATATGAAGGCCTGTGGCGGCGTAGCGCATGGGTGACAATATGAAGATCTGCGGTGGCGTAGCACACGGGTAACAATATGAAGGCCTGCGGTGGCGTAGCACACGGGTAACAATATGAAGGCCCGGGTAACAATATGAAGGCCTGCGGTGGCGTAGCACACGGGTAACAATATGAAGGCCTGTGGCGGCGTAGCGCACAGGTAACAATATGAAGGCCTGCGGTGGCATAGCACACGGGTTACAATATGAAGGCCTGTGGTGGCTTAGAACACGGGTAACATAGGAATCAGACAAGAAAGGACTTCACCCGCTTGGATGCAAGTATCTCTGAAGGCATGCTGACAACTTCCTGTGTCAAAGAACACTCAAGATCTCTGGAGAAAACCAACCCGGCACCATACTATACCCACCGTGTGTCTTTCTGTTGTGGTAATTACTGAACTGTGTTGCCTTTCTAGGGTACTTATAATAACCACCCATCCATCCATTGGATGCGCGGATAGCTCTACACATAGCACATGCACTACTCGAAGACGGTTTGGTACTCTGGGCCGACTGATGCCTTCATCTTTTCAAGGTAGTACACAGAGTACCATAAAAGTGGGTGATATTTATGGGGTCCCATGGCCCCCATTAGCAAGCACCCTGTAAATTGAATTTCTGGGACGTAGTGCCACATAATAGGGGAACCAAGCTGCACCTCTCTGAGGAGGCCCAATAAGGCTGAAACATGCCTGGGCTTGCTTGTTTCTTCTGTGCAGAGGGGACCTGGCCTAGCAGTTCGGGCTGGGCAGCTTCCATTTGTGGTAGTACCTGACTGATTTGCATTGTGGGATGTATTTACCCATGCATCCGAGCCCTACCTCAAAACTGTGCAGTACTGACATGGAAAACCTCATGATGGCCAGAGCTTCCCAGAAAATGCACAGGGAAATGGGTTGCCAAAGGAAAAACAGTAGCGCCGGTTAGCTTCAAAGCGCTCTAAAACCACCATTGGACTACCCGCACAGTAGTCTGAAACCATTGGGAATGGCAATGCTGATTGCCAAATGCAACCTAGAATTGTGGGGAATTCATTTTCTTAAATCCCAAAAAAAAATGGGTGCAGTACCAGTACTCACCACTATCCAAAAGCCGGCAGTTTAAAACCACCCTGTGTTTCTCTGAAGGCAAGCCAAAGTGCCTATTTCAAACATTGCAATATGTGCAAAATATTCACTGAACACCAGCAGACATTTGGTAGAATGGAGTTTTGTGTGCCTACAAAATCTGGGAAATGAAGAGCCCAGAACAATGCTTATAACAAAACTGGCTGAGCTATGGAGTCAGCAGTTTAAGTTGCACTGGATTTAAAGACACTAAAATCTAAATGTTTAAATTGACTGAGTGACCTACTTTTGAGTATCACATAGGTTGCAATTGTTTAAATGTCATAGTTTTAAACTTAGAATCAGCCTTCTAGCTGCATATGTGAAAATGTTTAGTTTTATTTGAATGCAGGAACTGGGGAACAAAAAGTGACATTTTATCTGAAACCTGGCTTAAGGAACTGAATTCTGCCTGGCAACTACCCCCATCAGAAGGGAAACTTGAGTCACAGCTGTGTTCCCAGGCCATCTGCCCTTTTGCTGCTCACACAAAGGATATGCCATCTATCTGATAATTGAATTACCTGCTCTGCAGGAAAGTGAACAAAGCCCTGTACTGGCTCAGGCAAAGGTTTTATTGGCAGGAGTCGTAAATGGTCGTAAAAAGTGGCTTCCTCCTGAGGAAAGGGGAGGAGCACTGCCTGTGAGAGCAAGCTGGCTTGGCAGAACTGGATTGCTGAGGGTAAACCACACCCCTTTGGAGCCAGAACATAACTCTAAAAAGATGAATAACTCATAGAGCGGACATGTGAAAATTTTATAAATGACACCATAACTCTTGTGATTTTTCTGCCCACATTTTAAGAGGTTTTTCGACCCGGTGGCATGTTCAGGGGGGTGTCAGCGGAAAAGTGGATATAACTCTAAATGTATGCATGTTAAAAATCTGAAACTTCATCAAGTAATGTCCATACTCCCTGCGCACATGTATGTAAAGTTGGGTCAATGTCAGAAATTGAAAAATCAGTTAAAAAGTGAAATATGTGCCATTTCTGAATGCAAGCTCCCAGGAAGAGCAGAGTTTGAACAGGGGATACCTCCTGTAATGCATGATGGGTGCATATGATTTTAAAACAATATGTACCTCTGCAAATATGTATTTGTTTCAAATCTAGATTTGTGTGTAAGTTGACAGGAGGAGTGGACTTTCTGCAGGCTGTAAAATGACATCCCTCTGACTCACAGTTCATTCCCCAATCAAATAAGAAATGGAAGTTTGACCAATTAGAAGCTGAGAGAGAGGTAGGGTCAGTGATGCTAGAACACACCCACATTCTAAACACATAAAAGCAGACAGACAGGACAGATAGAGACCTTCAAATTCCATCTGCAGCGGGACGCTCTGCCGGAAAAATCCATACTTTACCTCCATCAAACCTCCAGAGAGCCAAACTAGAGACTTCAATCTATCCAGAACTAAGAGACCAGACCAGAGAGCAGGCAGTGCTGTACCCAGAGAGACCCAGACCAGCAGAGAGAGCTGACCCAGATCACTGTGAAGTGCAGAGGCCAGACCAGACCAGAGTCCAGTTTAAAACCCTGACCAGATCCATGGCGAGGCCCATTTCACTCAAGAATATAGTGTGAGTACCCAGCTGAACTGTGTAGAACCAATCTCTTAGTTTAAATTCATCTAATTCAACCTATTTTAATCTAAGTAGAACTGTCACCTGTCATTTGTAAAGCTGTCACTTGTCATTTTTCTAGTCGCAAGCTGCACTTGTCGTTTTGAACTTTAAAATTTCAAATCTGAAAAACGACCTTCACAAAATCGCTCATATCTCCGCAACCGTTTGTGCTAGAGACTTGCAATAACTTTTATTTGAAAGCTTAGAATCTTAGCTTTGAATCGCACCTAGAACCGCATTCCTACCCCTTATAGTTTTACCGCAATCGCGGAACACGCATCCGCGAATTTTGCCGCGATTTGCAAATTTCTTCACATGTAAAAACTGCTGCTGCTTGCCTTCCATTTGCCAGAAATTCGTTTAACCTGCTAACTATCCCTGCATCATTGCTAGTGTGAGCCTGGACTAATATTAACTAGATACCACTCACCCTGAACCTCTGAAAGGGAATTAAAAAGCATTTCCAGCATATTTCTCATCCATTGCTAGCACATATCAAAGCATTTGGGCTTGTGTTTTCTAAACTCCTATCTGTTTTCTGTAAGCTTGCTGGGGATTGAACTGATTGCATTGATTGCATTTCTGAGAACTGCGTGCTTACCTCCCATTTCCTTGCATTGCATAAAGAGGGGGGGAGTGGATTGCCAGAGAAAAGTGATTACATTGTTTTGTTGAAATCATATTGAGTATTTCTATACTGCATTTCATTCATTCAACCTTGCATCCATTTGAACTCTATAAAGCATTTTGTACCACCTTCTTCTTTTGTTCCTATTTACCAGTGTGCTACCTTATCCATTTCATCTCAACTCCTTAGTAATTATAAAGAAGTGTGCTAGTGCCAGATTCTCTGTTGTTAATCTTCATCATATCAGATTAAGTGTGCTATTCAATTATTAATTTATTATAAAGTGTGTTATATATATATATTTTAATCTATCAAATAAACCTTTTAAACTTGCAAAACAGAACTACTTCTTGGCTCAGTGGGGTCAGGGGGATTCCAAGAGAGGGGTGTTATATAGGGGTAGTCATCCAGAACGCATGAACTGGACATAAAGGTATATCAATAAGGGTTTTCATTCAGTATTATAGACTAGGCGTTGACTTAGCTGTAGTGTTGAATTGAATCCTCTTACAGCATATGGCTGGGGCCCTTTTCTAATGGCAAAGACGGGCAAAAAAACGGTGTATAAGGTTGCCCCGAGCATTGCCAGTGGTTCAGATTTATTCAAAACCTTCCATCTAGCACTTTTTGGATTGTAGCACCACATAATAAGCCACGTATTATATTTCTTTATTTACCAGTCTGATGTCTTTCTGTTGTGTTTACCATTCTTGGCTGGTGCCTATTTTATCCTTTCAATCTAGTGCCTTCCTATTGTGTTTATTATACGTAGCTTGAGTCTTTACTTATTAAACTCAAACAGAGTCTTTGTTACTATATCAACCTCTTTCAATGTTCAGGCACTCCCTCCTGATTTGAGAAAGATAATATCTAGAGGAGAACGTTTGCCCAGGAGCACATGGTGTGTTCAAGGAAAAGCTGCAAGACTAGGTGGGGGCTATCTAGGAGAGGATGGGGCTTTATATAGCACATTATTCCAGAGTTCTCCAGCTTCTAAACCCTCCAGGGATCAAGCTCATGTTGCAAAGCTTGGTCCTCTTCCCTAGGCAAGTGTGCTCCCCTGAACTACTCCTCCCAGCATATGCTGAATACACGCGGGTTGAAGCCCCTGCCTCTGACCCCTGCATATATCAAGCTTGAATCCCGGTCAGGCCGACTCAGCTCTTCACCCATCTGAGGTCGATTCATTGAAGCAGAGCATGGAAGCGGGAGGATTTCCGCATGAGGTGCAATAAACAACAGCGTTCATCAGCCCTGCAGGTAAGGTTTGCATCAGCCTCTTTTACCCCCCCCCAAAAAAGGCAAATGTGCCCAAACAATAAAAAGGGTGCACAAATGCTCCCAATATAAAATGGGAAATGGACACATAGGAGGTGGTGCCCCTGCTTTCACACAAACTGATCCATGGATGTGCTTGGAGCAGTAGTTCATGTATTAATACAGCAAAAAACGACTAGAATTATGGAATCTGGGGGGTGGGTAAGAGTAATTAATTAGGTAAGGGGCGTATGGGGGAGGATCTCGCCTGAATATAACTGCGCAAATAGAAAAGAAAGAAATTCAACATTTTTTTGTTCAGTATTTGACTTCTGTGTCTATAGCGTTGTTATCCTGACCTCGGATAGGCTCAGAAAGACCCACATTAGTGCTACAGATGATGGCATGCAAGTAAGGCAGTGAGTGCGGGAGGGAAGAAATTAAATTGTTCTTGCGCCAACTGTCCTACTGGATATACGAATGTATTGGCATACTGACGCACTAACGGCACTATGATTCTGTCTTGTCTGTTCTATGTATTTGTGTCAGCGCTTTGAGGCCTGTGGGCGATTTAGCGCTTTATAAAAATTAAATAGAATAGAAGAAAGACAGAGAAGCAGCAGGTTATGCTGTTAACAAAAGCTGAGGAGGAGACACCTGAAACAAAACAGTGTGGTAGCTTGCCAGGGAAAGGCCAGATGTAGCCAAGCAGAGAGAGTGTGAGGCCCCAGCAAATGACAATGCAAAGAACAAGGAGCAGCGAGGCCGAGGAGGAATGGAGGAAGGAGGTGCTGGGCAAAAGCGGCGACAACACCGGTGAGGACCCGAGAGACACGAGCATCTTCAGTGCTGCTGAGAAGCCAACATAGAGGAGTGGGTGAGGGGATCAGGGGTACAGAGAGCGACTATAGAGCATAGTGCAGCAGTGACAAGGAAAGGACGAGTGAAGTAGAGGTGAAGGAGAGAAAGAAGAGTGGAGGTGGGAGAGAGAAGAACGGAGGTAAGAGAGAGAAGAGCGGAGGTGAGCGGGAAGAACATGTGTGAGAGAGAGAGAGAGAAGAACAGGGGTGGGTGGGAGAGAGAAGAGACAAAAGAACAGGGGTGGGAGACAGAAGAACAGGGCTGGGAGACAGAAGAACAGGGCTGGGAGACAGAAGAACAGGGCTGGGAGACAGAAGAACAGGGCTGGGAGACAGAAGAACAGGGGTGAGAGAGGGAAGAACAGGGGTAGGAGAGAGAAGAACAGGGGTGAGAGAGGGAAGAACAGGGGTGGGTGGGAGAGAGAAGAGAAAAGAACAGGGGTGGGAGACAGAAGAACAGGGCTGGGAGACAGAAGAACGGGGCTGGGAGAGAGAAGAACAGGGGTGAGAGAGAACAGGGGTAGGAGAGAGAAGAACAGGGGTAGGAGACAGAAGAACAGGGCTGGGAGACAGAAGAACAGGGGTGGGAGACAGAAGAACAGGGGTGGGAGACAGAAGAACAGGGCTGGGAGACAGAAGAACAGGGCTGGGAGACAGAAGAACAGGGCTGGGAGACAGAAGAACAGGGCTGGGAGACAGAAGAACGGGGGTGAGAGAGAACAGGGGTAGGAGAGACAGGAACAGGGGTGGGGGAGAGAAGAACGGGGATAGGAGAAAGAAGACCAAAGGTGGAGCAAAGCGATAGTAGTGCAGGGCTGGAGGACAGCAGAGGGGAGGTGGATAAGAGAGAAAAGAGATGGGAGGTGAAGGAGAGTGGGGGAAGTGTGGAGGTATAGGTGAGAGAAAGTGCAGAGGTGAAGGAAAGAGGAGAGACCAGATGCAAAAGATGGAAAGACAAGAGCAAAAAGTATGAAGAGCAGAGAGAGCACGAAGGAAAAGCGGAAAGACATATAGGGGGATCGAAAAAGACAGAAAAGAGAAAGAAGGTCAGAGGAGAGAAACTGGAGGAGGAGGGTAAGGAAGAAGGGAGCGGAGGGGGGCAATGAATAAAGTGAAGAACTGAGAAAGTGACAGATAGAGGAGTGGGTCAAGTAATAGAGAATTGGGGGAGAGGGAATTAATAGTCAAGGGAAGAAATTGAAAAAGACAAAGAAAGTGACAGAGAGGAGAGAGAAACCTCAACATTTCTGCCTGTGGTGGAGCTACACCAGCATACAACCGAAGACTTGGAAGAACCACCAGTTGAACCTATCCATCACTGGAAAGAAAGAGATGTAAACCTGTCAAACGCGATCCAACACCAACAAAATTGTCTCATAACCGAACCGGTCTAGACAGCCTAAGGTACCAGGCTGTGTGTGCCAGATAGACACCAGACCTTCCAAGGAGTCCAAGCCAAGCAAGACTCTGCAACACATCAAATAAGAAGCACAGGTCACTATAAATCCCAGAGAATGCGAGGGACTGTACTCCCACCAAAAGACAAAAAGGCAGAGGGAGTGAAAAAGAGGCAGAGAGTGAAAAACAGAGTGAGAGAGAAAGAAAAAGATAGCATGAGGAAGAGAAAGGAAGATGGAGAGCGAGAGAGAAAAGGAGTGAGGACCACAGTCACAGTTTATTCGAGCGCGCTTGATGCGGTGGCAACGCAATGGGTCCTGAAAGAAGGGTGCTGACCATGTTTAACCACAAGTAAGAGTGGGAGGCCAAACACTGTCTTATCAAGACTAGACATGGAAGGTTGGTGTGTCTGGTAGTCCATGCTCGCTCTTTTGGGAGTTGATCATTGATTGAATTGATATTTTATTTCTATTGCGCTCGTACACAAGTGTTTCAGAGCACGACAAGGCAAGGGAGGGGAACAGGGGAGAACAAAACAAGGATCTTACTAGGCCCAGTGACATTGAGAACGCGCAAGTGCATGGGAGAGCGGGAGGGGAAAAGTGCATGGAAGGGGGGAGAGGTGGAAAGTGCAAAGCAAAGGAGAAACAGATAAATAACAATAAATAAATAATAAAGGCAACAAACAGTGGTGATGCAGCCAGCATTTGCAAGTGCTAGGTTTAAGCGGTCAATTGCGGTCAATCATTCCCCAAACCATCTTCTCAATTGTTTTCTGTTTGCAGTTGTTCTGCACGCTGATGACAGAACACCCAAGGGGATGTTTATTTATAGAATTTAGGTTCAAGGTTGGCAGGTGGTTAATACAGTCACACAGACAGGTTTTGGAACGTTTTTCGTTTGGTCGACTCCATTTAATCAAGACGACCAAATACATAAATATACATTCTGTGTATATATGTGTGTGTCTCGCAGCAGGGAAGTAGAGAGATGTGGAGTGGGGTGGCAGCAGGGGGCGTGGAGTAGGGAAGGAGGCATAAGGGCGCACCCGCACATCAAAAATGAAGAAACGGGTCAAATGAGTCGAGCAAATTGTAGACTTTCAGAAATAGTCTAACCAGGTAGAACCGGTCGGTATTCTTGAACACGAACCTTGCTTCTTGGTATTTTGCGTGCTCGTGCCAGCGATCTGCTTCTTGGGTGCCTCTGGGGACTTTGACTTCAACTCTAACGATGTACCCTTTCTCTCCCCAATTAGGAGATGTTGAACTTGTCCAACTTGGAGGAAATGTATTCCACAAACAAAACAAAAAGACTCTCTTTAAGGTCACCAGGGTGGACTTTCTAGGCTGTAGTGCATGAATAATTGACTGTTCGGAGAAAAGCAGGCCATGTGCTGCTTGCAGCTGTAATGAAGGCATAGCCATAACTCTGCAGGTAAATCCATTTAAGTTATTTTTATTAAGTTACAAAATAAGTCATTTATGATACAGGACAAGGTAGTACCTGGGCATCGCATAGAAGTGTGCGGTAAATGCCTGGTACTTATACACTAGCCAAAACTATTGGCTTTGCCATTTCTTGTTTTAACAGGACTTCAGTGAAGGACACACATAGTGCTTATAAATCGAGCATCAACTCTCAGAAGACTACTTTGAAAAAACATTGACAGGCAATTGAGTGCAAAGTTTGATGGTAAGGCTTGAATAAAGCGAGCTCTAACAGTTCCCAAAAGGAGGCATTTTGGGAGGGGAGGAGCAGGGACTGGATGGGAATGACCATAGACATTAGCATGGGCATGGGCGGTCAATGCGTGGGTAAATAAGGAAACATCACCCACAGCCTTGTGTCCCTCCTCATATGACGTTTCTCACTATCTGTACTCTAATGCAGTAGTTTCAGCTTAGAGGTGGCGCAAGTGCCACCTAATTGCCCAAACTGAAAATTGTTTAACCATTGTGCCGATTCCAGAGCAGGCCCTCTGTTCATGCAAGAGACGTTCCCTTCTTCGTGCGCAGTGAGGACGCTTTGCTCACTCCATGTGCACCCTGCCACTTTACATACCATGCCGACATGGGCCGTTCCACCTCTAGAACTTTGAAATAGTCTTCCATCAGCTATCCGACTAAGAGCTAATCACCTTTCCTTTCCAGGTGTACTGAATTCATGGCTATTCCATAACACATTCTTGCAAGCAGCTCTCCACCTCATGGTCTATGGTAGGACTCTGCGACCTTTGGCTATCCGGATACTTTGGACTACAAATCACAACAGCCCTAGTCACCATAGACACGAGTGGGGGATCATGGTAGTCGAAGTCCAAAACATAAGGAGAGCAACAGGTCGCAGTTTTCTCCTCTGCAGTGAAAGCGTGCTTAGTAAAACCCACACTAACAGAGATGTATGACTGCCCCGATTAAATAGCCATTGTCTCCTGAGGATAGCACAGGGGCAACGCACTCATCGCAGAGCAACAAAGGTTCCATCATCCCTGAATCTGCGCCTAGAAACCTCTGGGTATTAAGCGCGTTATAAATAACCAATTACAATGGATTACTCCTAAGACTTCAATTGCTGTGAAACCTCGGAGCACCCATCACATTTCTATTGGTGCAGAGTTTGCGGCGACCCGGAAGATTTCAAACCACGTCTGGAATCTGCCATTAGACATACCAGGGAAGGAAGAGAGCAATTTGACCAAGGTCACACTTTCAGACCAGAAGTTTGTGACACTGGTCAATTAAAATGTTCAAAGGAATTCAGGCGATGTAGCCCATTGGCTGGGTGGGCCACTTTTTGAGATACAGGAGTTTTCGTTTTGACTGCTCCATTTGATCGCAGATTGTGTGATACTGGAAACAGTATTTTGTTATCTTTTGAGCCACTGACCCCCGAATGAGCATTATATGCATAAAACAAATGTGGCAATTATAATCGGCTTGGAGGCACCTTTGGCTAATCACTTGCACTGTTCATCTACAGACGTCTACCCCGCACCCACTCACTCAATTCAGGGAGATCCAAGTGCATATCCAGAATCTTCTCCAGGGGCATCACGAACCAATATGTTGGTAAGATAACGCAGTGGGTTAAAGGACTCGCTTCAGTGTGTGCCATATGCAATCAAAGGTTAAAATCCTGGCAAACCTAATTTAGCCATTCATCCTATCAACGTCGATAGACGGATTACCATGAAATAGGTTAGCAATCATCCCTATTATTACAGCACTCAGAAGAAAAGAGGAATCCAGAATGAGGCACTAATTAAAACATAATAATGCTATTAAAACCTGCGTGTAGAAATATTACAGGGCCATACTGATAGCCGTAAGCTGTGTTGCTTTGGTAAATGGCAAATTCCTGCGCAGAGGTTGGGTGAGGAAAACGAAGGAGCACAGTCACGACTTTAACTGCCCTTCCCCCGACTGACTGTATTTTAAGGATTTAAGGCAGTAATTAGAAGACTGCAAAATTGGAGTGTGCTATGTTACTTGGCAACTTTAAATGGACCGGAGATTCATTTTTTCAGTGTTGTTGCGTCCTCAGGTGGCTCGATAAGATGTCTTATACTCCCAGAATTGCAGAAAACAAGATGCTAAAGCACCTTACAATATGTTTTACTGCCCCTTTGAGGCAAATGGAAAAAGTAAAAAATAATAGAGAAAGGGTAAGAGAAAAAAAAGCTATTAAAAACAAAACATACTGGACTCAGGGAAGCGCAGTGTCAAAGCAAGGAGTTGGGCGCTGGAGACAATCTAATTGGAACCCGTACGTTCCCATTTCCCTACCTGACAGGGACATAGTATTAACATTTAAGAAAAAGAAAATCAACATTCAGCAGAAAACACAAGGGAAAGCAAAAACGCGCAGAGCGGCCGTTCAACAGGACGACAATGGAATTCAGGCATATGTTCTGAAAGCCATTTCCATATAATTTGGCTCCCCCACCAACCCTCGTTACCGGGATCCGGTCCCAGCTGACAGCTTCATGGTAATGGCTTTCTGTTTATATATCATTGCCGATAATGCACCCATTCTCCATCCATTCAAACCCCCAGAAAGAAGGGGGCCGCTCCTCGGGGGTGCAGCAAGAGGCAGGCCGGCATAATAGCACATTTCCATTCTGCTCCCAATTGTTCGGCAAACAATTACATTTCGATTAAGGAGCCTGAGCCAGCCCTGACACATTCTGTGGGTCCCCGTTCCAACCGTGACAAAACCCCTCTGCAAGAGTCCAGCCATTGGACAGGGATTTAGAGAATTTAATTCACGATGATGTTGAAACTCGCAAACAAATGTACAGAGTAATACATCTTTAGAATTCCTCATTTCTAAATTTGTGCTGGGTTCTGTTTGCCCAGGAAAATATAGAAACATAATATTATAGTTTGAGGATCTCAAATTTACGAGTTTAAACCATGTCTTGTTGGGTCATGTTCATTGATGACCGCTCAGCCTTTACCTCCTTCAGTAGGACTGCTATGCTAACTTGTCAACACTGCCAAAGTTTATAAAACATTACCCCATTACTCATACTCCCTCCCCAATAATGATGTGCGCTACATCACTGCGACTTCTGGATAAGTCAGGCTTTCAAGTGCACAAAAACAATTATTATAAGATCAAATCTAGAAAACTAAAGACATTCCTGCTCAGCTGACAAATCAGATCTGGGTCAATTTCAAACCACTGGATTCTTGTCCAGTGAACAACATTTGTATCCGCAGTTAGGGGCCGCAGCCAATCAGGTTGCATCGAATGCCGGCTGTACTTGTTAGCACACGCCCATGTTCCAGGCAGCCAATGTGCTGCATGTACTGCTCCTTGCCGCTCTCCCGCCTCCTCCATGGCTTCCGCACATTGAAGGTGGTGGATGTTAAAATCTTCTTTTTAAATGAAAAAATAGAAAATATAACTTACCTGACGCCTTTGAGTCGCAGCATCCACTGATATGGTTTCCCTGTTAATCGCTTCCGTGTAATTAACACTGAAAACGGACTTCAGTGCAGAAAATGCAGCCATACAGATGAAGATTTCATTTTTCATTTTTGTTTTAAAAAAATCCTTAGCACCCACATCTTCAAGTCGCAGTGTCAAGAGCAGTATTAATCAAGCCAACGGGCTAACGCTGATGGCAATCGCATCGCTACACCATTCACTTTAAGCATACTTGCTTTGCTCGTTTCCTTAACTTGGATGGCGGACCATTACCAGCCGGGTCAACCCACCAGCCCGGCTATTATTACTGTAGCTTCCACAGGCCTGTTACCAGTGGATCCACAGTTTCACAATTATTGTTTCAAATACACAGACACCAGTAGGCAATGGCAGACCCAAAATATGGTTACTGAATGTGTCTCAAGCAGACACGAAAAAGATTGCCACGCCATAGATTCCACTTATAGGTCCTGGCATGTGCCCAGCAATGTACAAGTATGAGGTTACGAAAACAAAGCAGGTGGACTGGACTCATATAGGCTTGGTACAGGGTGATCAGCAGGGCTGTGGAAATCAATTTGGCACACCTGAAAATATAAAACTCACCCACAGGTCAATCTCCAAAGGAAAATAATCAGGACACATGGGCCCCTCTGTGACTCAAACCCAACCCAGGCATTGGAGAAGGACTAGTGTAAAAGTGAGAAGAGTGACAGAGTAGGTGTGTGGGTGTTTGGAGCAGTGAGTGGTGAAGCAAACTAGTTGGCGGTGCGGGAGGAGGTGGAGAAGCTAAATGTGTTGGAGGACGTAAAGAAGGGGAGAAGGCAGGAAAGGTTGGAAGAGTTGACTATCTAGCTGGAGAGGAGGAGAAAACAGGAATAATAGGAAGAGGCGAATATCCAGGAATAGGATGTGAGAAAGCAGAAGAATGTTGTATCAGGTGCAGAAGTGGGGAAACAGTTATAGTAGGAGGAGAAGTATTGAGAAGTGAGTGAGCATGGGCGTAATCATAGGGGGGTGGGCAGGGGTGTTTGTCCCCCCCCCAACTTTCATGGCACACCATTTTGTCTCCATTCATATGGCTGGGGCACCTTTTCTTCAGATATCATGTCCCCCCTCCCCCAACATTTTCAGCAAAGTTACTCCACTGTGAGCGGGGAGGATGTAGGGAGGTCCTATGGACATCTAGGGAGAGTGGCAGCCACTGAGCTCTACAACACAAGCCTATCCTGTTGTCAGAAGTGGGAGGAGGAACACACCCATGGGAAAATGCTGAGGAAGTTAGCCAACAGCCAGCTTGAGGGCTAGCGGTGAAGTCAAGCAACAGGCTCTTAGGCATGAGTGAGCATCAGTTTGGCAAGGAGGGAATTTAGACTGGGCTGGGAGGTTGTGGGATCAGGACCCGAAGGTGCCCTGGTACCTATAAAACCTCTGACCTAGCTCACCTCTGGGAGTCTTTCTGCAAAAGTGTCGGGGAAAAGTGGATTTCGCTGACTAGGCTCTGCCAATCCACCTAGTCAACAAACAACAATCAAAGTGGCAATGGCTCTAGAATGAGGCAAGTTCATTCATTCAAAAATACTTTTTCTTTTTTAATTGCTAGTTACTAATTATTTTTACTCATTGATGTCCGCACAAAAAAATGAGGGCATAATAAATGCGCCGTACCCATGACGAAAAACAAGCTGATGTCTGGATGTTGTTTAGAACATGTTGTCGATATCCAGTTGTAAGGAAATCATGATGGCAACAGTAAAGACAGACAGAAGTGATCAGAATTCAATGGTGTTTAATGAACAATGAATGCAGGTTGGAGAAATGCCTAATCTAAACCTATATCTAAGATGGGAGCAAGCGTCGACCATCAAATGAAAATAAGGCAGTACTAGTGTCATTGTGTCGAATAAAAAAAGGCCTATACTAAGAAACCTATAGCCAAACCATACAACTAATATAAAAAGGGTGTGGGATAGTTTTCAAGAAAAGAAAGACGTTTTCACAAATAATATGTCAGGATGCAGTAGCCTGGATCCCCCATACCCACATTTTGAGCACAGGGTAAGGCGGGTTCTTGGAGCATAGGACACTCTCAAGCTTCCCCAGCACGATACAACAGTTCCATTTGCAGCTATCAGGGCTGTCAATGGCCAAGTCTCGTTTCTCTTGAAAGTCTCTTGCCTTCGAGGGCCTGGCATATTCAAGTAACAAAAACAAAAGTTCCTTCAACAGAATTAAAGTTTGTTTCCTAATTTTACTTAGGGTGAGGATTGTCCACCTCTGGATCCCCCTCTTCTGGGTGCTGTTCCTTGTGGTGTTTGGGTGTCGTGTCTTTCATCCCCTGGGCCCCCCTCCTCCAGGCTTGGATCCTAAAACAGTGCCTATCGATAGCAAGGTCTTTGGGGCTGTAGTTTCCTAGTACAGAGGGCCCGATAGGTTCACCAAAAAAAACAACAACCAAACAAAAAGTTCTGTTCTATGTATTTCTTGGGTGATGGACTCACTCCTGGGTTCCCCTCTTCTGGGCACAGACCCCTCTCTGTTTTCAGCCTCCCTCCACCGGGTTCACTATGGCTTTTCCAGCATTCATTAATCTTGATGTCTTTTTAAACAGTTCCAGTGGACATCCCTTGTCCGGGTTCACTCTTGTCAACATGCTGTTTCTTGGGACTTTAGACTTTGCCCCATTCTCATCAGCTTCCCTCTTCTGGGTTCATTCTTGTCAACTTCACATTAAAATTTACTTTCAAAGTTCACAGGTTTCACTTCCCTTGCTTTCTTTATAGTTCTTGGGTCAAAGGCTTTCGACTGTACAGGGATTTTGCTTGACCTCCTGTATGACCACTTTCACCTATCTTGGCTGCTCTCCTACATCCTTCTGGTATCTGTAGTTTCATTCAAATGGGAACTGACCAGAGTTTCTTGGAGCAGCACCCACATGGTATCGGTCCCCTTTTGCAGCTGGTCTCCACTTTACAATGTTACAGTTCTTTGAACTTCTCTCACTTTCACCACAGCCCGGCTCTTATGGGCTCTCCCCTCGACTCACTGGCTGCGACGAACCACCTGGCATTCCTTTTAACTGACCTCAAGGCTGGTACCACGGAAGCAGAAGTCTCCCTCGCTCCGGCTTATCAGCATCGATACTCTCCATGTACCGTTGACATCTGGGTCAGCACTCTTGGGCTATTGTCCTCGGTCTTACGATTCCTTCTGCGGAGGGTTTGCAGGGTTTTATCAAAAAAGGGCAAGGTCGTGTCTCTCCTCGCTAGCCTCTCGATATTTGCTGTCTTTCTCCTCCTCTTGAACTGCCGGTTCTGGATAGCGGTCTCATTGTGCGTTCTGCCTTGCTCGTACTGTGCTCTCTTGCTCCACCTTTTATCCCGGTGGGGAAAGGGAAGGCCCGGAAAGTGTGTGTGATTCAGGTTAGCTGCCTGATCTTGCCAGACGCTGGGGTTGAGACATGTTAGGTAAACAACTCTAGGGTTAGTCCTTTGGTTTTCATGTTGGGGAGAAATGCTTGAGTTGGGAAAGGGGAGAGGTTTTGAGTATTCTGCGTGGTAGGGCGGGGAAGAGGTGTTATATATAATTATAGTTTTCGTATTAGAGGGATTTTGAAATGAGTAGGAGGTTTTGTGAGGCAAACAGGAATAGCTAGGATTGTAAAATAAACAAGGGGGATTGTGGGAACGGTAGTGTTATCTGAGCAGGTTGGAAGTGCAGGAAATAATAATCAAAGGGATGTGGAGAAGAATGTCTGGAATTGTTCAGACAGGACCCAGGGAAACAGGGATTCTGTGATAAATAATCTTTGGGTGCAAGGGGGTTGGAGATCTTAGTGGATTGGTTCTGAAGGGTGGGGTCATTGTATCTGGGTAGCAGAGATTCAATGAGAGGTGGCAAGGTAGATGTATGGTAGCCTACAAAGACCTCAGGGATTTCATCCTTCTCTTGTTTTCCCTCGGTGTAGTACTGCATCTCACCTGGGGCATTAACCTGGTTTCCCTTATCCAGGTGATCCTCCTCTGTTCGTCTACCCCTATGTTTGGACTTTGAGAGAGTCGGTTCTTCTGTGGCCACCTGAGACAGGGATTCCAAAGATCTATTTGGGGAAATACCCTCAGGGTAGTCCGCACACAAAAAACAAATGATGCCAGTTTTCCACCAGCAGAACACATGCATGAGAGAATATTGTCAGCATTTGCCTCTGTAAGGACACACCTGTGATGGCCTGGCCCCAAAATGCCAGTATTTGCTACTGGAGAGACACATCTGTGATAGCCCCTCCCCACCATAAAATACCAGCATTTGCCCATTTAAGGTCACATCTGCAATGGCTTGGCCCCTGTAAGAAGGCAGGTTTGATGGCTCTGCCCCAACATGCCAGGAATCGGTCCTGTAGGAACATACGAGTGATGAACATACGAGTGATGGCTTTGCCCCAACATGCCAGTGGGTTGCCCCTTTAAAAAGGCATCTGTGATGGGTTAACCGCAACATTACAGCATTTTCTCCTGTAAAGGTATTGTTGCGTTATGCAGGCAAATACATGTGAACTCTGCTTTGCATTAATCATAGGCACTGCAATTAATGTAATTGTAGCATTTTTTCTATACTGTGCCTTTCTACTTATACTTAGTTTAATAGTGTTTCAAATCTAGTTTTTAAGTGCCCTCCCATGCCCAGGGCATGCAGCAGATTCTACATCATCTCCCCAGCTGCTGCACTGCCTTCTCACAAGTAGGGTGCCTCCACCCATAGGCTTCAATGGGATCTGTGATTTTACCATTGAATCCCATGGCTGTGAGGTTTTCCATATCCTCAGATGCAATCTGTGCACATCACGATACACGGCTCACAAAATTGCTGTTGGTGCCTTACATTCTGGAGGAAAAAAAAGGTGGGGTTCATTTCAGGACAAATACCTGGGCGAAATATTCTGTCCTTCATTTATCTCACTGGCAAGCTGTTTTGTACAGCAGGGACCAACCTATGCTACAATTCCATGCAATGTTTAACTATGACCCTTGGATGAATTGATGGAAGGATGAGGCATCACATGCTAGAAGTATGTCACCCAGACCATTTCCACATCTGCGGTGGACCGCATCACCGATGACCTCCTCAGGTCATCGGTGATGCGGATGAGAGTAAACTGGCTCTTTACTTTACTTTAATTTAATTTAATGACTTTTATAGCACTGCCGCTGACCCGAAGGCCTAAGGGCGCTAAAGCAGACAAGACACAAAAAACACACAGGAAGCCTAGGTAAGAAATGTCAGCGGGGGGAAATTCATCAGGGGAGACTCTTTAGTTAAACAAGAAAGTCTTCAGTGCCTTCTTGAAGACCGTAATGGGTGTCTCTTCTCATAAACCAAGAGATCATTCATTCCATAATGCTGGTGCAGCAGAGTAGAAAGTTCAATTATTCACCTGAGTCAACTTACAAACAGGATTTCTGAGTGGAGAACAGTTATTAGATCTTAAATTGTGATTACTGGCTTTAAGTACCATTTCATCTTTAAGATTTGCTGGTGCTGCATTTTTCAGGCATTTGTGTGTGATGACCATAAACCGAGAGGAAATTCTTTCATTAATAGGGAGCCAATGTAGATCCCTTCTTGCATACGATATGCGGTCCCTTTTCCTACTGTCCACGATGAGTCTAACTGCATTATTTTGCATAACCTGAAGCCTAATTACCTCACACTTGGGTAGGGCGACCAATAGGCTACTGCAGTAATCGATTCTCACTCCTATTAAAGCATGTGCCAAAGTTTCCCAACTTGCTTTGGTGAAAAAAGGCCATGCATGTGATAGAAGCTTTATGTAGTAAGCAACTAAGGCTACCAGGCTGCTGACCTAAGCTTTCATGTTGAAGTTGCAGGCGAGGTACACCCCGGGAGTTTTGACCTTCCTTTTTATTTCTATGGTACAGCCATCAATCTGAAGTTGGGTTACTGTTTTTCCAACCGATGTGTTTTAACTGCTGTTCCTACAAGCATACGTTCAATCTTGCTAGTATTGAGCACAAGGCCATTAGTACACATCCAGTCTTGAATTAAACTATAGATCTTATTAATGTTTGCTTACAACTGCATCCTCATTTGTAAATTTGCAATCCTCATAGAAGTCTGCCTTGTCGTTCTACCTTAAGGTGTTCCTCAGTTGGAACCTGTATCCAATGATTTGTAGAGGAGGTCCCAAGCCCGACCCACACTCAAATCGCCCATTTTGAAGTGGCAGGAACTTTCACGCTAAAGTATGTGATGCATGATGAGCAAATAAACCAGCAGAGAGCCGCAGTGGGGCTCTGCCCAGTACCTCTCAGACTGACAGCACCTATTGAAGTACCTGCACATAAGAAACCTTGGACAGTAAGGTACCCATTGAGAAAACCATATCGACAAGTGAGACAAACGGACGATTGTCAAAAAACAATGACTGAAGAAGCCAAGAAAGTCCTAAAGGAAGACGAATGGGGATGTCACAAGAACCCCGACTGACTCACATATACAAGATATGACAACCTGAGAATGACGAAAAGAGACGAAAAACCATGGATAAGCGACATCTTGAGTTAAAGTGAAATGAGTGATGTCAAATGTAAGAAGCTTATGCCATAAGCGTGATGAAGATATGCAGCCACTTTGCACATGTACATATGCTTGGAACCGCAAGAAAGCTGAGAAAATCGTGCGGCTCGCTATGCTTAGAAGTAAAATAGATTGCGGCAAGCGCCACCTATACATATCTACCTCAAAAAAGAGCATTTTATATAAGTATACTTCCACTGTGCACAAGAGCAGAATCAACCAAACGTTACTAAAGGCCGCAGGAGAGGAGCACCTCAACACAAGAATCGAAAGCTAAAAAGACAATAAACGAAACTCAGACGCATGCAACCCATACCAAGAAGCCAAGGTCACATCGGCTGACGTAGACGAACCATATTTACGATTTCTGCAGCAAAGAGCGGAGTATCCTGTTCAAAGAAGTCAAGATAAGCAGCAGAAGGCAGGTGGTGGGCAGAAAGCTAAATCAAATACACAAATTGCAGGGAAAATGAGACGATTTCACGGTGTCTTAATCATGTGACCTGCCAAACAAGAAGAGTTGGGGCCTTCAGACCTACGCCCAGCCTTGTGCCATGCACAGATATCTGTACTTTTCCCGATAGAGATGCAGTCTCAAGGCCAACCAACAAGAAATAATTGACACATGGCCATTGGGGAGGTGATTGATGATGGCAATGGTTGGGGGAAGGCTGGGAGAGCGGGTGAGCACCCTGCACCTGGCCGACCATTCTGCACGCTGCTAAGCCAGTGGAAAGGTACAAGGGGACTTGGTGCCAACCCAATCATAATGGACCAAGTAATCTAGGATCATATAGTTTGTACAACCAATAGGACGTCATACTTTTAGTGACGTCCACAATAGCTATTCTGAAGGAAGGGCTTAGATGCCCCACCTGACACTGATTACCCAATCCTGTCACCCCGTTACCATATACAGATATAGTAACTATAGTAAAGTTACCTTCCTATACCAATAGAATTTCATGCAACATTTTAAGCGTTACACATCAGTGATGATGAGTTTTTAGTATAAAAGATGTGTTTTCTATGAAATTCGTTGGAGTTTAAGCGAGAAGGAAGATCGAGCGATTGCTGACGTTTACTGAACTCCCTGTTTTTGGTACTTGTCATTAAACGGTCTCCCTTTGCCAAACCATTGAGTTGTCCTTATTGATTCGATGCTAGAGTACTAATCTGCATTCCCATCCATCTCACAGGTGCTGCTACCTCATCTTAAAGTGCTATTGGGCAACCCCCAGCTTTATGGGCTGGTTGGGGCCCTGGTGCAAAGATTCATTAGATTGGATGTATAAACCTATCATTTTAAGCGGAGTATATTTTTGTGTCTGGTGTCTGTTTGGTTGAATACTGCTATTTGCAGTGCTATGTTTTGGCATTGTGCGCACAGAGGTATTCCCCAGTTAGACTGCACTTAAATATTTTGGTCAAAAACAGACAACCCTGTTCTCCCTATACCTAAATGGCATGTGAAGGACAAAACAATGAACAAGTCTCGTCAAGTCAACGGAGGTCACATGACCATTTTCAGAGATTAAAGGAAAGCCTTCCAGTAGTCCAGTAGAAGCGAAAGGTCACTGGTTTATCAGACAATGCCAGTTCCCTCCCATGAACCAAAAACTGCTTTAGGGGCAAATACCCAGATCCCACAGACAAACCGGGAGCAGCCTAATGGTTTTTCCTTCAAGTGATGTGATGCCTGCTTGCTGCCAACATATGTTAAGATGTATATTTCTTAGGAGAAGGCAATGCAAACAGAATCAAAACATGGAAGGGCGAAATCTTCCCAAATTTTGTGTTGATTTGTCCTTTCTAAAAATGTGCAAGAAAAGAGAACTTTCCATGAGATTAAAACACAACCCAAGGTCACACGTAGGGCAATAGCAATTCTGCTGGCCAGAGACGTGGTTCCATGTGATAATGTTGCCTGGGAAAAAAGTTTCTAGTCACCCCTAAAAGCCTCCCCCCACATATTCTAGGCTGGGTGGTATTTACTATTATATACTTTCTGCCCTAGAATATTTGGGGAAAGTGCTTGAATTTCTTGGGAGTGGGAATTTGGGGAAATGTTGCCCCCGGAGTCCTTTTCCCTAGTGACTATCACTGGATACAGGACATGTGAGCAATTCCCAAGAGGCAAAGACATGCCCAGGAGCTTCCTGTCAGATGTGCAGAGATGGAAGATGAGAAACCGAGACCAACTGCAACATCACAAAAAGACTCAAGCCACGGCCAGCCCAATACATTGACCACTTATGACCAGAGACTAGGCCACTGTTCCATTTTGCCTTGGTTCCTCTTCTTTCTTGCTGTGACCCATCCCTTTCCCCAGCCCATTAATGCATAGGTCTGTAACCAAGCAATGTTTCAGACTATGTATGATACATTTATGGGGCAACAATGAATGTAGGGAGTTCACCACCGCCAATCATGAGCACCACACCAATTGAGCAAATAATGATTCTTGACTGAATCTGCCTTTGATTCATATAACAGCACAGTGCTCCCCCACCCCTTCCACAGTATAGAAGCCTAGAACCAGGTTGATATGAATATAGATTAATTGTTCTTTAATTAAATCCAAATATTTCTACAATAATCATTAAGAAGCACAAGACATTTCCTTTTAGACACTTCCTTATTCAAACAAGTTAAACCAACACATACATGTTTAGTGCCATAGAACAAAGAACATATAAGACACCACAACATGTAGAGTTTTCAGTTCTGACCTCTAGTCCTCCCTGGTCACTTGTAAAGAGAAACACAGGTCTAGAGAATATTTCATGTGATTGCGTCACTCACAAGAATGCCCCTAATGTAAACACAATCATTGCAGCAGCCAAGAACATGACATGAACATTTTATACGACTGTGTAACAGGTTATCATGTCTGTTCTTGCGAGAGAGGGGCGCCCGCTACCTTTGTAAAAATAATTTGTAGGTGGCTTAACTTAAATACATATAGCATGTTTCTATTGGGCATAAGAATAGACATGTGCAGAGCTCTTTATTTCTGAACTCCCTGCACACATTTCACTTGTAGAAATGTTTGAACACAACAAACTTTTAATAAACTCTTTGCGGCAGTTGAATAAACCCGTTCCTCTGTCTCTATGCAGTAACAACGTCCCCTTCAATTTGGGGCTCCTTGCTCACTCTCTGTAGAGAGAGTGTGCTTTTAAATCAGTTATTTTCCCTTTACCCAAGCCTGGAGACACCTTCTGCACAGCACAGGCCCAGAGATTCAGTTTACCATTGAGACCTCCTCTGCTTTAATGCAGGGTTTAGGGAGAGTTGAGCCATTCGGAATTCTGTTTTTAAATGCCTCCTCCATTTTTGGGGGATTTTTGGGGTTGTCAAACAGGGATATAAGTGATCCAAATTACTTTAAACGGCTATATCCTTATTCACCTTATTCCTAGGGGGAAGCTATGAATTCAAACAGATGCTCACCAGTAGTTTGTTCTGTTGGACGTATGTACTTACTTTAAATCTCTCTGGGTTTGTGCACAGGAAATGTCATTAGGCATCCTGGGTCATATCTCATGGGAAGCAATGGGACAGGAGTATGGCGGTATTCCAAAAACCCTTCTGTCTCTGGTAATGGATGGCCCCCAGCCTCAGTCTTTCTCCTGGTTCTCTAGTTATGGATGGCCCCAGCTTCTGCCTTTCTCCTGGTTCCCACCAGATTTCTCCTTTTGTCTCTAGCCTTGTCTCCATCAGTCAGTCCCCTTTACCCACTCTGCGTCTCTGTTTAAAATCTCTTAACCAGACCCAGAAATATCTAAATTAGAATGTGCCACATATTGTCTCATTATTATAATTGGACGTCAATCACTGTTCCCCCTAACAAGGCCTAGCCCCTTTCCCCGGATTGGTTCTTCGGTCTCCAGGTCCCATTTCAGGGAGTTTGTGTTCCTCCCATCTGATATTGCATTTCTGACCAAGTCAGATATGAATTTAAACATCTTCTATGTGACACTTGCCTCCAATTTACGGATACGTGTCATAAACCATACATTTCTAAATTGGTATGATCATACCAGTTGCAATGACCTGTGTCGGGCATCAGCACGTGGTTTCCTGTGGGACTTGCAAATTGCTGGCTGCATTACCACTGTTTGTTACCTTGATTATTTATTTATTGTTATTTATCTGTTTCTCCTCTGCTTCGCACTTTCCACCTCTCCCATGCACTTTTCCCCTCCCCCTCTCTCATGCACTTGCGCGTTCTCAATGTCACTGGGCCTAGTAAGATCGCTGTTTTGTTCTCCCCTGTTTCCCTCCCTTGCCGGGCTCTGAAACACTTGTGTACGAGCGCGATAGAAATAAAATATCAATCAATCAATCAATGGCAGAATATTGCGACTTCTATGGAGAAAATGAATGTTACAATCATGAGAATTCTGTGACAGGTATTTAATTCCATAGGCTACCATATTCCAGACTCTACAATCCATAACATTTTCTGGATGCTACAATCACATGTTGGCTTATTACTCTGGTTCCAATGTCGAAGTTCGATGGGATTTTCATCAACCAATAGTGTTTTTGATGTGTTTTCCATACAAATCTAAACTGTCTTTGCATGCAGTACGGTTCCCCAGTTCACGAGCAGTATATGTATGCTTTTTCCACTCAATCAATAACCCTTTCTATTCCAAAAACCAGTATGTAGGCCTGACCATCTAGCTTTGGTTGACCTAGTCTTCAATAAAAATACGTAACATTCTTTCAAGGCTAAGACCTGAATGCATGTTTTCTTATCTCTTGAGCAGATGGGGTGTAACTCCACCCACTGGAATCACGTGGCATCCTCTTGTGCACATCAAACTATCAATCAGCCCAGAACCACACCACAAACTTAATTCAATTTTGAGTATTTATTGAAAGTTCAGAATCCATGGGCAGGATCTTTGTTTACTTTGTGGCCATCTATCCACTCCCATAAACCTCCTCGCAGGCCCGTCCCACTTCCTGGCTCTGCCGGGCTTCAAAGAGTTGACTAAATGGAGAGGTGAAGGAGTGCTTGACGTTTTAATCTGATGGAGGAGGTTTTCTTGTGTGTCCAAGCACATCTTTTAGTCAGTTCTTTCATGAACATAAAACAAATAGTGTTTTTGAAATGTTTCATGTTTGAAATTAGGCCAGATTTACATCTCGCATTAAATACAATACATTTGATTTCCTTCATGCTGCTTATGTCAATATTTCCCAGCAGATCAACAGAGTCACTCCTTCATTAAATGGGCTTTTAAATAACTTCTGGTAATAGGGTTTCATCTTTTAAATGCTGTTTGTTCCATCCAAGCTGCAAAATGCACAGACTTTCTTCATGGTATCTCTCTGTTTTAGTAAAGCTGCACTTTGGGGCACCCGTCACATGCATTCGGCCTTGTCATTCATACATAGGGCACAATTAATACTTGTATTTGTCTGTAGACCATATTGTAATGTGTTTCAGTTGAAAGTTAAATACTGGCTTTTTTGTCTGACAGCCCACAGTGTGCTTCCCATATTCCTGCATCTTTGCTGATAACTTATCCAGTTGCAGTGCATTTTTATGCTGGGCCTGAAAATACCCCACAACTATAACTCCCATCAGCAATAGCGAGCATAGCCAATGATGCAGGGTCATTGGAATCATAGTTGAAAACATATTGAGAGACGCAGATTGCAGACCTCTGATGTTTTGGACTACGACTCCCATCAAGGCTAGCCAGCATAGTCAATAGTACAGAATTATGGGAGCCATAGACAAAGATATCTTGAGATGCAGATCACCAGTGCACTTCGGACTCCTATATTCAGGTCCCGATAGCAATCTCTGTGTATATTTCCTAATCTTATGTTGCAATAAAGGCTGATGAAGAAACCCCAGTATAAAGAAAATCTTATATATTAGCAAAGAGGATCGGGAGCTGGACCTTAAGGCTATATAGATATTGGCAATTTATCGCAAATGCCTTGTTGCATTTTGCTCATCAAAGTGACATTTTAAGACGTTTCATTTGTATTGTGTTTTTATGAGGCTGGCAGCACATTGCTGTTTTGTTACACTGCATATACAAGCCCCTCCTCCCCGCCCGCCAACCCCTTTGTTAGCTGGCTATGCATTTACCTGTCCAGCACTCATGATTAATAAGGTGCATGTTCAAAGACAGCATTGAATGCCACCAGCTAAGTACCAATCTATGCCCCCTGCACCATCACTGTGGAGGGGACTGAGAATCTGCCAGTCTGTGCGGGCATGATCATGTCTCGGGCAGCATTGTTATACGTTTAATGTGAACAAATGCTTAATGCGTCAACTTGTGCCAAAGCATAAATCCCTTACCCAGAAACTCTGCACATTAGTTGTTTCCTACGTCATAAACATAACTGGAAAGTTCCATCGTTTTTGGTGGACAAACCTGCAAATTATTCAAAGTAAGCACTTTTTATACTTTCTAAAACATTTAAAGTGAAAAAGGCTTAATGTTTCTTAATGGGACAAATTGTGCCAAATTTTAAATCAATTACCGAGAAACCCTGCTCACTACATATTTCCTACTTAATAAATATAACTGAAAAGTCTAATGGATTTTGGTGGCATGGCCTTCGAATTATGCAGAATGCACTCTTTTTTTTAGAGCACTTAATGTTGCTTAATGTGCCAAACTGAGTCGCATCATAAATCTTTAACCCTGAAACTTTGTACAGGACATTTCCTATACCTTAAATAAAACTGTAAAGTGGCATGGTGCAGCGTTTCTGAATAAATGATGTATGTTTCGGTGCAATTTGGCACATTAAGCAACACAGAGTTTTTCACATTAAACATTTAAGAATGTCCCTTGTTTTGGGTGCAGAAGTACGAGTCTGACAAAGTGGTGGCATGTTTGTTGGCTAATATCTTTATTTATATTAAAAAAAGCAAAAGTAGAGGAAACACATAGCCTGCCCCATCTATTTGAGGGGTTTCCCTACCTCAACTAAAATACTAAGGACTCTGTCAGGATGTCCAGAAAAATTAAATGTCCACCACCCTGTGTCCAAACCTATTTCTGCCCCTTACACTCTAGACCAAGGTTGTCCAACATACGGCCTGCGGATGCGGCCCTCCAAGCCGTTTCATGTGGCCCGCGAGGCACAAGTCAAGAGTAAAGAAAAAAAAAAGATATGCCTGCGTGCAATTTTAACTTTCTTTGGTGACCCCATGTATTTATGGGTATGGGGTCACCAGAGAAAGTTACAGTCTTCCGCCATGACGTGGTTAATTTAACCGGGTTGTGGCTGAGGACTGTAATGCCACGACACGACCCGATGAATTTATTTATTTATGCAATGTTTGTCGGAAACAGGAATCCGACAAACATTGCATAAATAAATAAATTAACTGGGTCGTGGCGTTACAGTCCTCAGCCACAACCTGGTTAATTTATTTATTTATGCAATGTTTGTCGGAAACAGGTATCTGACAAACATTGCATAGATAAAGTAACCTGGTCGTGGCTGGGATGCTCAGAGGGAACTGCAGATGTGATGTGGACCAAGTTTGAGGTGCAGCCAGTTATTGCCCAGGACTGCAATGGAATATTTTTTACGAAGTTGGCTCTTATCAAGTTGGTTTAAAAAGAAATTTAATAAAAAAGACTTGGAGGCAATTAGAAAGATAAGGCTAGCCATTGCGGGTGGTCTGAATGCAAATGGTTGCCCACAAGGCTCTGGAGAGGTGCGAAAAAAACAGCTGAAGTAAACCGCGGGTGTGAAACGGTCCTAGATTTGGGAGACCCACATATTTTCACCCATATTCCGGGGTGAGAGATCCAATGAAGGTGCTGGAGGGGGGGGCGTGTTGTTAAAAGGAGTAAAGGTAAAAATAAATATATATATGTATATATATCTCTCAATACCAAAGAGGTCTCTAAGCGGGACCCTGGGATTCGAACCTGCGTTGCTCTGCGCCATCTTGCTTCAAAGACAAGCTGTTGCCACTGAGCTATACTACCTGTTAATTGGTTATTATGCTGAGAGAGCGGGTAGGGGGGAGACAGGTATACCTTGTCCAGGGGCAGTCATGTAGGAAACTGCAAGGTAAACCAAAAAAAGGGCAGAAAGAAAAGCAATAGCGGGAAGGGCAGGGAAAAGCAGAAAGGAATTTTCAGGTGCATCGGCTGCAGAGAAAAAATAGGGCTGAAGTTAAAAGTACATTGTTAATTGTTGATGATAAGGGGCGGGTGGGAAAGGGGTTTGTTTCACAGCATCACGGAGCACGTCTAATACCAGGGCAAGAGGTAAAAACATATGGAAGGCAAACCTACCTTAAATAAAACTGCCTTTCATCAAATGTAGGAGTGTGGCTGGTAAAGTTGTGCCCCCCTTCCTTCCAAAGTAAGGATACTGGGATGTGCAAGCAGACCAACCCAAAGCCAACTGCAAGGCAATAGGAAAGAGGACAAACTGGAAGGCCTTCACATCACATTAAAAGACCCGATATTCAATATTCCTACAACAGGAAGTCTTGAGCTGTAGTGCTCCTTGGTGACAGAAAGAAAAAGTAAAGCGTGCGACTAGGTTGGTTGCACACAGAGCCCCTGGTCTTGTGGCAGAATTTATTTTGCTACAGTCAAGGGGGCCAGCGCCGAGCAGCTCAGGTCCACAGCATTCACTGGAGGGGTGAAGTGCGCAGGCCCCTAACCCCAGACTTGTGCACCCCATGATACCAGGTGACCGTGTTGTTCTTGAAGCTGCCCTTAAATGGGGTGACCTGTCCACTCAGGAGGGCCATGGGCCTGTGTGGGGGAGACAGGCCAGTGGGCAGACTGCAACAGGCCTGCTCGAGCCATCCTGCTATCCAACTGGGCCTGCTGGCTGGCGGCCAGGCCCGAATTTATACAAATCTCGGGCCAAGCAGGGCCTGATGGGAGAAAGGAACTGTGTTACAATGTGCTCTTCTGCTGGGCTCTGCCTGCCGGAGCTTCCCCCTACATGCAGGACAGGAAGCTCTGCAGACGCTCAGAGCATCTGGAGGTTTGGGGGGCTGGGTCAGGGCCTGCCTTCTCACTCTCGCTTAGCTGGGCTTCCAGAACAGGCCCAACCACTGCCCTCCTGCTTGCAACTCATGCTTACCTGGCAGGGGAAAATCTGTGATCACAGAGGCAGATCTCCCAGGGTGAGGCTCACTCACTGCACATCGGATTTGCTGACCCCTGCTATGTACCGAAATGCGGGATACTCAACTGCATTATTTATGGTAGTGGGGGACTGCGTTCGCGCTTTCCCCTGATTTATTGGTAAAAGAAAAGGTAAAGTGTGCACAAGGCCTGCTAGGTTGGTTGTATACAGAGCCCCTGGTCTTTTGGCAGAGATTCCGAGTGCACTGCCAGTGTGTGCCCCTGCGCTCCACTACCAATGCATACCCACGTGCTTCACCTCCAATGCACACCCAAGCGCTGCACTGCAGGCACACCCAAACGGACTTGTATATCACATGCCAAACACTGCATCGCTACGGACATTGTTATATATTCATGGAACAATACTATGAGTGAGACTATTTTTAATCGTGCCATACAGTATGGCCCAATGTTGTGCCTATATTAAACTGCTGCATGCTTTAAGATTGTGCTCACATTGTGTTTCTTCAATTAGGTTCACCTTTGGGTGATCGCTTTTCCACATTTTATCTGTTGAATTGAATTATGCTTCTTTCATTACCACAGAAGTAATGAATGTGTATTACAGAGGTAAGCTGCCATATGTATTGGGCACACTGCACATGCTCAGGCAGCATCAATCATGCTTTGTACTGGACAATGCTGGCCTAAATTGGGAACAGTCAGCATAGACATGTTGCTACAGAGGCATATTTTGGGTACAACCAGCATGACTATGGGGGTCATTATGAGTTGTGCGGTAAGGGGTTACCGGCACCGGTAAGGAGACCAGTGCCGGTAATCCCTTACCGCACAATTCCGAGGTCCCTTAGCGGGAACCGTAAAGGACGTGTGGTCTGATGACACGTCCCTTACAGGTCTCGCTAAGGGACCAGGGCGCTAATAACGGGCCTGCTATTCACAAGCCCGTTATTAGCGCCCTCCCCATTCCCATTGAGCCCTGTTCAATGGGGACTTACCGGTCCAGGGTCGGAATGCACTGTTAAGTCCCCATTGAACAAGACCGGTGCCGGACCCGGTATTGGAGGCAGCCATGGCGCAAATAGTGCCATGGCTACCACCAATCTCGGAATGAGGCCCTATGTGTTACATCAGTGACAGTGCTGCCTTACACTGTGGACACATTGATCATTAAAATGTGTTGTGTTGTAAAATGTTCTTGTCTGCTGTTAGTGACATGGAATTTTCATATTGTCCTTTAGAACGGATTGTAAACCTATGGCTTTTTGGTCCCTTTTCTGCTGTAAAATGCACCATTTCAACCCCATATTTGAAAAAGAATTCTTGCAGGGGAAACCCCCCAAACACTCCCTAGATTCTAATAACTCCCTCGCAATGCTCGGTCACCCCCACTATTTCAGAAAAATATGAACACATACACACTGAAAGTAATCACAAGCAACTAACCTTTGATCACTACCTTGATACCAAAAACTATCTGTGGGACTGCATGACTATCACTGCCTGTGATGATATTGTGTCAAAAGTCACACAATATTGCTTTTTAGTATTCTGCTTTGGGTGAGGTTGTTGACTTTTGGCTTGCTTGCCCACTGGGTGACAAAAGGTGAATGCTTCGGCCCCATATTCAAAAAGGTTGGACAAGCCTGCTCTAGACTAATGAAGGAAAAACGGGCTGTCTTCTTGATCCAGAAGAAGGCTCCCATCGTTCTTGATACAGATTCAAAATGTTCCATTCTTGATGAAAAAAACAAGTTTATTTTTAAGTTAAGAGTTCTTGACTTGGGATGCTCCTCCACATACAAAACACAAAAGGATGTAACGGGCAATTGTCTCCCCTTTTCCAAGTCTCTATATATTACAAGGACAAACAAAGTTCCCCATTGTCATGGGGGACAGGGGGAAAGTAACTTCCCCTCTTCTTTAAACAATGTAACATCAAGTCTGGTTTGTTGTACTGCCAGACTTGACTGTAGGTCTTCTTATGACAAAACAAAGTTTCAAATCTCAGGGGAGTGTCCCTTCCCCTATTCTTTTCTCCAGTTCGCAAAACATAATCTTCTATTTCACTATCATGCCAGACTTCACTATAGTTCTTAGAATTCCAGAAAATGTCTCTTTTTGCATCGGATCCTCGACCCCTTGTTATAGCTTCTTGCACCTCTCTCTATCCCATGTGGCTCTCGGATGCCTCTGCGATGTCTCAGGACCTCCCTGATTTGTTCTGCAGCTCGTTGGTCTATTGTGTGGGTCCTAGACTCCTTTTAATTATATTGGGGTCTCTCCAACTTGCTATGGGCCCCTGCTCCGTGACTGTGTGCTTCTTCAAAACATGTGTGTGCCTTTCACCCCTGTGATTGCTTTTGATGGTTTTGTCCGCCTTCATATGGGTCTCAGACAATGATGTGCTGTTCTGGTGGGCTTCTCCGACTCCATTTGGGTGCCAGATCCTGGTGTGTTGCTTTTGCAGGCCCTCTGCCCCTGCTTCACTCAATGGCCAATTGAACGGACCTGGTGTACTCTCCTGCCAGGTACTGTTCCATATAGGATGTTTTGTAAAGGTCGTTCTAGTTTTTACATTTATTTTGCTATCCCTTTTTGCCTCTTAGGATATTGGTACATGTCTCTAATCTCTTGGGCTCCTCGTGTCCTACCAGCTGGCGTGACCCTTTCCCTACCTTTGTGAAATGTTGTCACGGTCCAGGTCTGTATTGGGAGTAGCGTGCTGTTTCCACGTTTGGCGTCCTGCCATTGGTGCTACGCAGCAGTAGGCTCTATCTCGCATCCTCGGCTGTGTGCCTTCTCCTTGCTTTGGTTGGGTTGGGTTCCCCTTTCCCCATCACTGGACAGGTCCCTGCTCTGGACCTATTGGAGACATTCAGCCCTCCTCTGTAGTGTTCTGTTCTGTTCTTTTCTCTTCAGATCTCTTGCCACAGAAGCAGCATCTGGTTCCTCGCTCCTCTAGGGATGGCTTTACAAGGTACCAGGGGCATTGCTAGGGGGGGCTAAGGGGGCTATAGCCACTGATGTTTTGGTTGTAGACCTGGATAGAATCTCAGGAGCTACAGCCAAAAGACTAGCTAGCCCCCAGTCCCAACAGTTCCGACATCAGCGTAGCCCCGGGTCTTTTCCAGACCTAGCAACTCCCCTGCAAGGTACACAGTCCTTCCTTGCTTTTTATTGCTGGTGATGTCTCCAGTAGACTGTACCGCGTATGTTGGTTCAGTGGTGGGCTTTGGCCTCCTTGCCTGATCTTTTGTCTCAGTGATTGTACGCTCTCCACCTGGGTAAGCCTCACTCTTCCTCGTCCCAGTATGTTCTGTGTGAATGAAGTGTTCTGCTCTACAGAGATACATAGGGGACCACAGGGGACTGAGTGGGGTGAAAGGAGGTAGGGTACAGAACGGGAGGAGGTGAATACCGTGTTCTCCCAAGGTGATTGTCACTGGTCCCATGGAGGGCTTCCCTCCCCATGAGATCCACCCACTGAGTAAAACTCCCAGGGGAACTATCGGGTGGTGGCCACACTTCCCTGGCCTCATTGGTAGGGGCTTCCACCATGGGAGAAGTGACAATACCGTGGGATTTGTCACAAACCAGAGTATTGGACTCAGTATCCTTGTCGGTGGAACGCATAATTGAATTAGCTACTTGATTGGCTGGCAAGGATCTCTGCATTCCTATGCACCGAGCAGGAATGTGCATGTGCAAGAGGTATTCGCAGATCTCCAAAGGAGAGGTTCATAAGCATCGCTCACTCATCTCATTAGATTTCCGGTTTCTCTGTCTACCTGTGAGAAAGTAACCTAGGATGAAGGTGAATGCAGCCTGCCCATGTACACACATAGGCCCGCTTCCTTTCAGGATTTTGTCTGCAATGTGTTGTGAAGAGGACACATTGCAACACATCACACTCTTTCTTAATCACAGTCCAAGACCAGTTTTTAAGTTTCGTATCCTGGATGTGTCCGAGTCGCCAGTAGATGAAAAACAAACATGGACTAAATCAATAGATTTGGCTCTTGTGTGGTGAACAAATATATATATATTTTTTTTAAGCACACAGTCACACTTAAGCAGAAGGGCATATGTCCAGGATAAAGCAAATGGAGTGTGGAGGGATGGCACTGGAGTGGTGAATTAATGAATGCAAATGTGATGATTGAGTGAAAGCAAGAGAGGATATGAGAATGAAGATTGTGGGGCTTAATGAATGGTGAAAGGAATGATGGTGAAGAGATGCATTATAGAGTTTGAGTATTGAAAAATTAATTGAAGAGGGAGACCTAGGCATGGTCCTCGTTGCACTGGTCCCGCCCTCATCTCAACGCCACAGAAATGAGAGGTGTACATCATTACTGACTCCCTACTCCCCATCATCGACGTATTGCAGATGTGAGAAATGTTATTCACTCAGAGAGCCATTTAGACCCTATGCCGGTGACGTCATTGAATAGATATTTGCAATCGATGGAGCAAGTCGACTGACTGAAACCACAAAGAAAGCTGATGATGTCATGACTAAGACTACGACGTAGATGCGTTAGACATGAAGCACGCACGCATTCCTGCATGAAGTTACGCAGACACTTAGACGGCACTGCTCTTAGACACGAAAAACATGCTTATGACTCATTCAGCTAGAGGACGAACACACCATGCAATAACCACAAGTTGCACAAGAATACATATGAACTGCTTGCTGAAGATTAGATGCAACTAACATGAATGGCCATGTAAATAAAGATGCAAGCCACAGCCACATTGAAATGAAGGGAAGACGCTGGAATGGATCAAGAATACAGAGAGAGGCCCGACATGCTGATTTTGCTCGGACGCGCAAACCAGGCTGTCTGTGCAGCCATTGTGCACAGCCTTGCCAAGGACACCGAGGGAGAGACATTTTCAAATTAACAGAGGAGCTAGGGCACCTGCAAGAGTAAAAGCTGAAAATCCTCATAAATGTAAGTAGGAAAATTAAGTTTGCCGTCCCTACACACGACACTCAAAGCCTGCAGGAGAGAGCCTATTCATTAAAGCCAGACAGAGGCCATCATTCCCTTCCAACTGAAGGCAAGATGATACAAAGGTAAAACTAGGTTTAACGCTAATAGTTCTGTCTCAAGGCTAGAGGATTGGAGATGGTAACCATATTGGTACAAGCAGCACCTCTGTGGCTGTTCCCACCACCCTGAAATGTTGCTCGTGGGCTGGTACCCTTCAAAAGCACCCAGCCTGAGAAGACCCTTGTGGAACAATCGCTATCCACCTTCCACACTAGCTCACACTTTGTTGCGAGGCCCAATCACAGTGCGTTAACCTGACATACCTGTAATTGCAACATTTAGGAGGTGGTCACAGGAGGAGCCACCAGATATGGTCTATTTAATCGGGATATTAACCCTGTATGTAGTATATATGTAGTTTACCTCATTAACCAATCCCGTGTTCCATTAGGTTTTTAGCAGTGCAACTTGTATTTTGTGACATCACAGAGCCTCAAAAGACTGACAAGCCTGAGAACGACAAGCAAGTATTGGACAATTGTTTATTGTCAATTAACTTGATCCCTCGACCGAAAGCTTTCAATAAACAGTGATATTTTTCACATTGCTGGACTGTACGTGTTTGGAGCGGGGGACTTCCTCGGCCCAGTTCCTCCTGCTTGTAATTAGGGAGATTAACAAATCCCTCACCTGATTTTTGATAGTGCGAGTATGGATGGACAGAAAAATACATGTGGTATGTAATAAATGGATAAATGTCATTGATGATGTAATACATGATGCTGTAAGTGACATCATATGTTATATCATTTGTGATGCCATCAAGGGAAGAGCAGTGGGGCGGAGGAGGAAGCTCTGATTTTAAGGTGGCGTAAGCTTCCAATACTTGCTGAATTTCAAGGTTTTTGCTTTGTTGCATTAAGCCGTCATCTTAACGTCATTTAAACAAAAGCTGGTGTTATTAATTTAACAAAAAGCATTTATTGTGTAACCCATATATGGCAGGAATTAGGTATGCCCGGAGAATTACTGATTTTCAACCAATACGAGTACCAAACAACATTTTAATATGTTGTGTTATAAACACATTGCGGGTAATGCGTGCTATAATTTTCCATGCCATCTTGGATTTCTTGTGACATTTACAAATCCCTTACCATTTGGGATTATGGTTCATCAGATATCCCAGAGAAGATGACATTAAGCACCTTGGTGTAGAGCACTCTATAAATAAATAAATTAATCAATAAATCAATGAAATGATTGCAACAACTTGATAGCAATATGTGTCAATGTATCCTTTGTCAATGTGTATGCACAAACCATCATAAACTACACAGGTTTACCTCTGAAATTGACCCCACGCATGCAGTTTCTCTCCTCCCAGTATTTTGTTAAAAAGAACTTTATTTAGCTGGCAATGACATCAGGATTGCTATTAACTATCAACAGCTAATTCTGTGTTCCTAGTCATGTGTAACCTTGTGTTTTGTTTTCGAGTCCCATCCCGCGGGACACCAGCGATAGCACGTAATTAAGCAAATTATTTATCACTTGGTCACAGCAGGGTGGTCACTTGGAAGTCAAAACATGTACCTAATTCCTGCAAGACGGTTAGCTTCAAATGCCACAATCGGCTACTCGGGTAATTGGACCTTGATAAAGCACCAATAAAGTAGGCCAGGTTACAATAAGGATGTTTGCGTGCAGTCACATGCAAGCAGCTAGCGTTTGCAAAGGCATGTGCTTAAGGCACCAAAAGGGAACAAAGAAATGTCCTCTGTAAATGGGTTTTACGGCTTTTCTTCGCTACAGGCAGGTGCTGCCTTCTCTATTTGAAGCCAACCTGGGGTGAAGCTGGCATGCATTCAATGTTCAATGTTACCTGTAATCTTCCTCCTATGTAGGACACGGCACTGTGTCCTTTCAAGGCAGGGGTCTGCAAGCTGCAGCTCTCCCGATGCTTTGCACTTCGATTCCCAGGATCCCTCACCATTGACTATGCCGGCTAGGGCTGATGGTACGTGTAGTGCAAACATCGGGAGAACCAAGGGGTACAGGCCCCTGCTTTAAGACAAGCTCTTGCCAATTAAGCCCTGCTATTGTTTGATTTGGTGAGTTTGGCCTCTAAAAGTACTTCTTCCCCTCCAAAAGAAGATTTTAGCCTTCAAAAAGTATATTTAGTCAAATCCTCCCACCCCTCCTCTCCCCCCCATGCACCAAAGTGGAAAAACGGGCGACCTCTGAAAATCCCAGGCAGACCACTGATGTTGCAGTACTATAGTACTATATAACAAATTCATTGAATGGATTGTTTCCAGTTTCAAAAAATGACAAATAAATATTTCATTTATACAAATTAAGCTTATCCAAATACTGCAATTACTCAGTGTTTGGGACTTAGAAAGCAATTGGCAAGAATGTGCAATGAAATGAAACAGTACATATATTATACATGACTGGTTTCTGCACACTCCTGTGCACCTGTGAAAAGGACTCCGCTACCTTTATTGTGACAATACCTGCTCTCAACTACACGCACGCACAATAAACTATCTAAAGAAATCAGAACCCAGCGGCCATATTTCTTAGGACAATGCGCCCCAGCTTCATAAATCTAATTCACCTGCTTTCATCTGTGCATGCCCCCAGGCCCTGCAGCAATCCCCTGGACTCGCACAAAAAGGGGGAGTTGCTCAACCAGGACTAACACAATAGTAAATTTCAAGCCCTGTGATGAATGGATCCACACAACCATGAATTGCTGGGCCTCCCAAAACACCACAAAAATAACCTTTGATTTATGGCACACTTCCAAAGGGGCATTTTAAGGTGCTATAAAGCATACACAAAAATATTATCCAATGCGTTATATTGTGTTGGCAAATAAGCACAACGCGGACAAAGAAACGGATTCGGAGCTGCAAATCCGACAATGAAAGAGATCATTAAAGAGTTTTTGCACAATCGCACAAGATGCAGATTCTGCTGCCCTTTACTGCTTTCACTGAAAATACCATGTAAAGGGCCTCATCGTGAGTTGTGCGGTATCCCTTAAATGCGGCGGTAACGTTATTAGCGCAACATATAAGGGATGGCCGTATCACAAGTTGGGAGCTAAATGGGCTGTTTGAACTCCAGTTTTTTTTCTGGAGGTTTAAATCCCATTTAGTGCCTGGTTTCAGCGTTATTAGCGCACAGTATTTGCGACGAAAATTCTTTTAATTTAGATTTATAGTTCTTTCCCCTGTATTTCATGTATATAGGTGATCCTGCAGAGGACCAGTCACCAATATTAGGGCTAGGATACAAAGGATGTCTGCACTATAAGTAAAGGTAGGCATCGATTATGATGTTGAATTGATTTAAAACTTAAATGTTGAAGACAATTAGGTCAGTTGCAATAATAAAGTACAGACAGAGCATGGAAGGTATACATTGAAGCACTTTGCTTTTATTGCAGACGCTGATGAATAGAGGAGTGGTGTTCCATTTATATTCCACTCCTGTCCTGATGAAGGCCGGAGCAGTAGTTATCCTTATCCAATGGCTAACGAGAACCGGCTGAAACACTTGTCAACAGATACATGAAGAAATATACACACATTGTCATTAGCTGTGTGTGTTTACAAGAGTTGAAAACATGTTGGTAGTCTGTTTCCCCGGCATTGATATCGGGTTACAGTACACCTTATGTGGATGTGCTAGTGAATGATTATTAGGGTATGCAGGTATTCATGTAATTGATGAGGGGTGTCTTTATTTATTTATTTATTGCTGCAAATTTACATTATGAATTGCGAATTTGCTGTAAATTGAAAAAAGAAATATTGTATATTTCTTTTCAAATTTGGAAGTGTGTTACCGCAATTGATGTGTGGTGGAGCTCTATCTGGTACTATAGGTCCTGATCAATGCTCGATTTATAAATGTTTTGGTGACCTGGATGATCAAGATTTCACCAGGTACCCTTGTGAAGAATATAAAAGGTTACCAGCAGGTAGGCACTAGTAAGGAACACAGGCACAAGGTCTATAGGTTAAAAGCTTTTGTAAAAGAGAAATCATCAAGGGATTTCCAAAACCAAAGTTGGCTGACTTTTGATCGGAGATGGGTAAGGAACGTGCTTGTCCCATAGACGGCTCCTGCAGAACCCACAGTCCTGCTAATCCCACTCTTCCTCTTCCGCCAGCCGACAATCAAGAATCTGTAAGGAAGCAGATCGGAAAAGCCTGGAGAGGTAGTACTTGAGCACTTTCTTAACATACCCAAAGCCCAAACTCCAATAAGTAAGATGAATTAAGCCTTGAAGCTGGTCCTAGTTTCAACCTGGGGCCAATGTGGGATTTCAGATCCAGAGTGATGCGACTCTCGGTTTCATTCTGAGGGGAAGCCTTGCTGCCTTGCTCTGCCGGATCTGCAAATGGTGGAGGAGAGACGTGGCAAAGCCAAGGTAAGGGCTTCTGCCGTAGTTGATTCTCGAGAGGGCCAAAGTATTACTGTAACCTGGAAGGATAGAAAGCATTTGACCCGGCGCAGCGGAAAATTGAACATCTGGGCAAATGTGAGGACATGTCGGGCAAGGGAGAAAGCGGTCAAAAATGGCCCATGGGTTCCCAGCCGGAGGTTACCAAGAGGGACGCAGCAAAGGGTGGCAGCAAGAAGGATGAGAGGATGGGCTAGCAGATCCCATATAGATGATTTCAGTTTTCCATAATTCAGACAGAAGTTGTCAGCAGGTATACAGCTTAGGACACAGAAGACGCCGGGTGCAATATAACTGGAAGTTAGGGTGAGGCCCCCTGTTTACTTTGACGGCAATCTACATGTCATCCACATAGTTATTATGAATGAAGGGTTGCGGGCCAACATCACCATCAGCTATTTGGTAGATTAAGAAATTTGAATGTCTTGTCTACAAAAGGGTAGGGCTAAGGGTGATTGTAAGCAGTCCGACATGAACCTATTCTGCCAAACTCAACACCACACACATGTTCAGGATGCTCCAAGTTCCACAAACCTCACAGACTTATATAATCTCTGGTGTTAAGTTCAGGTTAAGTAAATGTATGTAAACTTTAGGATCAAACGATCAAAGTCTTTTTTCAACGACAACATTTTTTAATGAAAGAAAGTGTAGTTTACAAGGTCAGTTGGTCTAAGAGAAAATGAGAATGTAACTGTTTCTTTTCAGCAAAAAACATGAATGCATCAAAGAATTTCTGTGGATCATAGCACCAGTCACATGTGGAGTACCACAGGGATCCTGTGTCTCTCCAACTATGTATAATATATTCACTAAGCCTCTCTTCAATATACTTGATAGTCTGGGTGTCTCATATACCAACTATGCTGATGACACCCAGATTCTCATCCATATCCACGGAGACCACGACACAGATGTAGCCCTGATCAATACAATCTACCTAATCATACACACCTGGATGGCCACCCATGGCCTGTGCCTCAATGATGATAAGACTGAGCTCTTAATCATTGGGTCAACTAACAGACTAAACAAACTCTCTCCCCAATATAACTCCTTCATCATTGATGGAATAAACATCAAAGTCTTCAAGGAGGTAAAAACCCTAGGTTTTTATCTGGACTGGGCACTAAACCTCAATAAACAAGTTAACGGCACAGCCTCCGCCACCATCTATCTGTGCAAATTGATTCACACATGCAAACCATTCCTTTCCACGGAAAGCTGCATCTCGATTGCACATGCCCTCATCCTGTCAAAGCTTGACTATTGCAACGCCCTCTATCTGAGTACCGGCAAACATAACATCAGTAGACTGCAAATACTCCATAATAACACCCTGAGAACCGCCTTAGGCATCCTGAAAACTTATCATATCTACCACGCCAGATGCTCCACCAATTGGCCATAAAAGATAGAATAAAGCTTAAATCACAAAACCTCACTTTCAAATGTCTCGCTAACAAGGCTCCTCAATACCTTGTGGATAGATTCCCTAGACGTACCTCAGAACGCCCCATCAGAAAGGCGCAAACCAACAGTCTTCAAATCCCTAACTGTAAACTTAAAGAAGCCGGAGGGACCGGTTTTCCAGTCATGGCTGCCCAATTATGGAACTCTACCCCTGACTCCGTAAGAGCTATACCATCCTTTCATACCTTTAAGAAATTGCTAAACTATGGCTGCACTCCCTCAACCACTGAAACAAGACACTCTCACAAGATTGTGTACACCATACCTGTACACTGTAACTGTCATATTTTGTCTGTATCTGCACCTTAAGAAACTGTAAATAATGTATACTAAGAAACTGTATATAACATATAACTGATGTAAAATGACTTTTTTCAAATGCCTGTAACCTATGCATTTTGTACTGCACCCAGATACCTGAGGGTTTGGAGCACCATATAAATGAATAAACAACATCACCCAACCTGTGCTGGTACTCATTTATCGACCTCAAAAGGATGAAAGGCTGAGTTGAGGTGTTTAAGAACAGACTGAATCAGTGACTCGCCCCCCCGAAGTGTGCCTGAAATAAACCTGTAATGAGACTAGCAATTATTGTTTAGAATTCCAGGAAGACACATTGTTTGGTATTCCTATTCTTTCTTATTTAGGGTAACAGCTGAAAGTGTTAAACTTGTGGACCCCTGTTTTTTTTTTTTTTTTTTAAGATGCCTGAACAAGAAAGCCAGCCATTCCAGAAGCAAACAGCCACATGCATGGATGTCATTTGGGGGTCGTGGAGGGACGTAAACATTTGCCACAAATATGCGGGAGATACCGAGCATAGCAAGGGAGCCTAAACTAACTAACCGGTGTCCGGGGGCTTCCACCCCTACAAGAACATTTTTAAAATAATGGGTTAAAATGGTGCAATATACAGCACAGTTTCTGTGAAAAACTGGGTAAAAAGCCAGGCAGTTTGCAATCGGTTTTGTAGGGTACTCCCAAATAAATGCAATGGATGCAAGTTACCAACAGTGCACAGGAGAATTTCCCAATTTCCCAATGCATATTAATGATGCCTTCGCCCACAATATATGCTAGTATAAAAAAACATTTTCATGCTGGGTGTGTCCATACATGTCCATGCTGGGTGCACCTACATATGCCAGCATTCACATATATGAACATACTCCTGTGTGCTTTATGCATAATGCCAGTAATGATACTATAAGTGAAGATGTCTAGACTGGCTCTGCTGATATATGCCAGTGCCCGCATGTAATAGCATACTCCTGTTGGCTTTGCTATTAAAAATGCCATGCCTGAATAAGAAAACATGTCCGACACGTATTGTATTGCATTTGGTTATTTATATAGCGCTCTTTCCCCACTAGTGTAGCCTCAATGCACTTTCTCCTTGGTTGGAATGCCCTTGGTTAACGTAGTCGATGTGGTTGGAAATTCTATGGAGTTTAGTTTAGGAGATGCATGTGTGCATGTTGCCACTCTAGGACTTTGGTGGCTGGCAAGGCTCGACTAAGCAGCCCAAGAGAGGTCAGACACATGGGGGGTGCTGTTGAGGGTTAGAGATAGATTGCTATTGGTGAGAGAGTCCATATGAGGCCAGCTATACCGGGTTCCTTCCGGGTCGGTGGTCGCTGTATGCTAGTGGCAGAGGTGTTGAGGTACATCAGGTGTTTCAGTCTGGACGCCTGTGTGAGAAACTAGACCGGATATGCTTAGCCATAGCTGTAGTTTATCATGCATGGATGCTTGGCCGTGCCTGCGGCCTGTGTCCACACTAATGGTGTGAGATATACGTGCAATTGGCTACGAGATTGCTCGGCTGGGGCAATAGTTGTCCAGTTCTAGAATGTGGGTCCTATACCAATGGGCCTAGGTTTCATACTGTAGCAGATATCCGCATATATTAAACAAAGATGGAGGCTAAACATAGAATTAAGAATCCTATATAGTTGGAGAGAGGCCTATGTTTCACCGTGCAGTAGGTTTAAGCACATGGTAAACAAAGATGGAGGCTACGCCTAGATTTAAGAATATATAACACTTATGTTTGCTTTATCATAAATGGGCAGTAAAAATAGTCATGCCACAGTAAGAAAAGGCTAGACTGGTGGCACTAAAATGCCAATCTAGCCATAGCTAACACTTATCATGCTTGCTTTATCATAGATGCTCCTTTCCTGGCTCACCCCCACCCAAATCAGTGTCCCAAGCCGGATCAAACCCAACACAAGCATACGCACATTCAATCACTCATCCAAAACACACATTCACACAGCATTTGCTTGCTTATTCACATGTGCAACCACACTCTACACACTTGCTCATTCACACACGCACACAACCACCATACAACCACCCCTACACACATCATACACTCACTCATTTGCACATGCATACATACACACAAAAGAACACAATGTATACATACAAAATTGTATATCTACTTTATCAACTCCCTCATGATGTTGCTCCTGCTGGGACGCTGCCTCCTGTGACAAGGGCCCTCCGGCTCCCTTGCACAAGAACAGAAACTAGGAAGCACAGAGCACTTCCTGGCCCCTGCACATGCACGCTGAGCCAGAGTGCCACTTTGTCATTGCCTCATTAAGTCTGGATGGGTGCGAGGAGCAGGCGCGCCACCTCACACATTCAAACGTGCAGTTACCCACCCTGCATCCCCAATGGGCCATGCAAGGCTGGGGAAGCAGAACTCCACCAGCGTTGCATGGTCCATTGGACATGTGCAATGGGGAGCTAAACTGAGGAAGTGTACAACGTTTCCCTTTGAAGGTGTGCGCCGCAGATCCCCCCTGCCCCCCTAATGCGCGAGGGTACCGGAGGATCAGCACCTGCTCAACCATTTTGGATGAGCCGCCAGTGTTTCGGCCCCAGAGGATGCAAGGGTTGAGTTACGCTTGCCTATTTACCCATAACTGGGGAGATCCTGCAGTTTTACAATGTGAATTTTATCAGTAACGCCCCATCAACTAACGTTTTTTCAAAAACAGAATGTTATCCATACGCTTACTTGTTTTTAAATAATGTTTTATTTAATGATACACTGTCAATGTGTGTTCACGCGCAGCATTCGCTCCGCTCAACACATGGCCTTTGGACATGCTGTGGGCACTGTGACCCTTGCTGCAATGCCCACTGCGACCATCCCCAGGGGTGCCGGTGCCCTCCAGACGTGCTCCAGGCGCAGTAAACATACTTTGTAGAATGTTCATTGATGTTGCACTTCAGCACACTGCACTTCACCAACCACCTGAGCACTTTAATTGGATGACTTTTTATGAATATTGTGTTTTTGATAATGGATTTTATATGTTGTTTTAAAGGAACTGTCTCTATAGTGTTTTTTTCGAAGATTTGGAAAGAAAAGAGCTGATGAGCAATTGAGTAGTTTTTATCGTATTTGTAATGAAAACGGTTTTCTTTTTTTAATGTTTTCTTTTTTATGTTCTTTTTCATTATGGGGATGTGTTTTTCCTTTTGCTTTTTATTCTCTTTTCTTTCATGTTTTTAAGTGTTCTGTTTGGAATTGATGTGTATTGTGAAGATTGGTCAAAGGTTTACATTTTTTAACCAAATTCCAAATAAAATTACACAAAAATAATATATGTTGTTTTATAAAGATCATTATAAAAATGGAGACCATGCTTTAATCTGAAATGATTGCACGGTCCCATACTGCTTTTTGAGATTTTCCTAGTGGTGCTGTTGGTTGTTGTACCGTAAACATACAGACAGTAATCACAAAACATGACGTGTTCATGTGTGCAAGATGGGATGCACGCGTTCTCAGTGTGCAAGTGCAATTTTAAAGAAATTGGGTTAGGGCACATGAGTGTGTGTGCTGAGGAAGGCCCAGCTATACTTCCAGACCACCTAAGAAGTTCATGGACATAGACTGTGTTCTGCAACTAGGGTCGACATTTAATTTGTTGAAACCTCTCCAGTGATTAAGCACAAAAAAGCACAACTTTGTACTAATAGGAGGTTTCGGTGTGCAGCATGTGCTTGAGCAGCAGAAGGAATTGAACAAGGAGGGCTGTTCTGCATTATAGCCGTTCTTTTGATCTCCACTACATTCCCCCAGCCCATCCCTGACTCGAAGTCCATCTGAGGCCTGTCGTCAAACCCGATTATTAGTCCTTTCCTTGCCTCAAGGGACACCTCTGTCCCCAGGCCCATCACGTTCCAAGACTTATCTTGGCTCTGGGGTCCATCCTTACTCCCAAGGCCCATTCTTGCCGTGTGGCCTATCCTTACATTGAGGCCCATCTCGCTTCCGTGGCCAAAGCTGGCTCTCCACCTTCAACAATCTGTATTCCTTAAGTGTCACATCGGCATAGGCACCATCGGGCATAGCTTCGCTTGTTATCAAGTAGGAGTCATCTACCAGAATGAGAGAATTGCTTTGGATTGGTAATGCATGACACTTATATTACTTTGATAGACAGGAGATCCTAATTAGAATATATATTTCTTATTCATGTTGTTTGTAGAGATCACCCTGATGAAGGACACACGCCCGAAACGCATTGGCCACGACATCTGTTGTGTTAAAGGACCTTGTTTAATAAAGGATGCTCCATGCAGCATTGACGAACCTATTTTGGAATGTACTGGAACATAAGTGTTTTCAATTCATGTAGTATTTACTACCTAAAAGGAGTGGTGGAATTATTTCCCTAATTCTTCCACTCTTAAAGACAGGACTCATTTCTCTCCATCTCAAATTGCTACTGTCAACCTCTTCGTCTCTCTCTGTCTGAAACTGATACATTGGGCCTCATTCCAAGGTTGCCGGTCTGGAAACAACGGTGCTGGTAAGCTTACCGGCACCTTTGTTTCCGGACTGTCAAACTACGAGTCTGCTGGCGGGTGCCGTTCCGCCCGCCAGGTCTGACCCTGGCCAGACTTTGACGGAAGCATCGGCACTGTTGTGCACAGTGCCGGTACTTCCGTCCTCCCCATTCCCATTGAGTCCTATGGGACTCGAATGGGGATGGAAACTAACAATTGCCCGCGCCTGATTTACCGGACCGCTGGGGCTGTAATGCCTCGGTTATTCCGGCAAGTCAGGCGTCGGTAATTCATCACGAGTCCGGCAGCAGCCTGCCAGTTTTACGGCATGGCTACCGCCGGACTCGTAATGAGGTCCATTGTCCATAACGTACAACACAACAATGACATGTGAACTGGCCAATGAGGGAGATGGGACAGTCTGGAAGCTCAATCCATTGCCATAAACTACATGCTAAGAGTTTATGGGCAGCAAGAAAGCTTGGTTCCGGGATAGCTCTGCGGAAATCTGAGGGTTCTAGTCACCCATTTCCCCTTCCTTAGTATGACCCACACCTCACTCTCACGCACAGACGCTGTACTCAGAGGATTGTTGGGATTTTTGACCATCGGAGCCATTTGTCAGGCGTTCGTCCGGAGGTCAGGAAATGGTACCAGAATAGCTGCTCGTTTCTCCGGGAGGTCTACCCTGCTGTCTCCCACAAGCCTTAAACTCCTCTCACACATTGCTCATGTGTTCAACAAGTTATTGCCAGATTCGTCTCAAGGTGCTGGACACGCAGGACACGTTTTATCCTCGGCCTGCTGTCCTCTGAAAAAACGCATGGCGATGACCCAGAATGTCAAGGGATTGGGTGGCTAACCTCACATAGACCAAAAGTGTTGTGCGCCAGAACAGATGTTCATATTCAACAAACCTCAGCGCCCAAAAACCTACAGAGGGGATGTGACACTACTAAGTCTACTGTGTATTCAAACACATTTGCCACTTGCCACTAGCCATGACAACCTTTTTTGCTCCACTCGGTCTCTCCGCGTAGATCTAAAAATGATGGGGCACCTTACTGGGGCTTCACCAGCAGGGGGCGCCTGCTAGGCTGATCCGGAAAGCTGCAAATCTGCGCTACACCCTCTTTTGGCGCCGCCGTTTCACCGTGGTCCGCTTCGGCGCAGCCACTTCCATGCAGCAGCCGATTTGGCGTACCCATTTTGGCGCAGGAGCCTTTCTGGTGCGGCCGATTTGGCGCGACGGACGTTTGGACATGGCTGACATTGCAGCCACGTCTAAACTCCCTCACGCTAAATTCAAAAGCATCATTCTTTGCAAATGCAGCACGTTGAGGTACTGTGCCCGTTAACGTGTTGCATTTGCAAAGAATGATTTGTATGATTTTATTAAGAATTGTGGAGTGGAACATGTACAGCCTGCTTGGTGTATAATTTGAGACAAAATGTATGTGATGATCGCACGAGTGGTGTGTGCAATGAGGGTTGTATGCAAAAAAATGATGTGCACAAGAGTTTGTGGAGAATGGGTTTAAGTGCACACGGAAGTTTACTAACATGAATGATCACGTATAAACGAGTTGTGTGCACACAGGGTTGAATGCTACGTAGACGGGTTAAGTATGTATGCAGAACTCGAGAGTTATGTGCACCGAGGGTTGGCCATGGGAAAGCCGTATAGATTTGTGCAAAGCGGTCTTTGGTGTGTGTTCAAATGTGTTGTATGTAGCGAGCTCAGCACACACATGTGAAAGAGTGTACGATGTTCTACGTACGGGAAGTTTAATTGCACTAGGGGCCGCTATTGTGTACATGAGATGGGCGAGGTCCAACTGAAGGTTGTGTGTACAGAGTGATGTGAGCACAGGAGAGATGCATGGGCAGGAGTTCTGTGCCCATTGTCCACAGGGGCACAAACGGTGCGTACAAATGGCTGTAGGCACAGACAACTCTCACACAGTGTGACGGATGGGAAGGGTCGGTTCTCTCCTACCTGCAGACGCGTTACTGTTCCGGGCGCTGCTTACAATAGGTTCTGCTATCCCTCTGCAAACCTCCGCATCCTCCAGATTCAACCGTGCTTCGGGTAATGTATCTGGTGTGCTTCGTAAAATGTATGCCCATTTTTTCTCATAGCCTCCTTCACTCCAGCCAGCATTGCAGCCCATTTTGCCTGCAGCCCATTTTCGGCATCCTAGCTTTGCAGATCATTTTGCACCTTTTCGGCATCCCTCCCTTGTGCCAAAAGATCGAAACCAAAATGGCTGTGCGCCAAAGCGGTCGCGCTGAACTGGCCCCCCAATATGTCCAGCTTCGGCAAATCTGCCCCTATGGTAAGGGAGTCTCGAAATGGCCCTTTGGCTGAGACGGCAAGAATGCTTGCATTGTCCTGTATAACTAATGTAGATGCAACTCAGTGAATGCTTGAACTGGCCTGTATAACTAATGTGGATGTAACTATAACTAATGTGGATGTAACTCAGCGAATGTTTGCATGCTTGCACTGGCCTGTATAACTAATGCGGGTGTAACTCAGTGAATGCTTGCACTGGCCTGTATAACTGATGCGGTTGTAACTCGGTGAATGCTTGTACTGGCCTGTATAACTAATGTGGCTGTAACTCAGCGAGGCAGTGGGCCACAGAGGGTCGGCTCAATAAACGGAATGCTGATGTGTACATCATATCTGTGATAAGGTTCTGTGATATATTAATTCTAAATGTAGGTTTGTTCCAGGTGAAGAACTATATTTTTCATTTGGGTGTGAAGGTAGGACAAGCATGGTATAGGATTACCTGCACCTAACTAACATTAACGGAATTCTGGAAGACTCGCTGCTCTTCTCAGGGCTGTCTCATCGGTGATCTGTGAGGGCAAAAATAAACTTCCGGAAATTGATAGTTTTTGCTCCCCCAACAGGTGTTCTACAGTTTGCGCCATGCACCTCAGGACTGCTTGCACAAATGCGTTGGAAATTAAGAGCGCAACTAGTGATTTTGGCAAATACGATGTATTCAATTAATACGGCGCGTTTAGTTTCACGTGTATTCTAAAAATGTCCAACAGATGGCAGTGTCTGAATGCAAAGCTTCCATCAAATCCCATCGACACTGCATTACCCGCGTTCCTGTGCTGAATGCACATGGCTTCATTTTAAATAAAAATGCAACCTGTTATTACAGCAATACACTTACCATGCCGATACATTCGCAGACCAGGGGGAGGAGCGGGGGGGGGTGTGTGTGTGTGGTGTGTGTGGTGTGTGGTGTGTGGTGTGTGGTGTGTGGTGTGTGGTGTGTGGTGTGTGGTGTGTGGTGTGTGTGTGTGTGGTGTGTGTGTGTGTGTGTGTGTGTGTGTGTGTGTGTGTGTGTGTGTGTGTGTACACGTACACGGGTCATTCCGAGTTTGGAGGCAGCCATGGTGCTATTAGCACCATGGCTGACTCCAAAACCGGGTCCGGTCTGGCTGAATGAGGAATTACCGGGTCGTTCCAACCCTGGAGGACCCAGTAAGTCCCCATTCAGTAAACCATTCCCCATTCCCATTTGAGCCCCCATAGGGCTCAGTGGGAATGAGGAAGGCGGTAATTACGGTACCGCAAATAGCGGGCCTGTAATTAGCGCCCTGGTCCCTGAGCGGGACCCGCCAAGGACGTGTGGTCTGACCACACGTCATTTGTGGTTCCCTCTAAGGGACCTTGGAATTGGGTGGTAAGGGTTTACTGGCAACGGCATCCTTACCGGTGCCCGTTAACCCTTACTGCCCAACTCAGAATGACCCCCCCCCCCAAGAGTAAGAAGGAATGAAGAGCGCGCACATAACAATTGAGCCAGCCTGGTGTCTGTATACCCTATGGAAGGTATATGGACCCACATTAATAAAGCGCCACCTGCAGGGCGGCTGCACAAAGTACGCCTCAAGGTTTGCAGGTACTCTCTACATGCACACCTGTATGTAGGTCTGTCAGACCATTATACAACGCCCACCTCTTTACTGCTGCAACGCCATAATCTGTCACCAGTCTCAAACGGTGTCTTTCCTCACACTGCACGTACTGTCTGTGCGCATTGCAGGACTGATAACACTGTTCCCGTGCTTGCATGTATATGCGGTTAGAAAAAAAGTCCCAAATTAGCTGGGAAGCGACAAAGGGGTGTACAATGATAAAAGAAGAGTTCTAAAAAGGGTGTACCTACAACATATAGGGTGATGGGGTGGCCAGGGTAAGGTTATCCCAAGCTGGGAGCCAGGTATGTGTCATGCCTCCACGGAATTCCTTAAAGAGCAATCTATATAGCCATTTCCTGAACTAACTGAAACCGGGTTATTGTGCCAGTTGGCTGGGGCATGCTATGAAGGCCTGATTTCTTATGTTCTTCATACAGGGTAACTGGGTGCCTAGCTGGAAGAAAGGCTTCAAGCATTGGAGAGCTTTGCAGGGGTGTAGACTGGCCTCTGGCTCTTCCATGGCCTTACATGTGATCCCGAGTAATATTCTGGCCAGGATTGAAGACAATGGAATGTCCCGGGGTCAGAGAGATGCGGGCACATTTCTTGGTTCCAGTGATTATGTGTGCTGCATCGCCTTGAGGGTGGAGAGTTGTGAGCTAGCAACCTAAGTGAATATGCCACCCCCGCCGCCGTCTAGGTGTGAAATCACAAGGGCCTCAACCGTGGTCTAGGAGTCCGATTAAGTGAGCAAGGTTTTGATCTTCGATACGTTAGATAAAGGATACGGGGAGAAATTGGGCCGGAACAAGACAGAGCTGCGCTCTGGCAAAAACTGCCTAAACTGCCTTTCCAGATTGCCATTCTGTGAGACACAAGGCCCAAACCCCCCCAAGTTGAGGAAGTTGACTGCAGTGAATCTCCCTTGAGCGACGCACGTTTTCACAGACTGCATCTGAAAGTAGTCCTTTGCTCAAGAGCCAAAACTGTCCAAAGCTGTATACATATCTCATGCGTTGCACTCATTTTACTGTCAGGGTGACTATTCCGACAGAGGAAATGGGCGCCATACCAAGTGTACATTGCACGCTCAGAAGGAATGAATGTTTGAATTACTCGCACAGACAAGTTTGATAAACTGATGGTCATGCTTGTGTTCACAAAATGCACTTTGTTTTTATGCAAAGCAGCCAGCATCCTATATTCAGGGCATGCATATCATTCATCACTTAGCTCCACCTCCCCGTCCCACCCACACCACTGACTATCCACCTCGCTCCCCTGCATGCACTTGCACAAAGGAAAAGGGGGGGTGGAGTTCACCCAGTAAATGTTGTCCATTGCTAGCAATGATTGATCACCACTGATGAAAAACATGTGTGATTTTGTTGATGTGGCCAGGTGTGGTGAGAACCCCTCATTGCATATCATGTAGCAATCTTGGTTGTGCGAGGAACCCGAGGGCATCCTCACTTATTTTCCCCTAGAGGGACAAGGCCTCCTAGTCCATGTTCTCCAACTTCTTGGTGTGCGTTTTCTGTATGTTTTCTGCCACTGAGGTCTAGCCTGGACCTCTGGCAGTGCAGTTGTTCATGTTGTCCTTTTGGTGAACACCACTCCTGGGATGTCCTTATGGCACCCATGGGTGGGGTACACCCTTGTACCCCTCATGTGTGTTTTTGGGCACCTGTGTGTTGTGCACAGAGCAGGTTATGGGTTGGCGGCAGCTCCATGCTGATTTGGCGGAGGCTGTGAGTGTCCTCCATTTATGAGACACCCAGACCCTGCCATAGGAATCAATGGATTCCTGAAGAAAGGCAACATGGCCCCTATGGCCTCTTGGTTTCTATTGCCTTTTACCTTGTTTCCCAGAGTCCTGGGAATCCCCGACTCTGACCCTTCCCCCTGACTGGCTGTTGTTTGGACATACCATATATGTCTCTGGGTCTGCCTCCTATCAGACTGTCTGGAGCCTTCCCAGGGGCTGTGTGTTGTGGGTACACCCTTGGGGAGGGATCTGTGTGAATGGAGTCTGAAGTGAACTCACATTCTGTGTGTGGGTGTCTGGTTTCTGTGTGTGACACTGACAGAGAGCCCTGACTGAAACTGGTATGAATGCAGTGTATTCTACTGAAAGCTGGGTGTTTACCCCAATCCACATGAAATGTTATGGGTCTCTGGGTGGAGCGAATGGCCTGAATGCCTGTGAGCCTGATTGGCTGCCTGCATGCATGCATGAATGCCCTGCTGTGTGATTGGTTGACTGAGCCTGGCTCAGCTTGAGTGAATGGAGAACAAATGTGCATAACTAGGGTCCCTTCACTGATCAAGTTGTTCAGAAGTTGAAGTTGAAACCGAAATTGATCCCTGGAGTCCAGCTGGAGGAAAACAATTGCGGCTACCATTCTTCATCGAAATCCAAAAGCTGCTGTGCCTCTCCAAGGACTGATCCAAGAGAGGACCTGGATAGAAGACCTCTCCGTGGGCTAGGATGGACTATCGTACAAACTGCCGCTCTTCAGAAGTACCCAGGGAAGTTCGTCCTGCGTGCCTGCCATCCGGAGAAGGGGTCTTTGTGAATCCAGCAGATGAGTGCATGGACATCTTGAATCGAAGAAGTACAGTGGTGTCACCTAGGGTCCGTAGGAGCGTTTGTGACTGCTGGAAGCCTCTTGCAGTGTAGCACCCAGAAGAGGGGTACACTGGCATAGCGCTGCTTGACACCCAGAGCTGTAAAAGTTCCAAACTGCTTAATAATACTTCAAGGGACATCATTGCCATCATCATTGACCACCTTTTCCCACCAGAGAACATCCAGGGTCATTGAGTACAGAGGAAGGTCTGCCGGTGGGTTTCCCCCCAACAGAATCCAAACAAAGATGTCCTGAGTGTCCACACTTAGTGAGGGTCGATTGTCCACTCCATTGGTCAAGTCCAGGCCACCAGAAGCCATTCGGATGTCTGTGCTCTGGCTGCAGCATCAAAGAACCATAAGTTGAAAAAACGTGAAATCCTGAAACCCAATACCAAAAGTGATCTCTACACTTGTCGCTGACAGAAGTCATAGAAGGTCACCAGGGGTCTTACTCCCATCTGCCAAGCCATTTAGGAACCCAAAGCAAGTTTCATCTAGCCAGGACTCTTAACAACAGAGAAATCTTCGACCAACGGAGAGCACTGCGAAGAAAAATACTGTTGCAATTCAAAGAGAATTTGGTTCCATTTTTCTTCTCGGACTCAGCATCCTAGTGGTCCATTCTCGAAGGGAATAATTGAATGAAACTGAGAAATTCCCCCACTTCACCTGCCAAGGCAGCGCAGGTACTGTGATGAGGAAGAGCATCTTCTCGGCTCAGGAGTCACCAAGGGGTCCCAGATTTGTCATGGATCCTGTTCTCCTTTGGCTTCGCAGGTACTTTGGGGTGGTAGAACCTTTAAAAAGTGTTATTGAACATTTTTGGACTGGGTTGTAAAAGACCAGACAGGTTACTCCGTAACTTTTCCATTACAAGTTGCCCAGATGGGAGTATCCTCACACAGAATTGTGCATCTAGTCTAAAGAAAGCACTCTGCCGGTGTTCATAACTACCTGCCTTTCTTCCCTACCAATTTATGCTGTTACACCTCAAATAGGAATTCACATGCTTATTTGAAACTGTCTAGAGTTGGTGGATTTATTACTGAATTTAAGTATTGTGTGGTACCATATAGGCTGAATGTATTTCACATCATTTGAATAGAACTGCGTGAGTACAAAGTGCTATTATTTATATGTATATATTTTACTGAACCTTACTTTATATAAACAAGCAGTGTTATCACCTAACAGTGTGTGGACATTCCTTTGTGGGGGTTTGAGGACTCACTGTACTTAAGAACCTGCCTGCATCACCTCCTTAGAGATTAGGCCTTCGATGCTCATCCATTGCTACCTTATAGAGAACCTTGGGTGGGGTCTATGTGCCTCTACCACTACCATATAGAGGGCAGAAGTACAGGTGGCCCCCTCCAGTCTTTATAATCCTCCTCTCAGGTGGTCAGGGAAAGGCCATCGCTTTTGGATCACGACCCTGGGGGTGGATATGCGAGGGAGGATCACCTGGGTGGGGGCAATTTGGTGAGAGGGGAGAGGACACCCTTAGATGAGACATGGTATCCCCCATTCCCTTTTCAGAATGAACCTTCTATCCCCAAGCCTTTGTAGGCTGCTGTCAGCCCGTTCCCCTTTCTCCCCTCCAAAATGTTCCCCAAAAACATCACCTCAACACTGGGATGAGGAAGGGACCAACTAGGATGACACATCCTCATTTGGGTGAGAAAAGCACATATTAGCCTTATAGTGTTAATGCAGACAGACACCAGTCAAGTACCAATATGAAGAGGAGGCAACACAGAGTTATACACACTTCCTTTGGTAATTCAGACAGTCACAAAAACCACTTTGGTACTGAAATGAAGAAGAGGGCTATGGAGGATGTCGGACGGAACAACCAGACATGTCCAGCTAATGGGTTTTGCCATAGTTAGGCAATTGGACTGAATGACCCACACCTGCGGTCATTTAACAATCCCAGTAGATATAAAAAAAGGCTGGCCGCACGAGAC